>NW_008237404.1:1958801-1983149 GCF_000691975.1 Corvus brachyrhynchos
CTGGTGGGCAGACAAGATGTATCCAAACTGCGGGGCTGTGGTGGGAACCCCCCGGAGGTCTGGGCAGGCAGGGCGAGCACGGCTACAACGTCGCGAAGGCTCAAAGCAGCAGCAGGGCAGGGTGGCCACGGCCCAGCTCCCAGCGGGGCAGGGAAGGCGGGTTTGGGATCCCGGGGCTTCTCCAGCAGAAGGAAAAAAAAAGTAGCTGAAGAAAGCAGCCTCCCTCTCCGTCCAAACGCCGGGGACCCACTGTCTGCACACCCAGGTGAAACAAAAGAGTAGCCAGATGCACCCCAGCCCCAATGGCTAGCTCTTTTGTTTTTCTGAAGAACTCAGAAATTTGTCCCCCTAGCAACACGTATGGGGAAAATGCCTTTAACAGAAAAAAAACTAGGAGAACTCCTAAAACCCCAACACCTGGAAATTCCATGTGCTTTACTCTTCCTTCCCCAGAGAGATGATCATGCCTGCTATGACTTCTGAAGGGCTCACTCAGAAGTCCAAGAACAGTTGTCAGTAAAGCCCAGAGCAGTTCATCAAATGCAGAGGATGACTGGACTGGGGAATTGCAAGTAGCTTTCTAACGGCCCAGCTACAATAGACAAACATGTTTCAGGGCACAAACACATGAAAGTCTAGTCCTCAGGTCACATGTCTTACTCCCACACCCCATATTCCCATGTGAAGGGAGGAACACAATCCCGTCCAATGCTGGTTGCTGAAGTGGCACACAGCTGGTCCATCCCATTCAAGCAGGCTCATCCAATAGCCAATGGGGAGACAGATAGTGATTTACTCCTCAGTCCTCTGATGCCCCAGCGCACGACAAGCTCTTTATTTTTCCCGTCTTTTCCTCTGGCAAGTGCTTTCTTAACCTAGGGCAGAGGTATCAGAGGTTCCCCAGGGTTGGTGAGCCATGGGGAGGAAACCCACCCAACTCCCACACAAGGATATAGGACCTCAGTATCCTTTAGGAGAAATAGGAGCAATCCTTTCCTAAGGTCATATTTGTTGAATAAATAATTCGCTTTTCTGGCTCGTTTTTTTGCTTGTTGCCATACAGCAATCACAGTTTTCGGGCTTTGCCTTAGTTATGAGGCTCTACAGGCATCCTTCCTGCCATTTAAACTGTTCATACTGCATTCGTTAATCACTGTTTCACTAAGGTCAGAGGTTTAAAAGACACTGATATCACGTAATGTCCCCACCCAACATCAGCAGAATAGAGCTGCCAAGAGCAAGCCAGCTGGATGTGAAGGCCATGGTCACTGTAAGGACGTTATGTGAAGCTGCCTACAGAGCAGTAAAATGCTTTTCTCTGAGAAACCTGTGCTGAGGCAAAAAGGTGCCAACTGCTGAATGATGAAGACAGGCCTTTCTAGTTTCCTGTGTAGTATCTGGGTTTGTAAGCTTCTGCTCACATGGAAAACATGATTCTTGCTCTTGAGGAGGTAACAAGGATAAATCACCAGGTGTCCTCTGACATTTCCCTTCCTCCAGTTTCAGAGAGCAGCACCTTGCCTTGGACATTAGTTCTCCTGGGAGCTTTGAAGGCAGAAAATGTTGCGTGCTGACTACGCAATGAAGAACAAACTGTTGTTCCACTCTAAATGAACTCTGAGTTGTTCAGGGAATTTTTTTTGTCCTTGACTGATCTTCCCTTTAGCTCCTTTAGGCTTTTCCAATTCTGTGTTTTCAAACACAAAAAAATTTCCATGTTGACCATTTAGATGGGGCACTGTATTGCAATGTTCTAGCAGTATTGTCTTTAGGTCAGCAGTAAATCATGCAACTCCAGGATGTGGGAAACTGTGGACGTGATTTCTGGTAACACACAGTAGTATTCCTTTCTTGTTGACCTTAATTTCCCTTTCCTTCTAGCAGAGTTGTGTGAAAATGTTTCTGATCCGAAGCCACATTCTGAACTTGCTTTGCTGTCATCACTATAAAGGAGGCAGAAATCAAGCAGAGAAAGTACTGTGGGCACAGCAATCAGCAGCCACATTCTTCATTCCACCCATGCTTTTTGCAGGCTTATCCCTCAAGCGCAGAATGTTGCACCATGCTCTTGCCAGGTATTCATGAAATAATGGTAGAAAGGGGTCCCCATGTATGAAAAAGGGAAGTGATACATAGCTGACATGTGAATCGTATTGCCTCGCTGCAGAGCTACAGATTTTCTGATGTGCAGCCAGGTCTGTGTCTATCTTCCCTAGTAACTCCTGTTTCACCATAGACATCCTGTCTGCACTTCCCTGTCTCCAGGGAACACAGTAGTTCTCTTGGATTTCAGAGTTTTTTATGCTAATTTGATGTAATGATTTCCTCTGTGAATTCTGGTGCACATGAATGTTATTAGTTGCAAACTTTGTAAATATATTCTTAAAAGTATTTGATTGTAGTCAGCATAAAAGACATCAAGAACTTAGGGGAAATTTTCCATATACAATCAACATAAGAATGATTTTATGATTGTTGAACTAGAGAAAGGCTGAGACACAGGTCTAGGCTCCAGCTTTGCTGCTGGCTCCCTGTCCAACCTGAGCTGAGTTACTCACTGTCTTTCTCTACAGAATTATTGCTTTTTTCTTTCCTTCACACTCTCCTGTTTTGTCCTGATTTCTCAGATTAGAAAAGCCTCAACTTTATAATTCTCTTAATGTGCATTTGTAAAGCTTGAATGTGAGAGGACAGTGAGGTGCAGCTGTGTTATTCATGATTACTTTGTCATTCTTATGCTTCACTTGACAAGAAAGACAGTGCTACAGAACACCCAGTTATATACTGGTTTGATTTGGTTTACTTATAGCTCTTCAACAGGCTTAGAATAGCAGGAGTCAGCAGAAGCATGTAAGCAAGAAAAAAGAATCCTTTTTCTGAGGATGTCAGCCTACCTTGTCTGCTACAACAAAAAGATCATACCTTCAAGAGGAAGTAATGTTTGACCACTTGACAAACTTTTATGATGAGATGAGTGGCTTGTTAGGAGGCACGTTGGAGCAGTGGATGTTGCCTACCTAGACTTTAGTAGGGTTTCCAACACTGCCTGGATCTGCAGACAGTGAGGTGGATTGAAAACTGCCTGAAGGGCTGGACCCAGAGGGTGGTGACCAGAGGGACCTAGTTGGAGGCCAATAACTAGTGGTGTGACTAGGGGTGTAAACCAGAGAACAACAGCATTGTTCTCTGGGTTACACCAGCGTATCTTCTTAACATATTCATTAATGATCTGGATGGTGGAGCAGAGTGTACTCTCAGCTTTGCAGATTACACCAAACTGGGAGAAGTGGCTGATAAACCACTTGGTTTTCTGCCGTCCAGGGGAAACTTAACAGGCTGGAGAAACAGGCTGGAGAAACAGGCCAGCAAGAACCTATGAAGTTCAACAAGGAGACGTGCCAAGTACTGCACCTGGGGAAGGACAACCCCAGGTTACCAACATATGTCTGGGACCAGACAGCTGGAAAGCAGTTTGGGAGAAAAAGACCTGGGTATGCTGGTAGACACCAGGTTGAACATGAGCCAGCAGTGGGCCCTCTCAGCAAGGAAACCTGATGTTATCCTGGGCTGCATTAGGCAGAGCACTGTCAGCAGGTCACAGGAGGGCATCCTTTCCCACCACTCAGTCCTGATGAGGCCACACCCGGAGTGCTGACTCCAGTGCTGGGCACCCCCAAACAAGAGAGACATGGAGTTACTGGAGAGAGTGCAACAAGGGGCCACAAAGATGATAAGGGGATGGGAGCATCTCTTCTAGAAGGAAAAGCTGAGAGAGCTGGGACTGCTCAGCCTGGAGAAGGCTCTGAGAGATTTTATCAATATATATAAATACCTTAAGGGAAGGTACAAAGCAGATGGAGCCAGAGTTTTCCCAGGGACTGAAGATGCAACAGGCACAAATTGAAACACAGGAAATTTTCTCTGAACATTGGGAAACACTTTTTTTTTACTATGAGGGTGATCGAGCACTGACACAGGTTACTGAGGGGTTATGAGGTTTTTATCATGTGGAGATTTTCAACAGTCATCTGGGCGTGGTTTTGGGCAACCAGCTCTAGGTGGCCCTCCTGGAGGAGGAGGTTGAACCAAGTGGTCTGTGGAGGTCACTTCAAACCTTTCTGTGACTCTGTGAAAGGCTGTGGAACAGAACAATCTCTGACAATGCTTATATCATCTATCAGCAAAGATTCTGTAACAACAAAGCCAGACAATAGTAGGCAGAACTTTCTTTCAAAAACTAAAAAGGTGGTCACACACTAAGAAAGGGTTAGTGCAGGAATGGTGACATGCTCTTATTCATGAAACTGAAGCTCTGGAAATGGAAGAAACTCTTTGTCACTGCAGTGTTGTTCCCCATAGGACACTCCACCATGGTACACCTCTTCCAAATTTAAATCTCCCGGTTCATATACTTATAAACCATTTCCTACAAATCTATTTTACAGCACAAGTCACAAAGATTTTTTTGCCAGTTTTTGTCTTAATCAATGCACTTTAAACCTGTGAAACCAATAATATCCTGGTGCTGAGGTTCCAGTGATACACACGGTCATGGAAGCCCAGTCTCAGGGACACCAGTAGCTTTATAGCAACATTCAGTTAAAATCTGATTATTAGGGAGCAGGGTGATGAGATGAGCAGTGTAGATTCCTGCTCCAAAAGGCTGAGGAATCAGGGCTGTGCAGTGCAGAGGGGAGGCATGACAGTCTGGTTTGGGGTGACAGAAGGCAGAGGAAATTATAGCAATGCTTTTGTGCTTCCAATCAGGAGTTCCAAACAGTTTAAAAGGCTATCCAGAGAGACTCTGCCCCCAGTTTTATTATCAAATAATTTTACCTGGCTGCTGGATATTTGAGTTAAATGAGTGCTTCCCACTGATACTCCCACTTAGCCCCTGCCAGGAGCTATTGACCTTTCCTAGTCCTATGAATTAAACTACTTAAGAAATGAACTGAATTAGTTATAATATAAGTAGGATATATTCAGCAAATCAGCTCTATGGTCTAGAGCAAAAGATCTGGGGTGGCTGGGCAAGCTGGCCTCCACTTTGGTAACAGTGTTGTAACCATGATTTCTGAACGATGATAAGGCCCTGGAATGTCTCACCATGTTCTCTTCAGGTACAATTCTTTTTGACTGTCTTGAACACTAGAAATATTTTTTCATATATTTACCTAGAAGATTGGACAGACAGTTGAAGATGTATCAAAATTGACAGTATTTTCAGACTTTTCCTCTGGCATTTTGGCATGAAACAAAATCTATCACTTAAGAAAATTATATTTAAATAACCATTAGAAATCATTTTAGAACAGAATTGCAGTTAAATTTTTTGTATTTACACTTTTAAAAACACAAATTAATTTTTAAAAACTTTTTTAGCATAATAGCCAAGTTTAGTTTTCACTTGAGCTCAGAGATGCAGGTGGATACTGACTACATATCCCCTTTTCAGGGGATAAATCCTCATGTCCTGAAAAGACACTTGTTCTAACCAAAACCATCTGGAAATACTTGCACTTATTTTAACTTCAGTTTTTCCTAGTTATCTAAAAAGATCACACTGTACTTGCTTAAACAAAACATTGAAAAATGCAGTTGTCATCCATTCTATTCCTCCTGTAGCTGAACACTTTGTTGTTTTATAATAAATGGTGACATTAGTTCATATCATGTGATTAAAAAGGATTCATCACACATTAGAGCCCATAATCGCAGCCTATAGTCTCATTTTAACATTTATCACTGGCATATCCTACTTGACCCTGCTTACTGCAGCACTTCTATTATGCTGTCTAAAAGGACAAGAGGACTGAACAGAAACGAAAATGCAGGGGTGAACATTGCTTTCACACTCACAGCTATGTGTTCAGTACTGTTATAGCTCTCAATGAATAGAAGAAATCTGGAGTCTGGCCAACGCTGCTTGATTGAAATCTCCATCTTCCAAAAAAAAATGTCCTGATGTGTTTAAAATAAAGTGACCAGCTAAACCAGTGAGCAAGAACTTTCTTTCACAGAACTATAGGACACCACTGAAGACAACCTGATTTAATATAGTATCATCTCCATACTTTATGCACTATCACTGTTTAGTAGTGTTTATTTTCTTTCTTGGCACACTGGTAGAGTATGATGAGGATAAATATCAAAAGGTTGAAGGCTTACTGATTAGATCTTTTTGTCTAGGTTTGTAATAGGTAATGCAGCATTGATGTACTGCTGCATGTACTGCTTAGGAAAGAAATCAAGATATAATAAAGCAAAAATGCACCTTAGGGGGTCAATTTTGTTACAGATGGTATGCTGATAACAACATGAAAATAGTTTTCATGCCTTATATTGAGTGATATGAACAAGTAAACCAGATCTTTCTTGGTTTAGCTCTTTCTTTTTGCTATCTTTCAAGAGATCTGCATATCAAACCAATGTGAAAATAAAAGGTAGCGAGGTGCTGTCTGAAGTTGAGTAAAACAGTTTAGCTAGAGCTGAACCACTGGCAGGTTTGTGCCGGGGGCTCCTGAGGCCAGCGGAGGGACAGGGAGGCTGCTGCTGGCGCTGGAGGGCAGGCAGGGAAGGAGGGTTTCACCTCCAGCCCACAGGACTGGTACCACAGCCTGTTTGCCTTGTGTTGTGCCAAGAGCTTCCAGATAGAAATACAGTGAGAAAGCCCAAGCTCAAAAGAGATCCCAGCCTGAAGTTTAGCCTGGACATTTCTGCTCCTCTGCTACTTACACTTAGTTATCCTTATTTGTCATGTCCACACTGCTTTACTATGGGCTCTGCCACCCACCTCTCCATGCAATGGGGCTGGCTTGGGGCACTGTGGACATTGTTTTCCTGGTGCCTCAGGGCTGGGGATTTTGTCTTGATTTTTTTTATTTAGCATATTTAGAATAGTCTCATAGTAGCAGGTCTGAATGAAAGCTGATGGCCAAGTACATGGTGTGGCACAGTGGTGAGGCTGCAGACATCCCCCTGCCCTCATACCCTGCTTCTGGGCCCAAACACATCCATCTGCACCTTTCCAAGCTACACCTCTGGTTCAGCCAATTTAACTCATCTTCTGAACCAAATCTTCTCCAGCTTTGCTGAAATCCAGGTGGTTCCCCTTCCTGAGGGAAAAAAACCCCAATCAATCTGAATCACAGATTCAGTTTCTTCTTTTTGAAGCCCTACTCCACAGCGTGTTCCTCCTCTCTCAGCTGCTTGTGTTTTCTTCTGTGACGCAGAGACAGTCTGTCCTAGTGGCCTCTTTTTCACTTGGCAAAAACAAGGTAGGCTCAGGCTTTCCCCAGATCTGTCACAGCCCTCAAAAAATGTGTACAAACTCCCTTGTGTGAAAAAACCACATGAGACATCCCACAGTCCAAAGTATTTTACATCTCGCATGGGGGACATTGCTCAGGTTTTCAAATTTAAACAAGATCTTCTCTGCTCATTTTGCAGAGACTGGTTGTCCTGCCACAGACTTTTTTTTATATCGTTGAACATACTTTTCATTATATCTTCTAAAGTACATTTTTCAGGACTGCCTTATAGTGGATCTCTTTTATTCTTCCTGTGTGGCTGATAATATACTGCCTTTGCATAGTTTTCACAGTCCTGTTGAACCTCAGCTCTCCTCGTACCTGGATCCAGCCCCTTTGGCCAGTCAAATGCTGTCCCATTTGGCTCACACCTGGGAGCATGCATAGGGTAACACATGAATAGGGTCAGGTGTGGGAATCAGTGTGACCATTCCTGCAGCTGTCAGAGGTTCCCTTCCCATGGGAAAGGAACCTGCCCACCAAACCCAGATCCTTTTGCTGGCTACCACAGAGATCTGCTGTTTCTTCCAGAATCCAGCCCCCACTGGTGCTATTTTACCACTGAATCAGCACTTACTCAGCAAAAGTAGTAGTTAAATAGATAAATGATCATTCCAGCACTCACATAGAGGTAGTTATTGTACTATCCAACCTCCTCATATGCTGTAGCAGCCAGGCCACTAAGGGGAATTCTGTTACTTTGGTTTTCCGGTTTTGATTTTGTTTGCCCGCAGCCATACAGAAAAGCCACAGTGCAGCCAGCGCAGGAAACTCAAGCTCATATGGGCTATTACAACAACATGATGTGGTATGGCTATCATCACAGAAATAATCCTCTAACAAGCCTCCATGATAGTGGTACCGAACAAGTAATATTTCATTAAAAAGGAGTCTATGCAGCAGTGGGGGAAGATGTTGGGAAACTCTTTTAACTTTAGCACAATAGTGTTTGATCCCTATATCCATGGTTAATGCTTATTTTTGTACCATATAGTGCTTAGTACAAATGACAGAGATTAATGTGGCTTTGTGTTAACTCCCTACATCTGTGACTAGTAAGTCTTGTGCCAGTTAGAGCTTCCTTATTTACTTATATCAGTGATTAATATGTACTAGCAGATTACTTGGTTTTGAAAACAAAGATAGTGTGCCAAAGAAAAGAAAAGTGCATCATGACCTGACCACATATTTGAGATACTCTCAAGGAGAAAAGATTTGTTAGAAGATCTGGAACCATGAAAGGGAAATTTAGGGAATGGCATGTTCCCAAACAACCGCCAAAGACCCTCAAAAGACCCCTACTCATATCCAAGTTAAGTCCACAGATATAATTAGCATATATGGATGTATTCAGGAAATGTAATGAATATGTATGTAATAGAAATGTAGAGAATATGTGTTGGTTTCATGAATATAACCTGGTCTGTTAGGCTGCTGGGTGTGCATGTTAGGTGGAGTGATCTCCACGCACCCAGTGGTTTCCAAGTAGACTTGGTCTCCCAACACCTCTCCTTCCATGCTGAGGGAGTCAGTGATGAAATCACTGCTGCTTGGTTCAGTCCTCCTCCACTCCAGGCACCTACACACCCTGTGGCTGGGGGTGGTTGCAGGCCTCCTGCAGTGCTCTGCTGCCTCACTTCACTTCTCTCTTTTCTGTCAAATTAGAAAGAAAAGCATGCAGCGTAAAATTCCCGTCACTCTCCAACTGCTTTTTAATCACATATTTTTGTTTGAATATATCTGGTTAACATTGGCTTTGTCTTGCCCTGCTTTATTATAGCACATCCATGTGCCTGGAAACCAGCAGCACTGAAAATAAAATTCAGGAAAGTAAGAGAGTTGAAATTAGATAATTATTTCCCCCCTCAATCTTAAATGAAATTGATTTTTTTCTTGAAATCTTTTGCTTGTTAACTGTACCATGTAATTATTGTATCTCATTTCACTTTAATATGAAACTCTCTGGGACCTGCATTGTCCATGTTCCTGAGTTTTCACAGAGTTAACAAAAATGTGGTTACACCAAGCTTTCATTGTATGTGGTGTCAGTGATGTGCTGTGGGCTTTGTTAGGCACTGGCTGTGCACGTGCCCACGTGACCATCTCAGACATCTCACACAATGGCATAAAAAGGCTCTCATCTTGTCAGCAACACCAAATTTGTCAAAAAAAGAAAGAAAAAGACTTCAAACAATTGTCTTCTGTTGGAAGAGCATATATTTTACTAAAAGCTCTGATTTATCATTTGTCTTTTAATGCTTTTTTGCCTCAGTGAGAAACATGCAATGGCTGCACTGTGGTCTGCCTTCCCTCATGCATCACCAGCTAATTCAGCTGGCACTGCCAGTGAGATTCTTCTAGAGCACTTGGAACACTGCACAACTGAAAATTATGATGAAAATTACTACGAATTATGGAGTAGCATTATATAAGCTACCTGCCTGCTGACATACATTGTTTCTTCTGTGAAGGTGACAGATGAACTTCTAACCCAAGACGTATGGAAGTAAAACCTGGCAGAGTTTTATATATCTACAGCAGTATACAGTAAACAGGGTTAATTTTATTCCCTTTTACAGGGAAAACACCTGATTTAATTCTTACTGTAACTGAGAAACAGAATCACCATCATATTCCTGCAGATCTATGTACAAAGATTATGGAAGCTGTTATCAGTGCTCTCCTTTCCTACAGCCACCACTGGGTCAGGACATCTTAGCAGCACGTGATACAGCTTAAAAAGGCTAAAAGACATGTAGCATTTTTGTATTTAAGAAATACTGTTTGGCATTGGGGGAAAATGTAATTATTACACAAAATGCTTAGCTTGAAAATACTATTTTTTGTTGAAAGAAAAATGTTAATTTGTCTCAGGTATGTTACACGTGCTCAGAATTCACCAACAACTGTGATCCCAGTGGGATAAACTGCTTAGAATCATAGAATCATGGAATTGTTTGGTTGTTCAGAGCCCCACCTAACCGATGAATCTTTTCAGCAATGAGCTATCTACCACCTCTCTGGGTAACCTACTTGTGTTCCACCACCGTTATTGTAAAAAATGTCTTCATATCCAGTCTGAATCGACTCTCTCTTAAATTAAAAACGTTACCTTTGTCCTATCACTACAGGACCTGCTAAAAAAATTTGTTCCCATCTTTCCAATAAGCCCCCTCAAGCTCTCCTTAAGAGCCTGAACAACCTCAGCTCTCTAAGTCTTTCCTCACAGGACAAGTGGTCCAGCCCTGAGCATCTTCGTAGCTCTCTGGACTTGCTTCAACAGGTCCATGCCTTTCCTGTGCTGAGGACCCCAGACCTGGATGCAAACCCAGTTGCTTGTGGGCTGAAAATGATTCATGAAAAGATTGGCTTTCTGTGCCTGATCTCCTTGCTGCACCTAAATAAGGTTTTTCTCAGAAGTTGAAATATTGTCTTGATGAAAACATTTGGTTTTCTTGAGTTGGACCCAATTACTAGGTACCTTGCTGGGCATCCTGGGTTAAGTCCTTCCTTTGACCCTGGCAATTTTTCACCTTTCTTAACCAGATGGAGAAACCACAGGACCTTTTACAGACTTGCTATAGTCACGGTCTCACTCCCGTGTTGGTTACCTTCCTGAAGCAGGAAGTTTGGATCTAATGATTCCTCTAGCAACAGTTTAGCAGCGATTATCATGAACTAGAAACAATGGGCTATAAATGCTCATTTCAAAACCTTTTCAAAGAAAAAGCAATCCCAGCCCTTAAAGGCTTCCTAGAACTCTCCCTGGTACCTGTGTTTTCTGTAAGATACATTTTGGAAAGCTGAATGCTGATTCCTGCTGGGAAGTTGAGAATCACACAAAAACAGGTTGTAGCAGAGCTTCCAGAGCTGCATTGAAATGAGCCAGCTTATGTCAAATACCCTATCCCTACCAGGCACTCCTAGGGTCTGGCAGGAACACCAGTTAGGGGAGCTGGCAGGGTTCTGCCAGAGGCATGACGATCAGGAGTTCTCAGGCATGGCTGGTGCCCCTGCCACTGCTTCACTCTTTGCAACTGAGACATTTTCCAGCAGGATATCGGAATTACTCTATTAGTGAGAAGGAACAGGAGCAGCCAAACACCAGAGCAAACAAAGTGGGCTGGCAAGGTGTTTCCCAGGACAGGCACATCTGGAGGCAGCAGCAGCAGCACAGCACCTCAGCCCTCAGCCTCCTCCACCAGACCAAAAGCAGCCCCCATTGGTGCATCTCTAGTACATGGTGGCAGTGAGGATGACAATGGCACTAAGAAATCTTTTTCCTCCTGGTAATTTTCATCTCAGAAGATGACAGCAGCAAGACACAACTCCCCTTTAACTCGGGAACCTCCTTCACTATACTGGTAACAACTATACCTTTGGGAAGGCAGAGCACAGGACAACTCATAGATGATCTTGTTTCCCTGAGGCTCTTTTTGCTCACCTGCAGAAATCTGTCCCAAGATGCTGCTGAAGGAGTAGAAGAAGGTAGAATACTTGCTTAAAACAAACAAGCAAGGGAGAAGTGTCACTTTCTTGCATTTAAAAAAAGAAACTATACATTATTTCTGTGATGGCTCTCCCGATGCAAAAATACATCCACCCTTACACAGAAGACTTAGCAGTGTTCCTCCTCTCAGAGATCCCATCCCAATGGATTACTGCACAGTAACAAAACACTGTGGAGGGGACATCGCTCTTCTTGTTGATTTTTATTTCTTTTGCTCAACAGTTTGTTCTAACATCCCTTGCTATTTACTTCCTCTCTATTGAACTCAAACAGTCCAAATCATTCAGCCTTTCTTCCAGAAAATCCCTTTCACGCCTTTGCTGTGCTCAGGTCCTTAGTAAGTTCAGTAGCTGCAGCACTAAATCTGGCCCCTTGTTAAACTGACTGCAGAGCCACCAAGGAATTTCAGAACCACAGAATATTCTGAGTTGGAAGGGACCCACAAGGATCATCGAGTCCAGCTCTTAAGTGAATGGCCCATACAGCGATCAAACACATGACCTCAGCATTATTAGCACCCTTCTCTAACAAACTGAGCTAATCCCTGGTATTTCACAGGATTCTCTCCTATTCTGGTACTGAAATGTAACCCACCAGTGGCCTGTGGTTCTGGAGATTTAGTTGATGTGAGGAGTTACTGAACCTCCTCCTCTCCTCATTTGTGGGATTCTCTAGTTGAAGCTGGAGAAGAAACCACCTCGTATCTTGACAAGACACCAATGATACAGATCAGAAAGCCCTCCCTTGAGGGTGAACACTCTTTTAAAATATGCCAAAATACACGTTGGACACCACCTGTGGGGATGAAGTGGGATTTTATTATAAGAAATACTTCCTGCCTGAAGGACCTCAGAGATGTCTGCTTCCATAGGAGCTGTCCAAGATACAGGAACATATATATGAACAAGTCTGTCCATTGCTAAAGGAGCCTGGGCTTCTATCCTCCAACCAACCTGAACTGAATGGACACACTGGTAGGGAATTCAAAGGCCTTTTCAGTTCCCTCAGCTCACATTAGGGCCAAAGACTGCTCTTCCTCCTGTTCTCTTACAAACTTGTCTTTTCTTATTTATTATGTTTTACAACTTTCACCTTTAATCCCTGTTGGTCACTGATACAGAATTCATCAGGGGGGAAAAAAGGAACAAAAAAAAGCTTTATTTCTTAAGTTAATAGAAATCAGATTATAAATCTTCCTGTATTTATTCTTTTGATTACCACAATAGAGTTGTTACATACTAGTGTGGATGTCACATCTGGAGCTGGAGAAAAGACAAATAGAAAATATTTTAAGATATAATGAGGAGAAGAGATTTTTGGAATTAGTTTTTTTCCACAGGTACTGAGGTTGATGATTTTGCAATGATGGTGGGCCCCTTCCTTTCCCTTAGTGACACAGCTTTATCCTGAGCTGAAAAGCTCTCTCTTCACTTCCAAGTAGGGTATTTAAAAAATAAAGATTAATTAAAGACTAGAAATGCAAATACTACACATATTGCCTTGTATAATGCATGCTGAAAGCAGAAATAACCTTCATGACTGGAAGTAATCTTCGTGACTTACTCAGCTAACATACTAAGAAATAAAACAATTTTCCATATTTTAAACTGGTAAAGCACCTTCAGTGTTTTGGCACAAATGAAATGTCAGCAGTTTAAATTACACAGATGACAGGGATGTTCCCATTCCTTTGCCTGACAGGACACAGAGGTTTCAAATTTCATGAACCAGAATTTAGTAGAAAACCAGAATAGAGTAGGTACTTGCAAGTACCTAGGCACATTATACATGATACAACCCACTCATGCTTTGAACACTTCCCTCTTCTGTGACTGTGAATCAGGAACAATTATTTCGGTAAACAAATAATCAAATACATAAATAAAGGAGGAAGATGCTAATAAACCTAACTCTCCTTGTACTGGGCAGGCGACCCATCCTTGAGGAGCTCTTCTGAGAGAAACCAAAGCAGCCTGCTCTCCTGCTTGGGAAGACCTAGCCACCAAAACCTTTTTTTTTTAATATACAAACTGAAACCCAGGAACGGTCATAACTCAAAGAAGGAGCTGGTTTAATGTTACGTTTTGTTCTTTCCAGACCTCTCAAGTCCAAACTACCATCTCTCCTGCTTGGCATCCATGGGCTTTGCCTTCCAAAGCCTTCACCTCCTGCACAGTTGTAGGCACCCAGTGACAGAGGGACACGCATTTTCAGTATCTGCACTTCCATCAAGCTCACACCCATTTGGACTGAGGCAGGTAATATAGAGGAAAGATTTAAACCTGGACAACAATTCTAGGAAGCTTTCAGCTCTCACGTCAGGAAGGAAAGCAGCAACTTTGTTGCTGCCTTGATACTGTCCCCT
Source organism: Corvus brachyrhynchos (assembly GCF_000691975.1). NCBI lineage: Eukaryota > Metazoa > Chordata > Aves > Passeriformes > Corvidae > Corvus > Corvus brachyrhynchos. The sequence goes on from NW_008237404.1 coordinate 1,972,987, forward strand.
GCCCCAAGGCAGGGTGGCAGCCAGGAATGGCCCTCACCAAGCACCACACACCACCTCTGGGAAACGCCACATTTCAGAGAAATCAAAACTCAGATCATGTTCACGTCTCATTCATACTCACATTCCTGGAATTTGAAAAAGGAGTTGAGTAAGAAATAAAAGTTGAGCTTGATCTTCTATTTTCTTTTTCTATTTGTTTTTTGTGAACATCTGCAGGAATTGCTCTGCTCAGAAGTGTTTCCAGGACTGGCACTGACACTGGTTTGCCTGGGTAAAACCATGCTTCATGAGGGGAGCTGCAGAGTCTGGGCACTCATGTCATAGCTTTTCCTAGCTATGACAAACGAGGGCTACTCCATGGCTCCTTGACAGCAGTCACATCTCATACCCTCCTGCCAGCAAAAGAGGAAATGGCTGATGGTGTCCTTGAAGGATTTTTCCAAGAACTCTGGTATCTTCAGAGACTTTCTTCTTTCATTTCACACACCAAAAAAACCCAAACCAAAACAAAACCAACCACAAATAAAGGGGGGGGGGGGAAAAAGCACACTGGAGATGGAAAAACATTTCATGAAACAATCAGTACAAATGCTGCAATACCTCACTAGTACCTGGGACACAATACAGAGAGTTAACTGCATCCTTCCTGACTCGAATTATGCACTTGCCAATGTGCCATGCATGACTGCTGTATAGTAGCTTTTTGCCATAAAGATAACCAGTTCTTGGGTGAGGAAACAATTTTCTAGATATATGTATTTGGAAATACCAACACACCAATTTCCTGAAAATAAAACTAGCCAGACTAAACCATTTTAAATACATACCTCTTTTCCACATCCACCATGCATACAGCAATGCTGGGTGAAAAGCTTTGAGCCAGGCTATGTGGGAAGTTGTAACAGGTGTCAGAAGCTCAGAAGGCCTCATCAGAAAGTACGTATTAAACCTGCAGCTTTTAAACTCCGGTAGTTGATCAAAGTGGACACAGTCAACCTTTTCTGTCCTGTTTCCCTGTGCATTTGCTCACTTCTCTTGCCACTAGCCTGTCTAGTGACCATCACATACCTCTCCCCCTGCATCCCAATGCACTTACTACAACTAGCGTCCCACTCAAATCCTTTTTGGTATTTTGCCTGAGAGAACTGAGCGGAGAACGTGGCTGGAGAGTGCTGACAGTAGTCACACATTTTCCATCATAAACCAACAGCAGGGAACTCTGAAGTGACTGGGAGCTCCCTGAGAGCAAAGCAAAGAGCACAAGAGACCCCCCCAGCATGGTGCAGGCCCTATCCCTGCGAGCAGCAGAGCGGGAGCACTGCCCACCAGTGCCCACAGATGGCTGGGGCGCTCCCAAGGCTGGGCTGCTTGCCAGGGGCTGCCAGCTCCAGCCGGAGCAGCGCGACGAGCAGGCACCGATCCCCGCATCACTCTGTGCCTCCGGGAGAGGCCCGCGGGTCAGAGACGCTCCTCAGCGTCACAGACACAAACACCAGCCTGAGCTTCAATGCGAGTGCCCCATCACATGCTGGTCCCAAGTGCTTGGTCTGTGCGCTGAGGCTTTTGCGTTTCAACACTTCAAATTCAAAGCTGCCAGAGGAAAGATTTATTTCTCACTTGGGAAATGGGAAATTGCCACATATAACTGAGCCCCTGGGGACAGCAGGCCACACTCACAACCCTCACGAGACACACAAACCCTATGGTTTAGTTCTAACCCTAAACAAAGGGTAGCTCAAACTTCCAGTGCTTCCAAAACATCATTAACCTTTGGTGTTATAATCCAGAGACTTGTTTCACCTATGACGACCAAACACCCTTTTACATCTCAGTAACTTAAGCTCCCATTCCACTTACTCTGCAACATACCCAGTCCTGCACATAACGTGCATTATATAATGCACAACGTGAGTGCAACAAACTGAACAGTGGATACTTTAAAAAATGGAAATTAAAATATCTAACTGCTGTTCCTAACAGTAACAGACAAAAATGGGAAAGTGTAACAGAAAAAACCCCCCCTATATAATAAAAAAGGTCAGCAAAAATGGGTATGGGATGAGTTCCTACCACCACTCATGCCTTTTTCTCTTCCATCTCACACACCACCTCCTTGTGGGACTGCAAGGTTTATGGACCACCTCTTCTGTTTTCCCCACCTATTTATACAGCCTCTCATGGGACAGTCATAGATACTAAGAAAACAAATTTTGCTGCACTGTAGCATCCCAGTGTGAGTACTTTAAAGGTAATTAATATTGCACACAGTGAAATTATTTCACAACCACAACCTCTTGTTCAATAAAAATCAACTGTCATAATTTATGCTTAGTTCCCTAATTAAAAAAAGCTGCATTATTCTCATTGACTGAACACAGTCAGAGATAAAAAAGATGACTAACAAAGTAAATTTGTTTTCTGCACTGCATGAATTTTTCACTGTTTCTCACACTATATTTTCTATGTAATTTTCTTAGTGCTGCTGTCTAACTTTCTCAGTGTCTTAAGGCTACTACTTCAGCTGGGAATTGTTCAAAACTTGATCCGACAGTAAGGAGATGCAGAGCACATGTTGGCACGACTGGAGAAGTTAGGAAAACCCCGCCAGGACTGGAGTGCAGGGTTGTGTGTGGAGAGAGTGGTGCAGTCCCCACATTACATTTCTCAGAGCTCTGACAGAGCTCACAGGGATGGCCACAACAGCAAAGGTGCCACTTCACACCCTCTTAAGGAGGAAAGTGAGGGCAGGTTTCTTACACACATCACCACCTGAAAGCTGTGTGCCTGTGTAGAACAGGGCATCATATTTTGTCCTGCACAGCAGTGCACATGTAATGCCTTGACACCAACCTTGTTCTAGCCCAGCTGCCGACAGTTCTGACGAAGAAAAAAAAAAAGGATTTGCCCTGAACTCCTAATTATTATAAAATTGCATGTCTTTATTTTTTCAGAACTAAGGTATTTTATTGCATTTTGCATCACCATTCAAATTTAGGAATAAAATGCATACATCAAACCATGATGCAGACTTGACTGCGATATCTCTGCAGTTTACAATGTTCAATCTGAACACATGAATGACTTGAAAAACATTATTGCTGATGATGGAATAGCTCCATCTTCTGGAATAAAAGTTATTTTCTTGACAACCATCTTTGTATTTCCAACATGGATCTATATATAAAAATGCCTATTTCAAACCCCAACTTGGATATTTTTACTGATGGCAGACAAATCTTGGGTAGAAAATGGAAGGATTTATGACAATAATGTGGTTTCTGATAAAATTTAGGAAGCATTAATTATTTCCTCCTGATGCTGAAAATGCCTATATATTGTTCCACATGCCATACTAAAGTCTGACCTTACTATTTAAGAAATAGCTTTAATCTGATTTTGAGAACAAGAATTTAAAACTCTTGCTTAAGACAAAACACCCAACACATATACTTAACTTTCAGCTTCACATTAAAGGTTTGCAGTTTCACAAAAGTGTGTTTGTGATTAAACACTCTTGTAATCAGGGAGCAATTGATGCCTCTGCTGAAGTACCCAAAGTCTGAACTATAGAGAGGGGGGTGCAAGTGATCTTTACTGCTATTTATAAAAACACTTAAAGTTATGTTTAAATGAAATATTTCAAATTTCATTTTACACAGGTAATTAGTAATGATTCACACATGTAAATTTAACTTATGGTCAAGTCAGGTGTTAAAAAAGCTGGAGAGACCAGAACAAAACAATTACTACAATTCCTGATTTCATCCCTTTTATGTATCATGGGCATATTCTATGGCTGCTGTTTAAAAAAACACAAGTGTTAATGAACTAAGTTCTTACGTATTCACTCATAAAGGGAAAAGTGCATTGTAGCTGATGGTGATCTACTCACTGGTGCTGTGTTGTATTTCTTGATTTCACAGGAAAGGTAATACCACCAGAAAGAAATGAAAAATTAAACATGTACATTTCCATCTCCATTTGAAATAGTGGTATATCTAAAATTAATACATACTCACAGACACACCAGAATTGCAGAAATTTAAATAAACTTGTTTAACAAAACAAAGCAACTGAAGCTTTATTTATCTATATAGGAAGATGCATCCTTGTGTGCATTCTTTTAAGCTATGGAAAATGAAAAAGCCATGCAGCCCTTGCAAGAAATAAATCCTCAGGTGGTAATATATATACAAAGTTTCTCCTTTAGTAGATGATTCTTCTCAGCAGATAATTAATGCCATTTAGGAGAGACTTAAGCTTATGAGTACTTTATAGTAGAATATTCTACTACATTTTTTCAGTACAATAGCAAAACCATTGCTTGAACCACCATATTGTTTGCATCAGTTAAATAAGAGCAAATAACAAAACTTGAGCATTTAAACATGTATCTTGAAATCAGACTACTTAGTAAAGTAAGCACAAGGAAAGGATATAGAGCAAATGAAAGGATTTTTCTTCAAGAAAAATTATCTTTCGACTTGTTGCAACTTCGCATCTCATATGGCTTTTGAATGGAGGCATTAGTTAAAAGAATTTTCCCACCCATAGTCAAGTATTGACTGTATTTAAATACAGCAATGCAAGGACAAACAGAAGTTAAAAATTTACTATACCATATTACTTCATGTAATATGGCATACAACCCCTTTCTATAAGGCTACAAAGGACAAATTTACATTAATATGAGGTACTGGCATTTATGATTGGAAAAGTAAAGATGAAAAAAGATTATACAGCATTGTCATCAGACATCTCTTTTTTTTCCTTTTTCTTTTTTTTCCTTTTTTTTTTCTTTTTTTGAGGGGCTTTTGGTTTTAGGGTTTTTTTTTACAAAATACATGTCTTGATGACCACATGCTCTAAGCTTATATTCATTTATTTTTACATATATATTTTATTTGTGGGGGCAATTGAGAGAGAGTCACAAATAACGAAAGGACACTAAGGTTTTAATAAGGGCAACAAAAAAATGTTTTCACCAGAAAAGATTCACATTACAGTACACCAATATGGACAGCATTCTCCTTTGTCTATTTTTGGTACATAAGATGGAATCTCTCTACATAACCTTATAAGGCTTCAGTAACTAAAAAGTAAAAAAACCTATTAGTTTACAAGTCATTTAAAAATTCTGAAAGACACAGCAAGTTCTAAACTTTAGTAGTGCTACCCAAACACAACCATCCGGCTTAAGAAGCCATTAAAAGAGCCTCCTCCAAGGGAGCTTCCAACAGCAGAGTTGTGCAACATGGATGTATCTTACTACAAGGGGAAAAAGAATTACACATGGCACATTCTCATTCCTACTTTGCAATGTAAAAAGTTACAAACATACCTAACCAAATAAATAATTAAAAAAGAATCTGAAATGTGTTTGTTATGTATCCTAAAACCACTACGCAGAATAATGGAGACTTTCACTCACAAACTATTTACATGGTAATACCCGGGTGAAGGTACACACTGCTACAAAACTCATAAAACAAAGGGTAAACTTGAAATGTTTTCCGTAGTAAAGGTCTAGCAGCATGACTATATCTAATGCTGTTTGTTTTCTTGACGGTTTTTGGAAGATTGTTTTAATCTATGTCTTCATCCAGTTCATAATTGTCTTTATCATAAATATCTTTTACTAAAAGAACCCGTACGAGCATATTTTCCAAAGTGTTGCGGTCCAGTGAAGTGGCAGTGTACCAGATGGGGCTCTCCGCGGACACGGAGCACTCTGGCTGCAGATAGAACATGTCTGTCCTTTGATTCAGATTCTGTGGGCTACAAGGAAGAAAACACGGGGTTAGAAACACAGCCTCACAGGACAAAACAGTATGTTAGCAGTTCCAGTATCTTGCACAAACAAAACTTTAACTGTACCTCGGCAAGTTACAAAAAAACCCCAAAACCAACCAACCCCAAAAGAATAACGTGGAGAAATGTGCTATTGTTGATAGAAGAAGCCGCGCCAGGTCTGGCCCAAGCCCAGCCAGTCCCACATCCTCAGAGTCCCAGATACCTGGGACTCAGCAACCACACAAGAGACAACACATTCTTCAATAACCTGCAGATCCAGGACTTGCTAAACCAGAAAGTACCTTCCATGATTTGCAAAGAGGCCCAACACTGACATCAGTAATTGCTCACACAACCACTGGCTGACACAGCTACCTCTGAATGTAGAGCCTGGCGTTCCCTTGAAAAGTCAAGGATGGTAGCTCTGAGATGCACAGAAATGTAAGCATCTAAAATCCCTCCTCCTACTATTTAAAAGGTTGGTTGTTATAAATCTTAATCCCTTAATTCCTTACCCGCTCTACTATGGAGTTTCATCCAGCTCAGAAACATTCTCTAAGACACTAGAGAAGACTTCTTTAAGGAAATCATAGCATTAGGAATGGAATGGAAATTCCATCCATTAGGCAAGTATCAGAAAAGAATTTTCAATTCTGGATGTGCAAGTGCTCACTCAAGCTCCATCCTTCACAAATACTGCAGACTTCAGGAGTCAACTCTATGTCATGTTTCTTCAGTAAAAAGAAGGATTTTTACCAGCTCACCTTCCCAAATTGGCTGATAAGATTTCAGGTGCTGCTCTTCACCTGCTGGGGTGATTGCTGGCTTGTTCTGCTCTCACATAAATCAGATTAAGAGTCGGATAAGAAGTAAAATATGGTTGTTTAAGATATTCTAATAATTTAAATATTTTAAACTCCTCCCTACTTTCTTGAAACAACATTATCTTTATAGCAACAAGCAATCATAGAATCACAGAATCAATTAGGTTGGGAAAGATCTTCGGGATCATCGACTCCAACCTGTGGCCCAACACTGCCATGTCAACCAGACCATGGCACTGAGTGCCACATCCAGTCTTCCCTTAAACACCTCCAGGGATGATGACTCCACCACCCCTTCTGTGCAGAAATTCCTCCCAATGTCCAACCTAAAGCCCCCCTTGTGCAGTTTGAGACTATAATGAGACAATAGTACAACATTTCATATCTATGAATGAAAGCATCCTGAAATTTCAGCTGCAGCTGTCCACTGGTTGCCAAGTATATTTCAAACAGCTGGCATTACCTAAAATTTTACAATACTTTTTACAGAGCTAAAAATTCCATTAAAATTATTTCAATAAAATTAGAAGCAGAACCAAGAGAAGCAGTCTGCTGCTTTAGTTAACAATGGTGACCAATGTCTCCAAGACAGCATGGCTTGAAACCACATCATAAATCATGTTCCAAATGGGTTTAAGAGCACTCTTTTTCCTAAAGCTGAAATGTTCCTACTAAAGAAAAAAAAAATTATGTGGTCTCTCCCCCAGTAACCGTGTAGCTCAGTCCAAAAATTCAACTTTTTAATGACAAATCCTCTCCAAATCATGAAAGAATTGAGTGAAAGCAAAATCCCCCTGCAACAATCAGAATTAACTAAGTTTATGAAAAACAGGTGGTGGTTGCATTAACAGAGCACAAGCTACTCTTCATTTGTTTCTCTCTGTAACATCACATGCTAGTACTTCTGCTGATGCTGTGTGAGCTCATTCTTCACCTTTAAGACTACAGTGCTGTTTCCTAACACACATTGAGTCTCCTAGTTAATTTATTGTGTTGTATATACAAGGTGATTTTATTTCTTTGGTATCACTTTTCCACATTTCCCTTAGAGTTACATAAAATCTACACTAAAATCAGTCACTTGAATGGCTGTTACAATTAAGGAAAAGTACTTTCCAAGAAATCTCATTTTCAAGCTTCCAAAACACTTAGCTACTAATTTTTTTTTTTAAGAGTTGCCTAAGCTTTTTGTTTTAATGTACTAATTTCTGCTTCCTTCCTGCACAATTAACTGGGAGATTGGAAGGAAACAAGCTATTTCTAAATACTTGGGTTACTGCCAGTAGTAGTTTTCCTACTACAATATTTTAAACATGCTTCCACACTAGGTACCTCAAAGCATCTACATTTCAGATGCCTGATAACTTAGAATGAAGCAAATCCATTGTCTTAATCCAATTCTTACTGAAGAGATGGGGATCTCACAAACAAAACCCTCAGTAGCAAAACCTAGCAGATCCCTTGCTGGCAATTCTCTGCAGAAATACTTGGTATTCCCAGGTAAGAAAATTGAATTGTATTGTCATTTCCAGATGGAGCCCTTGACAATTAACACTGAAGTACTTCACTGTTCCCATACTTTCTGCACATCTTGTCCAGACACAGAACTGGAGACATCAATACTTTCATTTCAGTATTTTTCAGAACATCTTGATCTCTTCCCTTTGCTTGAGCACATTTCATGTTGCACCAAAATAGTTCCTTTCTGTACCTGGTTTACTTTAAACCCTGTCTGTATTACCCTGTATCATACTTACCTTTTAGACAGATAGCACTCAAACATTTTCACAGGGCATCTAGCTGGATCAGATGTGTTTTCAATTTGTTCAAATACTGGCACATCATCTTCGTGTTTCCTTTTTCCAGTAGCAATTTTATCTTTAAGAAGAAAATCAATAAAATCTAAGCTATAACTTGAAGTTATTTCACATTTCTCAGTAAAATTCCCCATAAGTAGCCCACCAAGTACCACAAGGCGGTCACCACAACTGTGCAAATCTGCAAACTGGAAATGCCACCCACAGCCACAGCAAAGTCACACATGGAGACCAGTGGGCGCAAATTAACGCCGAGACCCTGCAGTCCCCATGGACCACATGCTCCAATCAGAGATCTGGGAGCTGAGAGCAGCTAAACTTTATGCAAAGGAAGAGCCCTGGCTCCTGGCCCGGTGCCCAGATGTCCCTCATCAGTGCCACGTGGATGCTCCTACAATACTAATTTTGAACGGCCATAGTACCTTCATTATCAGCTCTGCACAGGGAAGACACTTGATATCGAAGACAAGCTTTGCTTTCCATTGTTAGAGGATTTTTCTTCCACTGTCTAAAAACAGTGCCAAAAGAAAGTCTTAAGTGCTGTTCCACTGTTTTCAGGCCAAAATATTTAGTGTTAAAGTAGAACAGAGTATTCAAAAGAGCAACAGGTGAATGCGATCCTAGCTGTTTAATCCTCCAGAGGTAATCTTCTTCAACTCGAGAGAATATTGATCCTTGAAAAAAAAGAATATTAGAGAAAATACAGTGGATTAGCCCATGAACTGTAAGGTGCAAAAAAATCAATTTTTTTTTAGTGTGAAATGTAACAAAATTCTCATGACAGAAGCCTCTGATAAACTTATTTAATTATATGTCCACACTCCCCAAACCCACCTGTTAAAGACACAGACACTCACTGAGACAGTGGGAATATCAGTACAGGCAATTTCACAGAAAACACATTTCTGTTTAGTTACAACAGCATTGCTGACATGCAGGTCTCCTGTGCTATTTCATAGAAATGAATATTCAAGGGAGTAACCTTAATTCTGTCATAAATAGCATATTTTTGAGTTCATTTTATTCTGCTCAGGTTAAGGCCTCCAAACATAGTATTTTCTTCTTTCTTTTTACTAATGGATCTCTCACTTGGAAAGCACTCCTGGACCATAGCAGGATACAGGAAGGGCCCAACACAGAGGCTCTCTGGGCTGTACTGAGAGAAGCTAATATTGAGAAAAGAAAGCAAAGGATCTGGGAAGGACAAGCCCTCACTCAAGAGAGGATTGTGAGAAAGATAAAAGAACAGTTGATTCTGCAGTTCAGCACCAACACTGGTCTGCTGGGAAAAATTTGCTTTCTCCATGAACTGATGATCCTTCTAAGCAGAAGACTCCCAGCAAAGAGTCCTCCTAATCCAGCTGAGAAATGCTAAAATACATCACTTGTTAGTCCAGTGCCTGCCTGCCTGCCTGCTTCCATCTGGGAAAAAAGATGGGCAAAAAAGTATGTTCAGCTCAGGTAAAAAGTACAGGTCAAAGAGCTTATTTTAAACTTTCTCTCCTAAAAATGGATAATCAATTTTAACAGTCAGTGGCAAAAACAACTCTCATAGCATGGATTACCCAGAAACAAGACAATGAAAAAGAGGTACAGTTTTAAATTATATCTTAGAAGACATCTCTGTAATTCTTCATCAACTACTATTGCAATGCATAACATATAGATATATATATATGCCTTAAGAATAAAATTTAAGTATATAATAATAATATATAATATATAATAT
>NW_008237404.1:1983829-2021020 GCF_000691975.1 Corvus brachyrhynchos
ATATATATAAAATATATAATAATATATAATAACTATTTAAGACATGAAAAACATATATGACCAAAAAGAAAATTACCATCTGGAAGGATGCTTGGTTGCCAACTTCGAAGGATTTTATTTAATTCCTGTTCAAATGTCTGGTAGATTGGATCAATAAATATGTTGTCTTTTCGATTACTTCTATATAAATACTACAGAAAAGGGAGAGACACAGTATTTACAATTCCAGATTAGAACAACTCATGTGCTACAGGGTTCTTTTTTTTATAACTGTGCAAGCATTGTACTGCAAAACAGTATCTAAAAGTAAAGCTACGCTACTTTCCAATATCTAACAGGTAATAGTTACTTCCAATATAATTGTATGCTGTAAATTTCTAACTGGATATGAATCACAGTTTTATTACAACTAACATTCTTCTCTAAGATTTCCTGTGTGCAACATTGTACCAGTGAATGGGGAGTCATTAAAAAAACCCCAAACCACAAACAATTTATCTTTTCCTCCGCCTAGGCCTTCAAAAAAAACCAAAACCAAAACCAAAACCAACCCACATTTAGCAAGGATCTACCACTTAAAATGTGAACTCCAGACAGTGACAAAAGCATCTTCAACACAAAAGTGGGAGGCAAAAAAAACCCCCATATATTTGTGGTAGTAATATATAGCAGTGCAAGAAAGATGATAGGAGGGTGCAAGGTGCCAGCCTATCCTGCAATCTAATTATCTTACCCCTCTTGACCTTACAGACAGAAATTCTTTTGAACCTTTACCAAGAATTAATGGCTGAGGACTACTGTTTGGCATTATTCTCTCTGGAGACATTTCTAAGAAAGGGAGGATTGGCTTCTTAAATTTTCCACTTCAGCATTATCTTTGCAGGAACATGCCTGTTGTTAGTGAATACAATAAAATGACAGACAAAAAACGCATTTGCTTCTTGAAATGGCATCTAGTTCTGTACCCATACTTGAAATCACATTAGACACAACACTCATTTATAACAGGTGATCAAGGTTCAGTGTATCTTGGCTTCCTTATCTTTACACTTAATTATATAATAAGGAAAAATGGATGAGTACACTTCCCACAGGTTTTCAACTACATTTTCATCCAGATAACTATTTTATATGATACATTTAACTAATTCCTCAAAGCACAATATTCCCCCAAATGTGCTTGTTTCTACATACACTGGTTTTGACTTTATAAAGCAATTCTAAGCCAGATAATACAGCTTACTAAAAGCTTCATGGTGTTTGCCCCTCTGTTCTCTGGCACATTTTTTCTCCATGTATTTTTCTTTTTCTCCAGTTTGCATTAAACAATCACACTGAATGCTGGCAGTGAAAATGAAGTAAGACTGAAAACCAGTTCAAAACCAATTCACATGCAGGCCTGTGAGAACTCATCTACAAATATGTCTTCCCAGTTCACAGTAAGTGTTGACTAAACCCTGGCATCCCCAGTAGAAGTCTGAAGCCCCTTGGACCACCACCACAGAGTCTACAGAAGGACAATGTTGTGTAGCAGGGCAGATTCCAACCTATCCCCCAAACCTGCAAACCTTCATTCCCAAACCACAACGCTGTGCTCTGCTGCTCTACAAACCCTACAGGGGCAGGATCAGCGTAAGCCATTCCCACCTGAGATGAGCTCTATCGTAACAGCAGCGCACGGGAAGGAACTGGACATGTCTCTGAATCCCACAGCAGAGAAGAACAGGCTGAATTGCTGCCCACAGTGATTTTGTCTGACCTTCAGACAAACATCTGCTAAACTCTATCAGCCCAAATTTTGCCCAAACAACTCCATTAACAGACATACAAAAAACAAGGAAAAAAAAAACCAAACCCCAAATCCCAGTAATCCCAATTAGGGACAAAGAATGAAGGCCATGATGCAACAAAGGAGCACAGCAGGCTAACACCTTCCTCTAGATGAACCCTCTCCACCAGATGCCTGCCTGACCATGCAGCAGCCTTTACTTCTAAGTGTGATATTTTTCAGGATCACTCCTTCAGAATTATCAAAACCATTATTGAACCACTTCTGTCTGAAAGCAGAACAATTTCAGCTGCAAATGAACCTGATCTGAGAAACTGCACCATCTGACTCAGGGACCAGTTTCCTGGAACAGATTTTACAGTGCCTCATTTAGGAAAAAATTATTTTACAAAATTTAAAAAAACCCAAGAAAACAGCCAGCTTAGGACTTTGAAGACTCCTGGGCTCAAACCACGTTATATCCATGAGGAAAAGTTCCAAACTGAGTGCATACTTAGCCACAGTGAGTGCAGTAATGCTGGTGGAAGGGGAAAGTACTTTTTTACTAGCCTATGGCTTCTACATTCTCTTCTTTTGAAGACAAACTTACTCTAAGTTAGCAAAATATTAATGATCTTTGGCCCAACTATATCCTTAAACGGCACCATTTAATCTCCTCTGAGCCCTTTCCAAGTTCAACAAAGCCAATACCTTTTATGCAGTACTAGACAATTTATTCTCTTTCAGGGTACCCACATCAGGGTTGTCAGATGGAAAGGACAAAGCAAATTCTAGAAGGCAATGGAGTTTTTTTGTTCATTGTGACAACTACATTGCATTTAGTGTACCACTAGCTTGCTTAAGCATGTTTCTTCAGAGGGGTAGTAACACACCCCCAAATATTCACCATGAGCACACAGATGATGGCTGCAGCCCTTCACAGCTCATGTTTCTGTCCCTCACTTGCTGTCTGCCTTTGTGAAATGCAAACTCATCAGAACAGGGCACATCTTCCTACCAGTCTCACCAGCAGTGGCACAATTTGGCCAACAAATCAGGGCTGTTAACATCGCCTGAGTTAAATACTAGACACTAAGTATAAGCAGTAAAATCACAGTAAAATGACCACATGTTGCTCCACTAATGTTCCAGCATTGTGTATGTGTATTAGGGCTCATGATAATTGTGTTTACCACACAAATTATGGTTCTGAAGAGCTGAAAAAAAGACGTTTTATACATAACTAGCTTTCATGACTGACAAAATAGACAACGTCAAAGGTACAAAGAGAAAGACAAAAAAAATGTTATCTGAGTTTCATTTTATAAACACATACTTCACTCTGTGTATTGTTTATCTGCTTAACACGAGTGTTTTCAATTCAACAGAAAAGTACAGAGAGACAGTGTATCATGCAAGTGCAGAAGCAGAAAGCTAGCTGAATTTGAAACGCCTTGTAGCAATATTGACTAAAAAGCCATTGACTAAAATCAAGGTTTGCTTCTCAAATTTCAACCATAAGGCAAAGGTAGCAACTAACTCTAATTTTGCACACTTGCAACACAGGAAAATTCCTATTTTACTATTTATTTTTAAAATATTTCAATTAAAAAATTTGTTACTTGATTCAAGTCCTCCGCCTCAAGTATGGAACAGTTTAAGTAGGATTGCAAACCCTGTGAGCAGCTTGCTTTCCACATCATACACATCTTTTATTGCCTTTTAACGTGAATGAATTTTTCTGTGCTCTCAGCTCTGAACACTGCTTATTTTATCTATGTTTTGCCTTACGTAGCAAAAATTAAGACAGCCCTCCCTGTTTAAAAGATAAGCTGTGAAACAGATTCTCTTATTATCTAGTGATAGGTTACTGCCTTCACATACATCTAACCTGACTCCTTCCTACCTTGTTCTGTGTGAGACAGTCAACATAGCAGAGTTTCCTGCACTCTATCCTGCCTGTCCACAGTCTGCAATACTCAGTAAATTAGACCCTCCCCAAAAGACACTTAATTTAGGTTGTTTCCTCTATATGCTAAGTAACTGAATTAGTAAAATGCTTAGAGAGCATGCCTTGTTTCATTCTGTTCTTACATTGGACATCTTTAGCAAACAAAATGAAGCACAGCATTTGAAAAGACTATGTAATTTTTGACTAGGTTAATTACTTGCTTTAACCCAGCAAGAAGCTTAAAATAATTACAATGTACCAATTTGTGTTTGAGTTTCCAGGATGGGTCTGCAAACTCATTTCCTACACAGACAGCTTTCTACAATGTGATTACACAGCAGCCTGATCACAGCCATATATTAAGAGTAGCTCCTAGCCAGCAAATCCATGTTATCTCTACTCTTCTACTGAAATGGGTTACAGTCAAATCAGCAGCTCCATTCCCATCTCTACAGCCTCTACTAACCTCCTGAATTCCAAGACACAGATAATAGATGCTGTCAGGTGCATAGTTCTCTCCATTAGGCCTTCGAATTTCATTGACAAAATGTGTCAACCCATAGTTTAACTCAGCTGAAGTATGTGATAATAGATCTTCCTTTAATTTCACAGACTTTACTGTAAAATAGAGAAGAAATGCTACATTATACAACAGAATTGTCACACAGTGAAGGTGGGATGGGGTATTTTTTGACTGGAAAACTGGCTTGATGTCCTCTCCATTAACCAATGCATGAGACTAAAATGTACTAAGCAGTTAAAATGTTAGGTCTGTATTAAAACAATCAAGGCTCCCACAGTAAATTCTTGTTAACCAAATGCAGTTAATACCTGCTAACAAATGTACTGTCATGCACAGCTCAGTATGACACAGAAGCAGCCCAAGATGCTGAAGTGAAGCCAGTGGTGCAGAGGGGCACCTTCAGGGGAAACAGCAGTTTCCAAAGATCCAAGAGCATAACACAAGGGTGCTGAGATGCTTGTGGCAGCTGAAGAACAGCAGGAGTAGCAGCAATTCCCCTTTTCCCTCACAGTACAAATGTATACAGAGAGGAGAGCTGCAGACAGAGCAGCACGGCTCCAGGGCATCGAAGGCCACCTTGTGCCAGAGCTCCACAGCCAGGTAATGCCAGTCTCAGATGAAGATCTCCTTACAGGATAAAGAGTAGGAGGATGTCCCTCCCTTGCCATTTAGAAGCCCAGAAATGGTGTGAACTCTGAGGTTAAGTTAGAATATGAGGAAAAACAGGATGCAAACAAAAAAATCAGAATGATCACAGAAAATCAGAATAGCCAAGAAGGTGCTGTCCTAGCTTTCATGAGAAGTGTGAGACCCAGCATTTTGAACCAAATAGGGAAAACTAGAAAAAAAAGACTTTGTCAACTCTGTGGTAAAATAATATCAGTCATGGTGGGAACATTAGGGACATGAGAAAAATTCTATCAAAAATTCCAGCTGAGAATCACACACGTATGGCAATTTTCCCTTGCACGCAGGAATCTGGATGTGAGACTTTTGGAAATACTTACTTGATTTCAGTTCCTCTAATTCCGGAAGCTCTTCATCTAAATACCGAGACTTTACCCAGTGCTTCCATGCATTTACCCCGTACGCGTATTTGAAGGGAAAGCTGCACTCGGAGTTTTCAGAGCTGTCATCGTGCGACTGGTACTCCGACACGGCCTTCCTCTTCACGCCCTGCCGTCGGAACACAGAGGTTAACGCTGCCAGCAGCCCCACCAGCAGGGACACAGAACCTAGCACAGCCAGCTGCAGGCCAAAGGGCACACTGAACCTCAGGGCATTCACACAATTTCATCGTGTTAATGTGCAGGGAACAAAAGATGCTACAAGTCTGTGTCACAGGCTCCACTCGTAGGCTCAAAAGAACCCACCAGTGGGAGGGCCAGCACTGGTCCCAGATTAAAGCAGGCCCAGCAGTGGATATGTGGATAATGTCCAGTGGATAATAGTGAAAGCTTAGACTCCAGATTTGATACTAGAAGGACACATTTATTATTAGAAAGCTTTACTAGAAGCTGACTGGTTTTTTTAAAGCTGCAGTATCTGCTCAGTTATTGGAACAAAACCACTTCAGCTTTGTGCCAGGCATAGGAAACTATTTCTTGGTAGTGTCCTTCTAAATAAAAGACTGTGGCTAATTGCTATGCAATGTATAAACTAAGATTGACTAAAAATAAAATCTGGGAAAAATACAAGCAAATAAATTTTTTAAACTCTTTTATAAAGGAAATGCTATGGCTCCCATTATAAACCATGGTAATGTTTTTCCATCTTACTATCAAATTAAACCAAGACATCTTTGTTCAAAGTAGAAGGTAGAAAAGCATTGCTAAGAGTACAGTAGGTATATACGCAGTGCCACATTCCATCAACAATTCTGTCACTGTGAAGCAAAAATAGGATCATAATTTACAAATCACACTCCTATCAAATCCAACAGTTATCTGCAACAGACAAACCACTGAAATAATTTTATTATTTGAAATGTATCGTTTTATGTCATAAAGATAGGATATCAGGTATGAGTAGACAGTAACACCCTGTAAATCAGTAGGAGAACTAAAAAAAATCCACAAATATTTTTCCTACATAAATTTTGTGTTATTCTTGGTATTTTTTAATAGCATGAAAAAATTACCTTCTTTTTGGACCGAGGCCTTGGCTGTTCCTCATATTCTTCACCAAAAACAGGAGGTAACAAAAACTCATTTTCTGTATCAAGCTCCTCAGTTGCTGAAAATACATTAACAGAAACTTATTTCTAAATGTCTTTTAAATAACACTGCTTTGATAAAAACAAATTAACTATATCGGTGTGCCTTAACATAAGGCATCCACAAAGGCACACATATAAACACAACTAAAGACTGGATTTTGGTACGAGGAAACAAACCTATTCTTATATTCAAAGTAAGACAAAGCTGCCAAACTGTAAGACAAAGCTGTCAAATAGTTTATTTCTAAGTAAGTGTTAGAGGACACAACACTCAACATTTCAACTATTATCTTAAGTAGCTACGGCAGCATCTCTTACTGTAGACTCTTACATAATGTTTTCTGCCCAGGCTGTCTTTGGTATCAAGAATTTTAAGGTACAGTGAGAACGAGCAGCTATGACTGGACAAAATACACGTTAACTTAGTACATGCAGTTCTGTTCATGTATTTAGATTATTTCTACTCATGTTTTGTTATTTCATGTAGCACATTACCCTTGGTTTAAAACATTAAGAATCAGAAGGCAAGCTCCTTCAAAGAAACTGGTTTTAGTCTATATTTATACAAGTGGTAGAGGTCTAGCTCATGATGGATATTACAGTTAAGTTTGGTAAGCAGATGTATGGCAGTACGTCCAAATATTCTTTTTTTAACATTTCAGGGGTAGGATTGAGGACTCTATTTCAGGCAATGCTGAGGAATGAGACAACACATGAATGGATTTAATGTTTCAAGTCCCACTTTTGTTTCCTTTATTGAAGATGGTTCAACCCTCGTTTAGCCATCAAACAATGTTTTCACTCAAAATTGAATGTTCTTCTGATAATCTGATTTCACCACCTTATTTCTCAGGACAGCTTTCCAACTGGTGCAGATGAAATAGCACTTACACACAGAGATTTCAGAACTCTGCCCCAGACTCAAAAGCAGCACTTCTCCTGATACCACAAAGAATCTTATCTCAGAAGCACTTCAGTGTAATCAATGCTTCTTTCTTACAGACTGCTGCTACTTACTACTCCAACTTGCTTATTTCTTTTCTTCTATGGTTTTTCTTCCTCATGTACCCAGCCTCACTTATAAAGTGGGTTAAAAACCTAGTATGCATCTGACTAGTAAACTTCCCAAGACTAAGGTCAGACTAACCTGCAGGCTTTCTCTTTAAATTAGGCATAAAGCAAACTGAGAAACCCACTCTGGGCATCTACTGCAGCTATCTACAACACAGCACAAAAGGAGCCTGTCAGCTCCTACAGAACCTACCCAGGCAAGGTAAGAGAGTCGTGTGTCCGAGAGAAGCTATGTCAAGAGGGGCAGTAACTACAGGCAGAAGCTTTCTTGGATCTTGGATTGACTAGGGTATGGTGTAAGGAAACAGACACTGCTCCCTGCATTCTGTAGAGTGGTACAAATTGTACTATATAGCATCAAGAGTTTCTTTCAAGAAAGGTCTCAAAGTTGTGATTTTTTTCCTAATTCAAATTATGCTACTGTTTCAAATGCAGATAGGGACATTAACAAGATATTAAAAGGTAAAACACAAGTGGTGTGCAGCATGCCAACTTGCAATTTTCTAACAAACTTGAGTGGGAAATTGACCCTTTAGTAATTTGTTCTCTAAACCATGAAAATACCTGGTGATTGAAGAATGCATTCATTCTTCATATGCTATCCAAGTCCTTGAGCCTTCAAAATAACTTTCCTAAATCCATGTTCAACCCAAATGATGCAGTCAAGTTCTTTGTGAAAGGTTAACTTCTCCTTTTCTTTGCAGTGTTTCAAATACTGTATTTAGAAAGATGGAAGAACTAATTCAGAAGTCCCCCATCTTACAAAGGCATGGCAAAGTTTTACCTAACAGTCAGTCAAGTGGATCCTGCAATCAAGTAAAGCTCCTCTGAAAGGATGATTAAACAAGGTTCAATGGCTATCCACAGAGTCATAGTATTTACTAACATCACAGAAGAATTACCTCTTGGAAAGTCTATTTCAATATCAAGGTCTGGCTCATATGGAACATCAGGCAAGCTTGTCCGTGACTCTGTTTCTGAGTTTAGTAGATTTGACTCAACTATCCCACCTGTTTAAAAATAAAAAGGAAAAAAACTCATTATTATAACCAACACATGGGTTAGCCAAATGGTGCAGACTTATAACTTTATAAGCTGAGTTGTTATAAAACTGATTGTTCTGCTCACTACATTTTCTTGTTCTTGGGATCTCAGATTTACTTCTCCCATCTGATTTCCTTCAAACATAAAAGATACTTACTAGCCCATCGTTACTCTCCATTAAGGTGAGTCAGCAAAGCACATATATAGAAAATCAAATACTGGTGAAGCTGGATCATATCAACCAATCCCAAAACTCAAAAAAGCTTGACAAACCTGACTATCTATTTTCCTACCTGATCCTGTCACAACAGAACAGACTTTCAAGTCTGCTTTTGTAGGATCTGTTTCTCAAATAAGGCATGCAGGCAGGGAGAAACAAAGCTTGACCTCTCTCCAACTTCTGGCAAACACTGATTTCTCCACATTCAGTCTTCTGCAAGCGAGCAAGCTCTGATCCCATACATCTGCTCCTTTAGCTAGCTGTACTTCACAAAAGAGAGCAAGGAACTGAAAATGACAACCTTGCAGTGCTAGCAGAAATGTGCAGTTTTAGTAGGAGAATGGCAATAGATTGGAATACAGTAAGCCTCCTGGGACTGCAGCTCCACTGGCCTCCTGTATACCAGGCACAAAGTGTAAATTCATGTAATTTGTCAACAACCTTGCAGAAATCTGTTGAAAGAGCTTGGAAAATACCTTCCAAATTACACCTGAGTGAAGGCAAATTTTCCTGGAAAGATACAGAAGAGACTTGAAGATTTGGGCAGGCGGAGCCAGGGAAGAAGAGCAAAGAGACATGGGCACTGAGAAACTATAACTACAAAGTATGTGGGACTTTTTGATCTTCAGATATAAATTATTATGAGAATAATGTGTTGGCTGTGCTCACTAGTGCTTACTCTAAATCATAGGCTTTTCAGTTTGCCACACTTTGCCAGAGAGCAGGTGCACAAGAAGCTGAGCGGGAGCATGTCCAGAAGAGTTGAGCTGAAGTGTCCAAAGGGGTATCCCACACCACACAATGCCATGCTCAGTTTATATATAAACTGGGGGAAGCAGGCTGGGAACCAGCAATTGCTGCTCAGGAACAGGCTGGGCAAGGGTCAGTGGGTGGTGAGCACCTATATGGTGCATCACTTAGTTTTCTTGTGCTTTATTCCTCTCCCTCCCCTCTTTTACTTGTATTTACTAGTATTAGTAGTATTATATTTTATTTTGTTTCAATTATTAAACTGGTCTTGACTCACAAGGTTTACTTTTTTTCCCAAGTCTCTTCTCCACCAGGTGTGAGGGGATTAAGCAAGTGGCTGTGAGGTACTTAATTGCCATCTGAGGTTATAAAGCACAATGCAACTTAATATAAGACCTCAATGACAGCACTGTTGTACTAGAACTTTCCCTAGAATTAAAAAACAAACCCAATCCTCCTTTTCACACATGTCCCCCAGCACTCCAAATAGTCAAAAAACTCATCAGGAAACTCACTGGCCACATCGGAAGTGTCAGCTTTTCCAGCATGTTCAGGTACCACCCCTGACAAGTTCAGTAGTTCAGCTTCCAGAGGATCTGAGGGCACTTTTCCCCTCAGCTCTTCTATTGCTGCAAGGATTTTCTCAGTGCTATCCAGAGTAGTGGGCAAAAAAACTGGAACTGGCACCTGTGCAGACAGGGAGGCAGAGATAATTAGAAAAGAAAAAATGCCACAACAAACCAACCAACCAACAAACAAAAAAAGATCTATGCTCCACGTCTGAAAGACAGAGTTGATACAGATTAGAAACAAATCACTCCAGTGTGAGCTAACAAAAAATGCTGACAGGTTAAAAACTCAATATGAAGGAGCTAAGAACAGAAGGGAAAGCAGGAAAGGACATAGGGGGAAAAAAAAGACAAAATATAGCTGGTCAAAGAAAGAATGGTGTAAGGAAACTTCCAACCTGTCTGATTATAACCTCAGACTAACAGTTTGGACAAATCAGCATCTTGTTTTAGTAGCTTGTTTGTGAAACATGGAATTTTAGGAAATCAGGGGTTTTTTTCACCATTTGGACAAACTTAAGTACGTAAGTGATAACAAATTAAACTTAAGGGTTATTTTCTTTTGCTGCCACAAGGTTCAGGTTTTGGGATTTTTTCCTTTGCCTTTTTCCTACTGTTTATCCCACTCTGCCATCCTTCCCCAACACAAACTTTTCAGCTCCTTATTACCAGAACAAATCTTGCTGTTAAAGGCTTATTTAGCATTTTCAGCAAACACAGAAGTATCACTCAGAACTGTTCCTAGAAAGTTCAGCAGCACAAGATTTTCACACTGGAAGCAGGCAGACAGGTCCTAAAGAACAATCAGGGAATTAAGTGACACTGTCAGATTCTAATGCTTTTTCAGTAATTAGCGCTGCAGCATCCTGTAATCCTTTAGAGGGACCAGAAGGAGAACAGCCAGCAACACGAGGTGGTCCCACACATGCATGTGAAGGGATGCCAATTTTAAAATGAAGTTGAAGTCTCACTTACAGGAACTGGGACTGTGGTAGGAACAGGAACATTTTGACTATACATGTTCATAGGCACCGGAATGTAGACTGGTACAGGAATAGGCACTGGGACATACTCTTTTTTCCACTCATCTTCTACTAAAAGAAAAAGGAAAAAGGCAATACTGCCAGGTATTTAAATATGTTTTACACCTGTCATTTAGTGAAAAAGAAAATCAGAATATTTGAAATATGTTAAAAGACAGTAACAGTTAAGAAAAAGCTGCAATGAAGAAATTAGTTCTAGCACAGTTCAGGAGTTACCTGTCTGACAAGATTTTGTCTGCATATGAGGTTTACAGTATGTGGCTTTCGTCATTGTCAAAGGCTTGCAAAGAACTGCCTTGTTCTTCATTTCTCTGTTAGGTGTTGGAGAAGGTGGTGGAGCTGAGCCCTGCAGACAAGCAAATAAGAGAAGGTGATGCTGCACCACACTGATTCCAACACAAAGTTCTTGACTTAATGTATCAGCTGATACTTTCCATAAATGAGATACTGAAGAGGAAGCTTACAGAAGCACAACACAACAGCACCAACTACTATTCTGTAATTGCAAGCTATTCCACATTCCTAGTATTGAGCTGCCACTGCCAGGATCATAACAGGAGTTGTACTTTACTCAGGGCTAGCACTTCTGGCTCTTTTCCTTTTTTTTTCTCTCTCTCTTTTTTTTTTTTTTTTTTTTTTTTTTTTTTTTTTTTTTAATTGAAGGTACTCTAAATGTACATTCTTGTTTAAGTGAAAGTGCCACTTAAGCAATTTTGTAATACACAAAGTAATTTTAGCTGTAAAAAGAGTTCGTTATGAGCAGCATTAACAAACTTTAGGCTCAAGACCTAACCTTCTTGAATTATGCCATAGTTGAAAGATCACTTTTTTTTTTACATATTTCTGAATAAAAATTCTCTAAACACTTAATTAGTACCTAAAGTATGAACTTCGAGCTCCCCCTGCTGTCTCTACAACAGTGACAACGAATACCTGGGAACACCCCATAATGTTCAAACTGAGTCCTTACAGTCAAGAAGTAAAAAACCCTCTTGCTCCAGACATGGTTTTTGTACCCTAGTAACTGTTTTAGAACCGTTTTTAAGAAACAAACTCTTGGTTTTATTTGGTCATATGTAGGAAGACTAGCCCCGTATGTCCTTTGAGATACAGAAAGAAAGCCCAGTCCCAAGAACACCAATATGCTCTACCAGGTGTACACTCTCTAAAATATATTAAAGAATACCTTATCACACATAGCTTTGACACAATCTTTAAAAATTTATGGATTGAATTAACATCATGAAACACAAAATACTAAAAGTTTTTAACATGACAGCTTAGCTTGTCTGATGTTTCTAGTTACCTACCAAATTTTATTTTCTGTGTTTTTCATAAATACATTTATATTGTCACCAAAAAATTTCCACTTAAATCTAAGATTTATATTTAATGCCTATTTGCATTTAAAAGGCAAGTCTCTGAGACCTTCCATGCAACAAACAAATCAAATCAAAACTAAGTTTGAATCAAAATACACTAAGCTAACTGGAAACAATATTAATAGTGGTATTTTTGACATGCTGAGAAAAACTGAAATTCAGAATGAAGGCTCCACTGATGATCCTCACCCTTCCAGACAGCAATCCTGCAAAAGGTTATGCTTCCCTACTCTACAGCAAAGTCAATCACACCTTGAGCACCTAGAGAATTCTACTCTTGGGAAGGATAAAATTTAAGACCTCAAGACTTATTTTCAGCTTTTTAAAGCTGAGCTACCACCTTAATATTCCAACTGGACAGTGAAATTCTCTTCCCTTTCTATACTCAATAAATACACCTAATCAGACTAAACATGTAGTAGGTTGAAACGTGAATAAGACACATGGTTTGCTGATTAACTTTTAAGCAACATTTATATGCACAGCAGATGTAGAACACATGGCTGATGATTTAGTTTCCCAGAAGACACTGAAAAGTAAGTATGAATATTTGAAATTTTTATTTCAACTACATGTGAAAAAGACTAAACAGCTTCATAAATTTAGCTTAGGATCATTCAAAGACAGTAATTTTTGGTTTTTAATGGCATCCCTCTAATTCAATGGGATGTCACATTCTAAGTACATCTAATTATGTTTGGTATATATATAGAGAAAGAGAGAGAGAGATAGAGCTAGATATGTGAGTGTGTTAAATATATGTACTTACTGTTATTTTTGTCCGGGGGGTTTGACAGCCCTGATCTAAAAGTACAAGGAAACACTTTTAGAATTTTTTTTCCCTTTTTCAAAATCAAAGCAAATTTCAGTAAGCAACTCAAGATAACACCTGTCACCAATGTAAGATTAAATCAAGAGAACTCATTAGTATCATACTGCAGGTGAGAAGCGCACACAAAACTTTTCCTTCATGGACATCTTCCTACTCCGGTATTGAGCCTTACACAAAGGCAAATGCTAAATCAATGCTCTAGCCAGATGTGAATACAGCCTCTTTCAGAAAAGTAAACACCAAAATGTTCAGGTATAAAAAGGCTATACAAAGAAGCTGAGTTGCCATAATTGCATTAATTTAAAAGCTGGTTTATTTGAACTTTGCCTGACGTGCCATTTAAACCACACAAACACGTATTCAGTGCCCATCAGCAAATTTACACAGTACCTATTGCCAACAGAAAGGAAAAAAAAGCAATGTATTCCTCTTATCTAGATACTTTCATTCTATTCTCATTCCATTTCCATTTCACTTATTTCCTTTAATTCCCTTTAATGTATTTATTTTTTTAAATTCCTAGTCCATTTATCTGTTCTCTGTGACCAAAAGGCATTTTGAGAAGTGTTTCCACAGAGCAAGTAATGACAAACTGGAGGACAGTGAAAGAGGAAAACATCTTCTGTTCCCATGATGATACAGCACTAAAATTACACTTAACGCAGAACAGCTCAATGCTGCCTCTGATGATAACACAGAAAAGGATAATCTCTAATGCAGTTTATTATGACAAATAAATAATCCATGCAGCTTTCAATTTTTCCTTTAAATGAAGCATCTGCTTTGACACTTCTCAGCCCTAAAGCAGCACATACCATAGTGCAGGTTCTCGGGTCCTTTCTGGGTGGCCAGATTGGGTTCGTTCTGCTGACAGTAGAAGCGGAGCAAGCAGTGCTGATCGCAGAAATGTTTCATCTCGCCGCGCCACTGCACCTTCTCTTTGAGGGCTCCTTGAGACTTACAACAGTCACACCGTACAGCCTTAATGCAAAGGAAGAGTTGCACATTTTTAAACAGGCCTTGGGAAA
The DNA here is from genome assembly GCF_000691975.1 of Corvus brachyrhynchos. Classification (NCBI taxonomy): domain Eukaryota; kingdom Metazoa; phylum Chordata; class Aves; order Passeriformes; family Corvidae; genus Corvus; species Corvus brachyrhynchos. The sequence goes on from NW_008237404.1 coordinate 1,998,229, forward strand.
AAATTATTTTTACATTTTAAAAGGCTACATTTTTAAGAGTACTGAGGATTAAGTACCACTCCACAGTTAAGCCTCACTCATGTACAATAGTTAAGCTACCTTTTCTCCAATTGTTTGCTGGGGGTTAGCACCCAGAATAAATCTGCTTTGTTCTATTAATTTGTCACTATGTAAAAAAAAAAAAACAACCACCTCATTTCTAAACAGTCATCAAAAAAAGAATTTTGTGCATCAATTTTAATTAATTTGATTGAAGCCTTCTGCAAAACAAGAGCAGAAAGTGACAGACTCTTTAATGATTTTATTGAACCGAGGGTAAATACAAGTTGTTTTTTCTCCTTCCAAAATCTGGCAGGTTTTGTTTAAAAAAAAAATCAAAAGTTTTAAAAAGTTTAAAAAGTCACCAAAAGAATCACTTCTCTAGGTATCAATCATCGTAAATATTTGTTATATTTCTGTTATTTTAGTAGTTTGGCACCAATTTTAGATTCCAATTCTTTAGTTCATCCAAGTTTCTCTATGACTTATAAACATCAATTCCTCTCAAAAAAAGAGGACTCCCCAAAATTTAGTTAGCATGTAACTTGAAACTCTAATGTTTAAGTAATATATCTTTCATCAGCTTGCATATTATTTTCATGAGGCATCACTAAGACAGACATTGTTTTTCTCCAAAATAGATTCTACTGCATTTTATCTTCCATGCTGTAAATTATTATCTGAACAGTAGTAGCCTCAATTTCACATCTTTAAGTAAGCAAATAATGGTTTGCACTACAGCTTGCCTCGGTATTGTTTGCAACCTCCATCCTAAAGCAGACCTTAAAAAATTGAAAGCTTTAAAGATGCTCAGGAACCCAAAGTAAGGCAGCTAATAATACAGCCAGGAGAGAAAGAGGGAAGTTATAATATATGCAACATAAAACATTAATACATAAAACCATACACAACATTGCAGTTATGCACAAGGCTCTGATGGCTTAAAAAACAACAAAAAACAAAACAAAGTCCAACTGTAGTTTTTGTGACTCCAGAAAAGTATGAACAGGCCAATTAGTTCAAATTTTAAAAATAATTCAATGTTTAGTTCCTTCTCTGTATTTGAACAGTGTGCCATCCTCTGGCAGTGTAAGAAACTCTCAGTTGTAATTTTCAAGTATTTAAAGATGATACATAGAGAGACTTGTCTCTAACAGTATAACCAGCTTTAAATTGGGAGCAATTAAAGCTGCAGCTTCAAGATCACCTCACACTAAGCACCAGGTGGCCCTGGAAGAGCAGGTAATTCTCCTCCCTCTTTTCTGTGCAGGTAGCAGCAGCACTTATGTACCTGTAAGGCACACAAGGTCAGAGACCTTACAGCACCGCTTTATCCCCAATTTTTGTTATACTTGTCACTTGGACTTTCCACTGATGCTGATCCACAGTTCCTTTTGCAGATCATCTCAGTGGGACAAAAGAGCAAGTAAGTTGTATTCTTGGAAAGGAAGAAGATAAAATGTAGAGTGTTGCCAAAATAGTCTAGATTTAATCAGTTCAGGAAAGCTGTGAATTCACACCTTTAAGGCAAATGCAACTTCCAAAGCCACCAAAAGACTGAAATACCAGTAGAAAAAAAGAAGTATAATTCAATCTAAATTTAAATCTCAAACCCACCTAACACTGATTAAGAACGACAGCTGACTCACGTACAGAAAAGCCCATCTATTCTGACCTGCTGCACGCTGCTTGACTATCAAAGCACCACTTTCTGCTCATTTTTCTCTCCTTCAAAGAAAGAAAAAGGGGTCAAATCTTGTCAAATCCAGCAACTACAGCCTTCCTACAGCAGGGCCTGTTGTGATAGGACAAGGAGAAATGGTTTTAAATTGGAGGGTCAACATAGATTAGATAGAAGAAAGAAGTTTTTTTAGAATGAGGGTGAAACACTGGAACATGTTGCCCAGAGAGGTTATAGATAGGGAAACTTTTAAGGTGAGGTTGGATGGGACTCCAAGGAACCTGATTTCACTGAAGATGTCCCTGCTCATTGCAGAGGTGTTGGGATTAGGCAGCCTTTTAAGATCCCTTCCAACCCAACTATTCTGTGATTCTCTGATTCCTGCAACTGTTCTCTCCCTCCCCTGGTTTGCTTTTACATTTAGGCTCTTGAATAAGTATATTATTGTCTTTCCTGGGCTTCTACTAAGTTATTTAGGTGAAAAAAAAAAATTGGTTTGCTTCCACATGGAAATTACTATTCCTCAGGAAGCCTGAGATTCTTCTATAGTGACGCTTCACTTCTCACCTCTACATTTGCTACACTTTAATTCTACTATTTCCATAATGATGCTTAATGTTATATACCCTTCCATGCACTGAAATTTCCTGCTACCTTCTTACTCACCCACTTCCCTGACCATCAAATTTATTGAAAGTGAAAATGAATTAATGATTTTTGAGACATGATCCTTCCTTCCTTTCCTTCCCTCCCACCCTCCTTCCTCTTTTCATTTGTCTTCCTGGGATACTGGCACTAAATGTTAATTGAATCTACAAAATATCTGCCTTCAAGTCTGCTTGTCTCTGTGTTCCAGAAAGCCCATCTCTGCTTGCTGTGCTTGCACTGCACAGAAGTCCTTTGCCACTCAGCACTACTTTTTGGTACATTTCTTTTCCCATTACTTCAACATGTTCAAATGGGCACGGCGATTAGTATAAATCACTAATGTTTGCCCCAAATTTGGGTTAAAGAACAAAATTTTCATATGTGGGGCTTTTGTTTACATTTTTAATCCTTCCATCACCTGTTCCTTATGTTTTCCAATGGCTTTGGACTGCTATTAACTTGACTCAATCTTAGCTGTCTATTCCAGTTTCAACTACAGTAAATAGGAAACAAAGGTTATTCCCAGAAAGCGAGTGATTATAAGAGAAAGGAGACCAACTGTTCTGGAAAGAGTACTTACTGGAGGCTGAGATGGCTAACTAGAGAACGGCTGAATTCCGCCAAGAGAAATTCCACAAGTCTTGCTGTCTTTACCATTTTGATTAATGCTGGCTGCACTTTCAAATTTTACCACTGCTGGCAATTATTGCTGAGCTCACCAGCCACGATAATTTTTCTTTGCCAGACTGTAGTTCCCCACCTCCTCCTTAGTCTTTGCTGAAGACACCTGACCGCCACTGAATAGAGAGTCATCACTGCACATGCCGAGTCTAATCAATTCTCCACTGTAGCCTCAAATGACCTGGGTGCACTTCAGCTGTAGTACTGTCATCAATGTTTCTCAATGTATATTTAAAGAAACAGATTTCTGTGCTGTTCTCAGAACTGTATACTCTTTTTCAAGGTAATTTCAGTGCTCTAATATAACGTCAAATGATTCAAACTCTCATCAAACATCAGGCTACTAGAAGATTTATACTGACATTTCCCAGGCATTTTCTGGATTAACATTCAAACCGCTGCATGCAAGTTTACAGGAGGAGCACTAAAAACTCAGGGAGCTAACCTCAAGACACCCAAAATCTTGCCTCTTGTCTCAGAGGTGCATGGACCCCTTGGAGCAGAAATTTCCTCAGAACTTGGCACCAACTGCAGCGGTTGCCCAACAGACAATCAGGACTAAAACTGTTCTTTTACATTCCACTGCCTCATATTAAGATTTAAAGGACTCTTATCTAAGTAAGTCTAATGAACTTTCAATACTTCTAGATAAGTTGTTGCTTCTACCATTGCTAACTTCTTTCGACTTTCTGAGAAGCGAATTTTGGCATTCAGGGAAGTGCTCCCATAATACTTGATTATTTTAAAAGGTTACAATGTTTTTCAGATAACACTACATGAGAAAGATGTGTCCATAAAAAAAAGTAGACAAAGAAGATGGAGACAAACACTTGTTTAATGAACACAATGATGATGTTAAAACATTGCTAGGTTATTACTACTTATTTCTCTTAATGTATACATTCATTGAAACTCCAAAGTAACACTGAACATTGCATAAATGAGACAAAGCTCATACATATGTAACTATTCTTTTAAGAAGCTAACAGACAAAACAGCTAATGAAGTACAAATTCAGAGAATGGTCCTTATCTATTTTGCCTTCCTATGTTTTGATCATTGTCTGTTTTGGCTAGGTAAGAATATGAGCTAACAATGCACTACCAAATCTAAGGTATCTGGACTGACTTTTATAAAGTGGGAGAAGTAACCAGCAAGGATGTAAAGAAATAAAAAAGAGAATTTTAGCAAAAGACAATTTCCCAAAACCTATTCTATGTCTTTCCCATGTAATAAATCTCAAGCTTTTATAAACAAAACTCAATTACATTAAAGCTTTAAGAAGCACTTGAAAAAAATTACAATCAACAATTCTTCATAAAGGAACACTAGTTCCACTAGCAAGTGTAAGGTTCAAAAAGTAGAAATATCTAACATTTCAGCATCATCAAAAGTATCAAAAGTCAATAGTTTCCAGCAAATCTGTTTAAATTGCCTTTTTATGACATCAGATCTAATTTTCCTGTAACACAGTACCAACAGCATTTAAGGAGACTTCACGGGCCAGTTATTATCTTATCCCATGAATCAGGATAATCTGAAGTCTGAGTTTTCAAGTGGTTCTCAAAGCTGAATCACAGTACAAGCTTCCACAGAAGCTTAGGTACATGAAAGTAGTTTGCTATGCACACCTCCAGACTACATTCTTTGCTGAATGACCAAAAGATTTCTAAAGCACACCAAAGATTTTAAGTTCTCTATCAGAAGGCACTTTTTTCACAGGGATAGATTTCATCCCACACTCTAAGTTTTAAGGCATATAGATAGATAAAATATTATTGTATGAAGTTAATATTTTAGTTAAGAACTTTGCAGCCAAGCTTTGTCACCCTGTTTTCATGTGAGACAAAAGAAACACACTGTGATCTTCAGTAGTTTTCTTTTAGGAATGTCTAACAGGACCCTACATACATTATTCAAAATAAAGAATTTACAATGTTTGGCTGTAACATTTCTGGAACGAGACATTCCAAAATATCTGTCTTCATATTCAGTTCTTTTACGGTAGGTAGATCATCTTGAATTACAGGACTTGTATCTAGCCCTCTAACATTTCAAGCTTTTTACTGCCTTCCAGGCTGTGTGCAGAGTTTTGGTGGTGATGAATTTTGTACTGTCTTTTTTTTGCAATTGCATCCACAGTGTAGTTCTTGTTTTGAAATTATCAGTGTAGCTTTCCAGGACGTTCACACCAGAGATCAAATATTTTATCCATGGCATTAATCGCAGGTTAAACCCAGTCCAATTTCATCTTTTCCTTTCAAAAAATGTAAACAAAAAACCTCTTATAGTGAAGTCTTTGCTGGTTGTGCTTCACAAAGCAGTTAAGCATCCAGAGACCCAGAAATAGATGCCATCTGTTTGACTTAAACTTTTATTAGAAATCCATTTGGTCCTTCTTTTTCCTTTGGCATCCTTTCCATTGGGAAATACTGAACAATCAAAGCCTCTGCAGTTCAAACTGTGGGAGAAGGGAAGAGGCAAAAAAGGAGGCAAAAACAGGAGCAAGAAAAACTCCACTAACGTCAGTGAACTCAAGGTATCCAGATGCTACTAACAGTGTTTTCAACATTCTGAATACACATTTAAGAAGTTTTCACAAGAAAAATGTGGTATTAACTGAGAAAAAGTCGGAATTGTAAAGTAACAAATATACATAGTAATTGCTTGTTTTTCTCTAACTCAAGACTTCCTTGCCAAACGAATTAATAAAATCAGATGACAGAAATGCTACTCTAAGATCTACAGAAACTCAAGTGATGAAATTAATACATTTGCTTATTCTATAGCAAATGCTTTGCTGAAGTAAGCCATATTTGCTGCACAGTCCTTGAGATATCCTCACATGTGCATTTTCGGTTTTTTTAATTGTGGAGCTCTCGTCAAAAATTCTGAGTTACTTGCCTTGTAGTACCAGTCCTGAAATTTTTTACAGCACTCTTCACTGCAGAAATCTCTCACTACACGATCAAGTTCCTTAGTTGCTCCCTTTTTGCACAGCTGTGAGCAGTAATTACAAGTAACACATCTCAGTCCTAACCGTCTTGCAAAGTCTTGTTTATATAGCAGCTTGCAGCCTGGAAACAGATTTTAAACATTAGGAACAAAGTAATTTTTACAGAGAGATATCACAGTTAAGAGTTAAATCGAAAATTAAATGAATACAACAACAGCTAACAATTGGGGCTTCAGACAAATTCAGGTTGCACAGTTAGACTACATTTCAAGACATTTTTACCCGAATACCTGAATCTTTGTTTATCAAATCCCTGAATAAACAGTCAGGAAAAAAATACATCATTTTCTTTTAATACAGACCCATGCAAAAGCATTGACTTGGAGTTACATGGCTCAGTTACACATTCTCAAAATGCTAGAGATCCAGACAACACTATCCACTAAAAAATACCTATCTTCATGTATCAACTTAATTTTATGACTACCCTTATTTATATGAATGCAACAAACCACTTAACTCATTATTAATATTTAAGAACACTAATATGTACAAGATGACCTAAGAACTGAGGCATTTCTTTAAAAATGTAACTATAAAGCAAGCAATGGTCAGTAGTGAGAATTATGCAATGACAGGAAATTACACATGAAATTTGTGAAGAGTTTGTATGTAAATTATCTTTTGTTTTTCGCATTGGGGTGGGGTGGAGGTGTTCATTATTTTGGTTTTGGTTGGCTGTTGTTTTGTGTTGGTGTGGTTTTTGGTTGTTTTGGGGTGGGGTTTTTTGGGGGGTTTTTTGTTTTTTTCATTTACTATGCAGTCATAATTTCAAGGTTGCCATAATGACAGCTATATTCTTCCATGATCTGATCGTCCCTCAAGCAATTTAGAAAAGACATTCTAACATATTAAATGCATTAAAAGGCTAATATTGTAGCTACTGTATAGACAATTTCAGAATATATTGTATTTAAACTACCTCAAATCCAGCGCCTATTCAGCTGAGGCCTAGATCATATACTACACACCCCTGTAACTGTCCTAATTTTACAGGAGAGAACGGAATGAGAAGATGAAATAACTGTCTGTATCAAACACTGGAGGGACAAGATAACATTTACACAGACCTTTAATCTAAGGTACTGCACCTGTTTTTATGATCTACCAAATATCACAGTATCACCCAAGACCAAAACTCAAGTCTTCCAAGTGTCCGCTCTGCTGGGGCATATATATATAATCTAACAGATGCAGACTTCTGTACTTCTGATAAGTTATGAAAGTCAGTATGGAACATATATGCTGTACTTCCTCTGCCATACAGAATATAAAAATACTGTAATATATTCAGTAATTTCAATTATGTGACTTCTGCTGTTGTCTATTAGAGAAGAATTCATATGTGTGAAACTGAGATACTATTTTTAAATCACTAAAGGCACATGAATGCAAATGGAAGATGCAGCAGACTGAATCTTCCAAAAACAAAAGGTTATTGAGGAACTTTACCTTGCAATGCAACAAGCAATTTGTTAGTAATGTCAAAACAGACAATTATAGAATATCGCACAAATAAGACACTGTAGCTAATCAGTTTTAAAGTGGTTTTGTTGGGGTGGTTTTTTTGTTTGTTCTTTGGGTTTTTTCTTTTAAATTCTGTGTCTGGTTCTCTAACAACAGAATAAAGAAAATTACTAGCACAGATGGAAACTGGCATATCCAGCAACTATCCTTACAGTGCAACTGATTTGGACTTTAAATACATTGCTTTGAAGGAAATAATCCTAAAGATAACAGTGTGTGCAAGCTATTAGTTAAAAGTACCAATTAAAAGCAAAACTTCTCGCCAGTATTTTTTCCTGCTGGCTGTATCTCTCATTATTGCATGGAGCATCATATTCTTCCCACTTCTTTAAAATCCAGAGATATCTTAGTACCACAATGCATCCTCCTCTTCAGCTGTCTCTTAGAAAAGCCACCGAACGCTGCATCACCCTTTCAAGACTACAGACTAGTAGTACTCCTCTACTACCAACCAGGCAACCTATGTCCACTTGGCTAAATAGTTTACAAAAAGGAATGGACAAAAATTACATTCTTCTTGGCTGCTGAACTACAGGAAGTAAACTTGAAGATGATGCTGCTGTTTTATTAAAAAAAGTTATCAGGTAAGAAATTTTCCACACTACAGTCAAACATCTCCCACATCTCTGTAACTCACGGAAAATAATGATCAGTGAACATTAAGTAAGGGGAAACAAAAAGTCAAAAATTCCAGCCCTTAAGACCTAAATGCTTGGAAAAGATGGGGGTTTTTTATAGATCACTGACTGCAGGACTTCTTGCTGAAGGAGGCCTCTACAGAAGATAAAAAAATCCATTTTTATAAAACTTCAGATGTTGACGGGAGACTGTTATAACCCTGAAGAGTGCTAAAGCAGAAGTCCAAAGACTTTCTTTTGCAACATCATGAGCAAAAATCTACAGATTTGTCTGAAACTCTTTTATGTGTTTGTTATAGGTAACTTAATCTATAGGGCCAGGGAAAATTTAGTTTAGCTTCAAGATCTTGTGACTTCAAACAAAGAGCAACCAAAATGCCTTTCTTAGGTCCTTAGTAGTCTGCAATCCAAGATACACATTTTTATTACAATGCTATGGGTTTGGACTAAAAGAGTAAGACTTTCTTTGTAAGGAAAAAGTTATTTGCCTTTGGCAAAACAGATTCTAAGCTCAAACAACTTGGTCTTCTTTTGCTCAAGAGAAATCCAGAATCAACATTAACAGTAACACCCATGCTAGCTTTGTAGATGTGACCATGAAGTGAGCTTTGATTTACAGCACATTCTGGATGAGTAATACAAAAAGCACTGGTTGTCTGACCTTTCTAATATCAACACTAAGATCCTGAGGGTTTGTTCAACCTAACTCCCCTGGGGACTTGGGGTTCATGAGTATAAGCACTGCCTAAAACAAACAGCTGACAGTCCCAACATTTCGAACAAAAGGATCCGAGAAAAATCCTAAGTCCCTCAAGATTTCTGATACAGCACCAGACCCCCAAGTTACAGTGTGATCAGATGGAAACCTCTACTGCTTTAAAGTAACTCTGAGAGAAAACAGCTCTTACTTTCAAGAAAAGTATAAGCACAGTTTATTTGGCTCAAGCTACACCAGTCTTTAATTACAGTCTTTTTCAAAGTTCTAACATCATCCCACAAGTTGGCTGTCTCAGAAAGACCCCTAAGGACCATTTTCAGAAGTATCTCCAACTCAAAATCTGAAGCAAACAAAAAACATGTAGGTGAGCATCTGCTATCTTAACGTATCCTTAATTATGCTATTAGAATTCTGGCTTCCAAGCAAAACCCAACACAAAACCTATCCCTTAAGACCCCTGAATTTTGGTTCCCCACATAAATGGCAGAGAGAAGACAACAATCTAAACACATGCAAGAGAATACTGCTGGCAAGACAACACCCAGGCAGTTCCTCAAAACCTGTACCTCAGGGGAGCTCCAGGTTAGGAGAACTTCCTTTCTCTTGGAAGATCCAAAAACTACCAGGTTCAGCCCTGCAGAGTTGTCCACAGCAGAAAACCTGCTTCACTTGACTGACTGCAGACCCAGTGCAAGCAAGCTACTAAGAACACGATCCTATTCTACCAGCACCACCTACCTGAATGACAGGAAGTTCAGAACATTTCTACACTGCGTAGCTGCATAAAAAGGAATGCTGAAGCAGAAACAATCCTGAGTCCTCAACACCAGTCCCTTTTTACCACAGGGAATAGTATCTTTTATAGAAAGTAACTGTTCCATCCTAAAAGCAGTTAGTTTTTTTACCTCTGAAAGGCTGTCCTTACTAATCTACCTTTGTCCTTCAAGGACCATGCAAGACTTGCTGTTCTCTCATCTTGTAGTAACTTCAACTGTTACCTGTTTTAGAGAAGAATAACAACAGGCCTGTAGCATCGAAGCTACATCTCAGAAGATTTCTGGAGCTATGTTCCACCCAGATCGTTCTGCTGTATCTCCCTCTGTACTGATTTGCATGCAAAACCTCTTCCATACCCACACTGCTATCACCTACTGTCTCTGGATTCGTAATAAACATCATTATTTTTAGGAAAACAGATGCAATGTATCCTAATTCTGGGTTCTGCCTGGATTACTGTTAAAGCAGACCCGACCCTCTCTGTGTAAAGAGAAGCTGTGTACATCCTTTCCTTCCCTGTCTTCACTTTAAGAACCTTTTATTATTATTCAATCCAACTTTCATACAACCTCAGTTTATCCTAGTATTTCCTCATATTAGGTTACTATCTCCTTCCATTCTCCTTCTTCCTACTCCAATCCAGTTACTCATGTTTTGCTTATTCTTAAATCTTTTCAAGTTGATTATTCTTTCAGGTTAGTAAGAAGCATCTTTATAAGCTTTTTTCTTTCTGTGCTCATAATCCCAGCATGTTAAATTGCATCACCCCTTATCTGCAACAGCCAGTGCTATCTTTTCTTTAAAAAGTATCTCAAACCTCTTTAAAAGATACAACAGTGGAATTAACACTGAAGAACGATAATCTAACAAGGACCACTGGTGTTGAACAATGCACAGGATTTCACTTGGTATTTACCCTGTTACAAATTATCTCTCCAGAAAGAAAACCAAAAATTTTAAGACTCAATACATGTACAGAAAATTTAAATGATGTTGCCTGAACACTATCAATGTTCTCCCTCTACAGACAGAAGGAAGATACACAAAATCTCTTCCACAGCATAGTTCTATCTTTCCATTTCTCAACTACAAGAACACTGTCAGAAATGTCAACATCCAGGTTAACAAGTTAAAACTGTCAAGTAATTTCAGAAGAGATGCATCCAAAAAGCACTAATTGGAAACTACATCTACAATGAGACTACTCCACAAGCAGAATACTACAAGAACCAACTGTCCAGCTCTTCCATGTGCATTTATCTAGGAGGTGCAGAACTATGCTTTCCTTCAGCATAGTCAAGAGCCTTCACTTGGTGCTTCTGTAGCAAGGGAGCCTGTTAAATATTTCCCAAGTGACTTTTCAGAATTGAATATGCTGTCCCTTTTGCCTTAACTCATTTTTATAAGCAAAAAAGATTATTTTAGCTTTTACAGTAACAAAATTTGTTTGGAATAGTCATCTGCAATTCCAAGATTTAAAACCAGACTAATTAATCAGATTACATGGCCTGAATAACTGTGCTGTCCCATCAGAGTTCCCTGAAGAAAACTGCCCTGGCTCAAAGGGATGCCAGGGACGTCCCACTGTAACTTCTGTCCATAGCAGTCAAAGGAGGTCATAGTGTCTCAGAAGAGCCCAGGCACCTCTAAATCCCTCCAACATTCACTGCTACTTTTCTACTAACCCAATTTGTGAGAAAGGAATATCTTCCTGCAGTAACAATATGACTTGCAATTGTGAAAGACCATTTTTACAGATAACGCATTTTGCAGTATTTAAGACATGTTCTGCTTTTCACTTGTCTCCTTTTGCCAGGATATCCCAACTCGGCACCAAATAAAACTTCAAATGAAAGCCACAAGGAAACTGACATTTCAGGTTAGAATTTATCTCGAGGGACACTGCCAAAAGAAGTGGTCATGAGCAAAACCAAACTCAGCACCATAGAAAGAACAAGTTATTTCAACATGGTAGGCCTCTATCAAGAGCTGTAGAAAGGGACATAACAACTCTGTGAAGCACAAATCCATGAGTGTGTAAAACAGTGATTTTGTACTGTCTTCAAAAATTTCTGTATGCTAGGCCAAATTCTGTACATTTTGATTTAAAAGCAGTATTGGTGTCTCTAAAACAGATAGTTGCTAATGTAAACTATTAAAAAAGTTGTGTTTAAACAGTTTCTGTAGCTCTCACTTTAAAAATAATGAGACCAAACATCAGGAACAAAGAGATTCATGCAGGCTTGATGGCAACTCCCTTCGTCTAGAGGGAGACAGCAGCTCTGCACGGCAGGGCCAGTGCACCAACTCTTCCTTGGCCCACCCAACAGAGAAGCCCAGCAACTATAACTAAGTCTTAGCAATACTTCATATCACATGTCAGTTTTTAAATTTTTTTTTTTGCTGTTTCTAATAACAAAAGGAATTGGTATAAATATGAGGTGGTATCCTAATTGATTGTGAAACACTGATATGTAAGCATCTGTATAAAATTTAACACACACGTCTAGGCTATCTCAGTATCTGTAATATTTTCATGTAAATCTAAAAATTCATCAACTAATAATTTCATAGTATACTTTACCAAACAATCCACTGTGCAATAGTGGTTGGAAAAGTCCCAACCTAAAATCTATAATGCTTTAACTGAATATACACTCCTTTCCTAGAGGAAGGTACAATTAATCGATTTCCTAAATTTATTTTTCCACTTATTGGCTTTACAGTGTTTTAAACGAGGTTATCCCTACTTAGATGAAACATCAGAGACGTTTTCAGAGAAAACTCAATGTCTACACTGAGTTTCATTTGTAGAAGCTGTAATTCCCAAGAAGTTATTAGCATGCTATCAAGGTGATAGTACAGTTGCTAGTTTCACAGCTGTCTATTATCTGTATTATCCATTTGAAAAGAATTCCCAAGCATCAGATAACTGAGTTACTCCACAGCTTAATGACCTTCTCCTGCCTAGAAGCAGACTACCAGATATGAATCAGTGTTATTAAAATTTGCATTATAAAATTATTAAGCCTGTGTTGTTTAAGTCATAGCACTTAGTTCTACTGGAAAGATGAATTAACTAAGTCTACAAGTAAAACAAAATTATGGTGATACTCATCATAAAATAGTTTCATTGCTGGATTGCCAAAAACTGATCTGTTCTGCCAGACTCTCAGAAGGAATAACAAAACCAAAACAAACTCCTCTCCCCAAAACCCCTAAATCCAGTAACTTGAAGATTTCCTCAGGATTAAAAACTTGTACAGCCTATCCTCAATTGTCACTCATGCAACTATGCATACACAAAAATCCACAAGCTACTTCTTACTTTAGCATACATAATATGTATCTTATTCAATTTAGATACAGATATTTTGGAATGTAGCATTCTAGAGGCAAAACACCAGGACAGTTCAATTTCCAAAGCCACAGCAACAGGGGAAAAGTTTAAACTCTTACATCTAGTCCATTCAGGTTGTTCATTCCCCACATAGCATCTGATTTTTGGACAAAACCAGAAAAAACATACTATACTCCATGAAAGAATTAATAACCATCTTTAGCACAAAATCTATGTCAGTTCTAATTACACCTTACTGTAATGGAGGTTTCAGCTACTCCCTGCACATATTTTTAAGTGTCTCAAGAGAAACATACAAAGAAACAGATTTGGAACAAAACCGCACAGAAATACTGATCCAAGAGGCTTTAATGTGAGTTCCAGGGCTTGTGTGTAAATATATACTGTATATGCATGTGTGAAAAAAACCCCTCAGGTATAAAGAATGGGAGCAATGACGACATCTTCAGTACTCCAGCTTGGGCAGCTGGAAGCAGTCAAGAGATATTTGTGGTTGATCTTATATATGCTTTCCCCTCAGTTTGCACGAAGATGAACATGTAAGTACACTTGCAGAAATTTCAACACATATTTAACTTCTGATTTTATCTAGGAGCCTTTTCTAAACACTCCCCTGAAAATTCCCTGCATTTTTCCTTGAGAGTTCAATTTCTTCCAAAAATGCCAGCAATTTTTTTCACTGAGTACCTTTGGCTATTCCTTCTCAAATTGTGATTACATTGTCTTCTGATGAAGAATAATTGCATGCTCAAAAATATAATCTGTGTTGGTGAGGTTCCTTGAACATTTTGCAATATTAAAACCAGAATGGCCTCCATATCCAGCAAGCATTTGGTACTTGTACTGGTTTCGTTATTTCACAAACAGTTGGACATGTATCTGGAAAAAGGCTTTGAAATTAAGGACAGATTGGTTATGTTTAGGTGCCTGGAAAAGGGGGAAGAAAAATCTATCATGTCTAATGATGGAACTTCTATTTGTTGACCTCCACTCAGTCCACCAAAAGTCCTGGCCCTCTCCTTCCCACATCAGATCTAAGCACTATTAATTCTTGGATTGCACTATTTCTGCAGCCATTGATGACAACTGATGGTTTTCCTTCAAAATAAATGGTCTAGGGTTCCTTCAGAATTTCTGTCCAGGTCACTGGTTTATTTGCAACAGGAACACATACAGCTCTTTGTCATATGCATCACAAAGTACACCTCACCTACAGCTGGCAGGTATGCACTGTATTTATTCAAGTTACAATCTACTTAATGGTGCTTTTGACTATCCTCTCTCTATTACTCAGTGGTTCAGATCATCACAGTAAGCTGATAAACTTTGTCTATATGGTAACATTTTGCATACTCACCCTCATAAATACAGTATTTGCTCTTGAGTTGGCAGTCCAGCACCCGCAAACTCAAGACCCACACTACGACACCTGGCAATAGATTCCCCCCACTTAGTATCTATATTTACACAAGAGAGACTGTTTTTACTTCTTTTCTTCCTCAAATTTTCCAATAGGAAACAAGTCCTCACTTACTTCAAGCCTCCTCATACAGAACTAGTAATGGCATAGCTGGCATTATGAATCCTACTCATTTCCTTGTAACAGCCACCAGGTTTTAAAATGAGGGAGTTGCAAATGTTCACACTAATACAACCATATACTTTAATCTCCAGAAAAGCATCTTGCTCTTGTTTGAATGTATTCTGTGGAATTGTTTCATTCACAGGAACAGTTCCTAGCTAGAGGTTGCTGAGCGATGCAACAATACACTGTAAGGCTGGGCCTTAATTTGCCCGTTTTTTACTCTCCAGCTATCACTTCACAGTCCAGAACATTCTTCAGAAAGAAAAGATTGCAGAGTCCCGAGTTGTAAGGGAATGGCATGGAGGAAAGCCTACCTCCAGCCCTGCATTCCAACCCTCTCCAGCATAGCAGGATCCTCCTACAAATAAGCTGGCACATCTGCTATTTAATCTGCCTGAAAGCAGAGATCTTCCACAGGTCTTATCAAATGACATGGAAAATGTTGTTCTTATAACTAAAGAAAAAAATATTCACCATATTTGTGAGTGATAGCTCATCCAAACCTGTAGTTAAACTTCTAAGATCATGATTAAATACCAGTATCAAAGGAGAGCTCACCAGAAGTGGAAAGGATAGGTCCTTCCTTGTTAACTCTATTCTGCTTTTTCTATTAAAGCTGTGCTTTAATGCAACTTAAAAGAATCCTAGGCCCATAGAGTCCCCTTTTAGTTTGTTTTGTTTTTCAAAACTCAAGTAATCAGTCAAGCAAATTGTCATGGCAGTAATCAACACACATCAACAGGCATCATTCAAGTTATTGCTTAAGTAACCATTCTAAGCCAAAGTAGAACTTCTACTGTTGTACTTAACTTAGAAAATACTAACAGAAGAGAAAGCTTGGTGTTCATCAGCGCAGTTAATGCTGTATATGCACTACTGCATACATTTTAAAAAAAGAATGTATAACTTTTTGTGCATATGTATATATGCAATGTGCATACATATGTGCATGTATTTATACACATACACTGAAGAGTGCTACCCTTAACCTGTAATAAGTGGTGAAAAGCTCTAAAGGCAGCTCAGATAAATTAAAAGGTACATGCACTAATAATAACAGGTACAATCGCTTCAGTAATAGCAATGAAAAGACTTCTGATTTAGCCTCAAGTAAGTACAACAGAATGAGTTGTTACCTTATTTTAACATTATATATTAACAAAGTAAGTCAACTGCAGTAGAACTATGACCAGTACCTCAGGAAACAAACCAAATACATACGTACATACCTTCACTGCAAAAGGGTCTTTTGATACCAGAGAAATTCACTGTTTCATGGAGCGTTTTCTCTTCTTGACAGTATTCACAGTATGTAACTATGCAGTGCAGTTTCTTATAATCATCAGAACATGCTCTGCTGCAGAACTGATACACTTTGTTCTAAACGCAAAGTTGCAAAGCATCGTGAATAAGGTTAATGGATAAAATATTAAATTCTGACTAGTGCAACTTGAAATAATAATTGCCATTAAGACAACTTATAAAGTAAACTGAACTGCAAACACATGATCAGGATATGACTTCTAACGCTAAAATTTGTAAATCCAAATTAACCTGACAGTGCTACAAATACTCATCATTTCACATGAAAACACTGAACAGAAAGTATGCCACTCAAACTTAGCATATCCTCTTTAGATACTTCTCTCAGTTCATAATGAAGTGTAATAATGGTCTATCATATCTACAATAACTGAAGATGAAAGCAGATTTCAGATTTACAGCTGAGAAAATATATTTTTCTTTAAATTCCACAGATACTACTTATGAACAAAGACATTCACTTTTATCCACACTGAAGTTAAATGATATTCTACAGAACCAGGTAGATTTCAACTGAACTTTTTAAAGAAGCTTCAATACCTTATAAAATAGCTAGAAAAACTGTACTAGAGTTCTAAGTTTAAATTTTTAAACACATCATCATTCTAGTAATAACAACACCAACACCCCCCCTTACCTCCCATTCCAGTACTTCTGGCTTTGAAAAGAAAGAACTTTTGCAATAATTACATTTCAGCTGAATATCACTGGGAGAGACAAACTGACCATTTGTTGAAGACTGAACACTGAGAGTCTGAAAAACATAAATACATACATCACTAAAAAACAGAGTTACTTTTAAAATGTGGGTTGCTTTCAATTAAGCTTACAGTGTTTGAGAATTTAGGAGTTTATTTAATAAACTCAAGAGCATTTCTGGCAAAAGCACAGCAGGTTGGTTCTTTACCTTAATTCCTTTTCCCTTGTCATCTCAGGTTTTCCAATTTTGAATCTTTACCCTTGCTTCCACCATAATTACTTGAAGTCATTTTTTTTTTTACCTTACCTTTCTACTGTCTTTTATTTAAGGGTAAATACCTTTTTTTGTAAAAATTAAGAAAAAGTATCCCAAAACTGATTATTTTTGTTAATCACAAAACATGTATTTTCAGATAAATACATTTCACAGCTGGCATTATTTTAGTGACAAACAAAGACCAAAAAACATTTTCAAATCAAAATCTCACCAAGGCAGATGATGTATCAGCACCTTACGTAAGCATACCACTTGAAAATACAAAATACTAAAGTAAAAGGCTTTCAGTGAGAAAACTCACATCTACTCAGATTAAGAAAAAACTAGCTAACAGTCCTAGGCAGTCTCAATCCCATGGCAGGAAGATGCAATTATTCACACAGCCAGCCCCTAAACAATTCAGGGTTTGAAGACTGAGAAAAATACTACAGATTGCACGTGCAGGTATGAGAATTTAATTCTGTAACTGAGTAATTTCTTTAATGCATTTCTGAGGCAAGCAGTAGATAAGATAACTCAATTATACAGTACCTGTGTCTTGCAGTATGTCTTATATGTGCCTACAGAACACAGTCTTTTTGCATATTCCCTGATTAAGCAAAAACTATTGGTGTATTACGGACGTGACGGTCAAGACAAAAAATTTGAATCAGTAGTAATCACAGACACTTGAAGAATCCAGGAAAAACTTCTTACACCTGTCTTCTCAACTAACTTTCCCACACTATTTGCAACAAAACAAATATATTTAAAGACAAGTTCTCTTCAGGCAGATTTGTTGCTACCTCTCTAGCATATAACAGTGAGAATTCAAAACATTTCTGTTACAGGATACTTTTCTTCAGACTCTCATGTTAGTAAGGGTTCACCTACACTAAAAAATAAATAAAGAATTGTGTTGAGACTTATTGCTGATATAAACCCTGATCTGTGCTGGCCATGCAAGCACTATGATTTTATGCAGATGCATTAATTCTGTATCAAGAGTTTGCAGACATTAAGTAGTGATACACATTTCCTAATCACAAGCAGGACCCGAGAACCAAATGCCAAGCAGCAAAAAGATGACACCTTTACCTCAATGGCCCATTGGCCCCTAACAACTTTATATATATAACTTTTATAACCACTTTTTTCTGATGCCCACACACAGTATTATAGCATTTTTCCCATTATATCCAGCAAATGTCCCTGTGGCTGAGGAAGGTTTGCTTCACTTTGGCTGCTCTAAATAGCTGAAGACTTGCACTACCACGAGAACAACAAAAGCATTTTTAACTGCAAGGTCCAACCTGTGCACTTCAGCACTTGCAGGTTTCTTCACAGAGCAAACACCATGTCAACACCTGCTACTGTGTGGGTTATGGAAGCACAGTGATAGCTCTTGTTGAAAACAAGAAGGAATCAGGAAGCAAGTATACCCAGCACCTCCAGTTCAGGAATGTCCAGTTCACAATAAATAATCAGTAGCTTATTTTTCCCTAAACAGCAAGATCTTCAACTGACCCAGTAAAAGTACCCATTGAATTACTGGTTTAAAACAACACACCTTGGGAACAGTTCTGTCTTTTAACTCTGCAATAACATCCTCCAAGACAAAGCGTGGAAGATTCAGTCTCACTACCACCATCTACCAAACAAAAATCACATAAAGCAGCTGTTCTCTCTCTTTCACTCTCTTTCTTACAAGATCAAATGCTCTTACAGGCTGGTTGCTCAAAGAAGAACATACATAAACTGTACAACAAGCAGCTCAACTGAATCTTTCCAATATTTCAATACATTAAAAGAACAACTAGCCAGAAGCAAAAGGTTATTTGTAAGATAAAATTATAATCAATCCTAAAGTTCTGTAAAACAAACTTACCCATTTCTAAACCAAAAGGACAAAAATATTTGCAGAAGGGAGGAAACACAGGCCTGAAATAGCAAGTATTCTGTTCTGAGAAGGATAACCCTTAAAGAAAAAAGTCTAGGAAGAACAGGTACAGCAGGAAAAAGGGATGAATATGAAGCCAGAAAATTAAGACAAGAGTTATCTCCATTAGTAAACACTGAAAAATACAAAGCACCATATTAAATCAACCATTTTTTCAATTTGGATTCAATGACTTACATGTCACTTAGGTACAAAAGAAGCCTCAAGGGAACACTTACAGGCCACTGCTCACATTGTGGTATACCATCCTTTCCACCTAAACACTAAATGAACAGGGGAAAGAAGGTGTTCTCATACATTCAACTCCAACCTTATGGTGAATACATTTTATTCTTCTACACATTGACTATACAAAAGCTATCAAAAGTTAAAATCCAGCAGTGCTGGTAGAGCAAACTAACTGTAAGCAAGTCACCACCTACCCGTTCTTGGTCTTTACCGAGAACTCACAGACTGCAAGGCTGCTTCAATTAAACTCCACTACAACACAGATGAGAGATCCACATGCAGCACTGAGTGCAACAGAAACATGAGCACAGGGTCTCAGTAAGATCACAAACCCACAATCAGCACTAAATGATCTGGCAGTTCTATTCAAAAATATTGCTTTATGTTGACTTATGTGCAAATCCAAGAAGGCCCAGGTTGAATTTGTCATTCACTGGCTGTATTTGTTCCGAGAGCTCTTGGGGATGCAATTAATTGTAAAATCATGTACAATAAAGTAGATGCTAAATGAGTTTGCAAGAAGTATTACAGGTGTGTCATTACATACTAACAATACGCAGCTATTCTGTTAATCAGTTCCACTGACACCTACCAAATTGGTTATGATGGAACCACAGAACATGGCTACATGATAAGAGGTCCTACCCAGGACCCAGAAGCAATTAAAAGACTGATTTGCTGTCCAGCTGACAGAAAACAGCAACGTTCAGTGACAAATGGGAAAACCCTGCATGGCTGTAACTGTTGAACAACACATGAGGAAGCAATTACCAATTATCCAGCATACATCTGGGAAAAATGTTTTTACATACAAAAATTGAAACATATTCTTTAAAAATATCCTTTGATCACCTAGAGATTAATGGCTACAACACATTTCACTTTAACCTTAAGCCATACTATAACTATGATGCTTTCAACAAGCATAGCAGCCTCATCCAGAGTGCATGTCATTAGCCTTGCAACACTCCAGTTTCTAGCCACAATTTAAACTAGTTTTAAGCTAGTTTTGTCCATGACTGAGGCTCTAACCTTTCATTTCAGAAGCAATCACTATTCTCCATGGCAGACCTTTGTTAGTACTACATTCAATATGAGAATTTTGTTACGGTATTTAGTACCAAAGAGGCTAAATTGGTTGATCTTCAATGCGAAACAGCAAGGCTGACATCCATGAAGAGGCTGAGGTGGTAAAAGTAAGATGAGCAGTGATACTGCTTTGTATTTTCTAACAATATAAAGCAGAAACCGGTTGTTATTATCCAATTTTGTAAGTTTAAGACAGCAGCTAGTGTTAGCATTATGGAACAGTACTTTGATCAAAGAAATTGTTATGAGCCAGAAGCACCTGCTATGTTAATTGTAACTCTCAAGCCTGTATATATAAGCAAGTTAGTTTAATATGCAAATACTTAAACACAGGCACACAAATATTTAGGGAGGAAAAGATTTAACACAACAGCTAACCTGAAATTTAGCTACACAACTGGAACTGCAAAAGTTGTACAGTTTTCCATCAGGCATTGTGGCTTGATATTGAGGTAAAGAGTTTCGTTTACAAAAGTGGCAAATAATTTCCATACCTAAAAGAAAAATGTAGTTTACAAACAAAATAAAACAGAAAATAATAGGGGAAAAAAAAAAGAGTATTACAGGTCAGCCCTTTCTAGTTTTTCAATGTAGAAAACTAAGATGTCTGTTTTCCAGTCAGCTTCTGCAAGTCACACAAAACAAAAGAAATAGCAAATTTGATAAATACTTTCACTAAAGATCAGTACTAAATATGAAAATACACCTTTGTCCATAAAATTCACTGGAGCATTTTCAACTTCAAGTTGAGATCTGCTTTGTATAGTGAAGAAGACACGTTTTGAGTTATTTACCAGATCAAAAACTTTAGATAGAGAGTACCTATATGCATTATAACTACCTCCCTTCTTATCCACCTCCTACTTGCCTGAAAAAAAAATCAGGGTGGGATTCATACAAGAATTCAGAGAATATTAATTCATATGCAAAAAAACCCTGCACTATCATTCTGTGACACATCAGAACACATCCTTCAGCATTTTTTTCCACAGGAAGCCTTAGGACAGCTGAAAATTCTTTCCAACATCATGAAAAAAGGCCAGTGAGGAAAATGAATCCTCATGGGTAATCTACTGGTATTCAATGGAAGATGGTATTTTTCTTTTTTTTTTTTTTTTTAAGAAGTTAAAAACTATAAAGCCACATCTGCATAGACTAACTGTAAAACAAATGCACCCACCCCCAGTGTTCAAACTTAAAAAAAAGTCTACTCTTAGCAGTGATGAAAATCCATCATCCTTTTCACTTACTTTGTGATTTTGCATATTTTGATTTGTGTGTGTTCATGCATACAGCTGAGCAGTATGGCTCCATATATCCATTAGGTCCTATGCACTGAGTCATATCAAAAAACCTGCACTGAGCTCTGCAGCCAGTACAGGATGTTAATTGGCCACACTTCTAAAACATAAAACAAAGCAAAACAATGCATTAGTTAAAACTACGCTTGGCTTTTGACTTAAATTATGGTCTAAAAAAACACAAAGGAAAAGTTGTATTTCTGTCATCTGCTCCCTCATCAGATCCTTCCTATATGAACCCTCCTGATCATCCTCTCAAGAGCATTTAGCACTATGGTTGGGTCTTTTACTCCTGGGAAAACGCCAGCTGAAACTAACATTCTATGTAAAGACACACACACATATACACACCCCCTTCAAAAAACTCAAACCAACCAAAAAACCCCAACTCCATACCAAACCCCACCACCTGCAAACTGTGAACTGTGGTAAGAGCATGCAGCAAGTTGTGCTGAGCTGAAGAGTTTGAAGAACTCTTATTTCTCTCTCCTTTTTGACAGGACAATGGTTGTAAGGAAAGGGACAGGAATCTGGCATGGCTAATGTGATTCACAGAATGGGTAAGCTTAGAAAAGACCTTTGGTCCAACCTCCCTGTTCAAGCAGGGTCTTCCCAAAGCACATTGCACAGGACTGCACCCAGATGGTTCATGAATATCTCCAGTGAAGGAGACTCCATAACTTCTCTGGGCAATCTGTTCCATTGTGCAGTCGCTGGCACAGCAAAGAAGTTATGAATATGAAGAAAAAATAAACTTGGGAGAGAAAAAAATTGTATCTCAAATCCTCCAGACAGGAGGAACACACTGCAGAGTTTCTATGCTGAACTGTGACTCCATGAAGCTGGTAACAGACTCAACTTTGACATCTCTCAACACAGCAGTCAGTCCATCAACAGTTTTCCACAGAACGGAACAAACGCGCTATAAAAAGCACAGAAAAGCTGCGCAGAGCAGAAATGCCAATGACACAGTCAATATACAAAATCAATAGCTCTGATGTGCTACATGTATTACGTATGTCAATGTCAGGCAAATATCTCAAGCACCATAAAGCAAGTTGCAGAACAAAGTATCTAGACACCTTCTCTGCCCATAGAAATTGTATGGTTTTGACAGTGACAGAGAAAATTCCTCACCAAAAACGATGGGCCTCCTACTAGACAGACTCTCACCTTATTACGTATTAGAAAATCTTCACTTAGGCACTTAAGATCTCTTCCCTTTTAAAGAAATTATTTTTGCACTCTCTCTCCCTCCTCTTTCC
>NW_008237404.1:2021033-2062712 GCF_000691975.1 Corvus brachyrhynchos
TTTCCCTCTTCTCAAAGATGGAAGGGGGAAGGAAAGGCAAAGCATGTTTCATAGGTGCTTCACCTTGTTCAGAGTAAGAGAAACTTCAGAGGATATCTTTGCTCTTCCTATTTTTCAGTACCCAAATTTGAGAACTAGTTAAATCCAATCTTACAGAGCTAGAGGTGAAATTTATGGGTTTATAATGTCATCTTTGCTATACTAAGAACATCCACATGTAAACATACAAATCCACATGCCTGTGACACAAATTGGATGTAGCACCTTGCAGAGACCAGTAAAACTTCCACACAACCTCACAACTTCCACATGCTGTTTTGATGAAACCTTTGCTGGGGATGTCCTCCAAAAAGGAGTATCTGTCAAAATACTGAACTCTTACCTAGAAGAGGGTATAAAATACAACTCTAGGATACTTCCTATTTTAATTTTTTTTTCCATTTGCCTTTAAACATGTCACCCAGGACATCATTACCTTCCTAATCAGCCACAGTACTGACAGAATTCACACTAAGTACCAAGACCAAAATGTAGCAGTTACACTGTTCTGTGAGTTGGAGCTATTCTGCTGCTATACAGTCATCTCCTCTGGCAAGCTAAGAGACAAAAGCAGGGCATCTAGAAAACTCTGAGTTATATTACCAGTAACAATATAGGAGGCTACAACTTACAAAGGACTTCATTTCTTGGAATGTATTTAATGGATAACCACCATAAAAAAATCTGCTTGCACAAATAACCTCGGTAGCTCCAGAACAAACCAAAATGTAAATCTAGAAGCATTGATGCAAATATGCTGGCAAATAACTAAGAGAGTTCAGCAATATAATCAGAAAACAATGAAACTTCCGCAAGTTCCACATCCAAAAGAGAAATCCAACAGAGCCCATGGTGACTTCAAGAAACAGCAAGACAAAAGTACAAGTTTTAATTAATAAATTTATAGTAAATTGATCAGAGCATAATTGGAAAAAAATTCATTGTGTCAGCAAACTACACGTTTTGACAAAAATTCCTTGAAAGCAGAAATAGCTTTTGCTAACCAGCATCTCAAATTCCTCATCATTTAGGTGATGTCAAGAAAGGATCATGCACACAAAGAACAGTGCAACAGCATGTCAATCACTTCTGAATTTCATACATCCTCAAAACACTGGAGTTGTTTACTGACTTCACCCTCTCTCTTCCAGATTTAAAAACAACAAGAAAAATTTTTATTCATATCTAGCAAACCTAGATCTAATTTATCAAGAGAACAAAGAATATGAATTTCCAAAAAACATTCCAGCTATGCAGATGATTCTGTGGGTAGGAGCACAACAGTAATAACAAAGCTCTCACTTTATTCTTGTAATAACAACTAAAAAGTATGTTTGAGCATTTCTGCATTATTAGAATTTAAACATATTGTTACACAAGTGAAGAAGACAGGACACAGTGGAAATAAAGAAGTTTAGAAACCCCAAACCCTCCTTAAATGTATGGCTCCTAAAATATTGTAATCATTATCTCCCTCAAGCTGAACATTTTTCTTGCATTTTTATTACTCTTTCCAGCACTCCCTAAACTTCCAAGTTCAAATATTAAAACCATTCAAAAAAACCAAGGAGTACAACACTATTATTAAAAAAATTTAATGCATACCTGAAAGTACTTAATCAGTATTATACACGTGTCTCAAACATTTATTCTTTAAGAGCCTAGCTCAGAGACTTCCTTCATTGACAAAATACACAGAGAACCTCACTATATCTCTGATGTTTTTGAATACCCATAATGCAAACCAAGAATTTTTTTCTGTTCATCAGTGTGAAATGAGACTCAAGTTTCTCAACTAACTTACATTTCTACTCTCAAATTCTTCCCAACATATTCTCTTTAGTCTCTAAGAACCTGCTGTACTAACTTCATTCTGCAGAAAAACAACATATGAGAATCCCTTCTCTTGAAGTACCTACCCTTCTAGCTGCCATCAACAGAAGATTCACTAAACTAAGGAGAGCTACAGTAACACAGAGGGTCAAAGAGCATTCTTATGAGGTAAGGATTTTTGGCCTGGAAACAAGATAATTTAAGAGAATAATGACAGAACCAAAAATGGTATTATGTAGGGCACTGTGGATCAACTGCTCAGTGTATTTTCTAATATTAACAATTATGCTAAATCACATGGATATCAACTGAAATTTCAAAATAAACAGGAGGCAGATCTTAATATAACAGACAGCAGATCAGCAGCACCTCTTACCAAAGAGAGTCATGGATGGAAAAACTGTTTGTATGTGTTCACAAGGAGACTGGACATGCACCAATGAAAGAGATTTGCCAAAAATAGCATACAGGAACACTGCATAAAGTTCAAGAGATGCCCTGACCTCTTGAGAGTCAGAAGCTAAGAGAATGCTCAGAGGAAAATATCCTAAGTTCCTGCTCTGTTCTTACTCTTCCCTGCATCCCTGCATGCCCACTTGTATCACTGCAGGAGTCTCAATCCCTGATGAGGACTGTAACAGCTTTCTCAGGTTCTTACTACAGCACATTTTTAATTTAATATTTTAACCATCCTCAAGGAAAAGTGGGTTCAGAAAAGAAATTAAGAAAAATGTAAAGCTATGTCAATGTTGTTGATACTTCATGGCAGGATACCAGATCTTCATTGCCAGCAGAAAACCAGAACAAAATACCAAAATCTTCACTACTGACTAAGTAAAGACAAGTGAAGTACTGACTAAGTAAAACAAAAAATGCAAAACTTCCTGAGTCTTTATTTTAAAAATCACTGCTTCTTTGTTTCAGAAGAACAAAATCACAGAATCATATAGACTGGAAGAAATCTCCTGAGGTCAAGTGCAGCGTCCTGCTCAAAGCAGGTCCAGATGTGTTTGCTCAGGATCTTGTCCAGTCAAATCTGAGCATCTCCAAGGACAAGCACTCCAAAACCCCTCAGGAGGATTTCACCATCCTTACAGGAGGGGGGAAAAAAAGGAAAAAAACCTTTTTTCTTTATCTAACTAAGTTTCCCCTTGTTTTCAAGCTGTCTCTTGCCTTTCTTCCTTCCACTATGCAACTCTTCTTAGAGTTCAGCTTTGTCTTCTGTCTCCTCCCATTAGATAACTAATCCCCTTAAAGCTTCTCAGGGTTGAACAAAGTAACACCTCCTGAGCCTGTCCTACTACGTCACATGCTCCAGCCATCTAAACATCTTGGTAGCTCTCCATGGAACTTCCATCAGTATGACAGTGACTTTCATTCTGTCAAATCCAAAACTGGCCATGGTACTCCAGATGCAGTCTCAAGAAGGATGGGGGGGTGTGGGGCATGAAAATCACCTCCCCCCTCCTGCTGGCTATACTCTTGCTAATACAGCAATAGGTTGCCCACATAGGCTGTGGAGTCCCTATCCTTGGAGATACTAAAAACTGAAATGGATGTGGTCCTGGAGGACCTGCTGCAGGTGACCCTGTTTGAGCCAGGGGTGGACAAGACAAGCCCCAGAGGTCAGGCATTCTGAGACAACCCAGGACCCGGCTGGCCATCTTTGCTGCAATGGCACACTCCTAACCCCAGTTCAGCTTCTTCACTGGGATGCCAAAGTCTTTTTCTCCAAAGCGGCTTCCTTGGCAATTATCTTCCATTTCAGATGAAGCATTAGCTTCATCTTGTGCTCCCCCCATGGTATTCCAACAGTAGAGAAAAATACCTCTTCACAAGACCTAAACAAACTAGCTTCAGCTTCATGTTTCCTTCAAAGATGAAATTAACACCAAACCAACCCGCAAGACAAAGTATCAAGCATTTTCCTCCCATGTACAAATTCACATCTACAGCATCCTATGAAAACATGCACATTTGAAAACTGTAATTTTAAGTAAAATTGAAGTTAAAACATAATCAAATTAGTAAAGAAAACTGTATCAATTACTAAGTACTAATAAACTAAGCTAATCCAGAAGCAAAATTTCAAAAGAACAAAGGCCCAGTGCCCTCTGAGGGGAAGCTTGATGCACAGCAGTCTGGACTACACCTCTCCTTCACTACTCCACCTAGATTCTGCATGAAGATGACCTAATTTTTGTTAGATCCTATTGCATGTTTGACCTCTTCCAAAGCATAAAATCTATAGTAGATGCAGAAGCCTGAATAATCTTCTTGTTTTATCTGATTCTAAACTCACTCATTCTTTTACTCACTCATACTTGTTTGTATACCCTTAGAGACTTAATCCTAGGTCTATTTCATAGTATGTATCTCATGACAGATAAAAGACATAAAACAATGGGATATGAAAACTCTAGCAAGTCACTAGTTCTAGATATATTTCAAATGTCCCTTCTGTTCACTAAGACAGTGTTCAACACAAATGGACAACTACAAAAGCAGCTACCAAAATGCAAGACAAAGCAGATGAATGTGACGTATTCCAGAACTGAAGAAATCGTTTCAACAGAAATACAAATTCCTGGAAATCAAATTCACTTAGAGGGTTTTTGAGGAATTTTTATTCTTGCCACTATAAGCAACTATGATTTTAGAAGAAATCCTGATCTTCCTTTACATATTACTGAAAGGATCACGTAAGCTGAAGTCTAGAGCTCTTGTTGCAATGTACCCCACAAAGAAAAAAGATCTAACTCCAAAACAAATGTCAGACCAATAACATAACTTCATGGCATATTAGAAGCCTCATTTCTGTTTGCAACTGAAATTAATGAAAACCTCTGTTCTTCAACCTCCCAGCTACTTCAACAAAGCTGTTAGTGCCTTGAATCTAGGTATCTGTGCTACAAACTTTTATTCTTCACTGAAAAAAATACAGTATAATCTGCTTCATCTGCCTTGACAAGACCATGATGAAGCACATGCCAGCAGTGTAAGAGCATTCTTGCTACTTCTCCCATGCAAGGGCCAGTCAACAGAAAATATCAGAACAGCAGCTGATGGCTACAATGCTATGTAGCAGCCCAAAGATGTGCTTCCAATCTAAGGAAATGCTTCATAGTTAAAACTCCATGGTAAAACAGATTGTTAAATACTTCTCAATCCAGGCAAACCACCCTGGTAGCTTTATGAAGTAAGAGGTTTGGATTAGAATTAAGAAAAACACCAGGAAATTCCAGGACAGACACATAGTATGCCTATGTTCAAACAGAAAAGAAGACAAAATTTTCTGTAAGTAGAAAACCAGATATATTCACTACATGGAATTCTATGATAAAAGAGGTCCCTCAGAAAGGTAATCAAGAAAATAGCAGCTAAACTACTTCATATTCATTTGAAAGGATGGTCTGATGGATCCAGAGGCAACATGCATGTCTAAGAACCAGATATAAGCAGAATCAGGTATCAGCAAAGAAGAAACTGTGTAATTTATTTTTTCTTAAAATACTGTACCCAAATCATCTCTCCCCCAAGAGTAACACCTGTAAACTCTTCCTCAAAAGCATTTGCCCAAGTCCTAAGAGCAAAAGATGAAGCAATTGCTTCTGTGGCCCTTGAACACCAAGTGATTTATGTTTACATTCCATCAGCTGAACTCTGCAAACAGCTAAATCGGTAACTTGTACAGTACTTTTCCTTGGCATCTTGAACTCCCAGTGTTGTCTTTTTGCTGGTTCTGTTCTCGCTCTCAAGACATGTGTCTTCCTGTCTTTCAGAAAAGCAAGTTACTTCTACATTAACTGAATGTTTCAGCTGTTTCTGTTCTGCATTTCCTCTCTTCCCCTCAACCCCACCCAGGTAATTACTCCAGGTACACCAGTGTATGGATGTGGTTATATCCATCGTAACTGTGATACCTAGTCATATCACCTCCCTTGCCTCCTCTTCCCAAGAATCTCCTGTGTTCCTACACAAATCACACCTCACAATTTTCACTGACCTATGTAGTTTTCTTCAGAACTACAAAGCCATTTTAACATTTCTGAGGGACCCATCTCATTTTATCTTCTAAAATACTGACATAATAGTATTCTGAACAGTTAGGATGAATGATATTCAGATGTCTAAGGAATCTGATTACATCGTTTTCATTGAAGAGCAGCGAATTCTACAGTTGGAAGACAGGTATTTGGAAACGGCAAAACAAATGGTTCCAGAAAGCAGGAGTAAATAACCAGTAGAAGAAAAGGTAGAAAAGGAGAGTTTCTAAGACTTAATTTGCATCAGAGATGCAAGAAACTTGGGATCATAAATACAAAGAGGTCTCAAAAAACCTCCCCACATCATTAAGCAGGAAGAAAGAGGAAATTATTATTCCTTGGTTGATAAAGACTTCTGTCTTTTAACCATGGTAGATAGGGTAAAAAGCATCTAGCTATGTCCAGGTGTAATAGTGTGCACTTCTACAGTATTATCAGAGATCACTTAATACCAAACTGACTATTACCTGAAGCAAACAGAAGTGGTTTATTGTATGAGGAAGAAACTCCGCTATTAAACCACAGTTTGATCTGGCTGAAACCACAAAATTTCTCTTTAAAAGTGACCAGAAATTAAAAAAAAAAAAAAAAAAAAAAGAAAAAAAGTACCAGTATTTCTAACATTTCAATGTAAATGGGCTGTTCAACTCTCAGAATTACTGACTTTGTCCAGAGTGCTTACTCTTGAAACAGACACTTGGAAATTGGAGTTTATAAAACAGTAACAACAGCAGGAAGTGGTTGATTTTGTAGTTACTAATACTACCAAGATAAAAAGGAAGACAGGAAGGACACTCTGTCTTAATAGCAAAGAAGCATAGAAAAAAACCCAGACACTGCATGGGACAAGACAAAGTAGAAAACTCTAGATGCTTCCACTGAAGTGCTAAGTGACAGGACATTCTATCACAGCATCTTGGGATATTTAAACCAGTAGGTAACAATACACTTTATGAGACAAAGTACAAACTCTACATAAGCAATTAATTGTTAGCTGCAGAGCTGATATGCATATTATTGTATACAGTGAAGGCTCTCAAGCCCCTGCAAAGAGATAAAATAGACACATGAGTTTTAAGAGTTTCACAAAAGCAGTTCCTTGGCAAGGAGCAGAAACTGAATAAGGAAGCACAACTGCCTAGGTGGTTTTTTTTCTGTTGCTTGTAAGTGAACAGCTTACAGGGATGGCATAGCCTTGTGGAAGCATGTTCAGTACTAAGTCTTCACCTAATCAAGAAGTAACCAAATGCACTTTTATTCAGTATTGAAAAATTTTCACTAGATGAAAGAAAAGACATTGCAAGCATCCTCTCCAACTAGAAAAACTCTTGTTAGGCTTGCATTCATCCAGTATCACTCCAGTCCAGAGCTATCAAAAAGCCTATGAAGAAATAGCTGGAGCTCCTTTCCCTCCCCATCCAAGCCCCCATCCCCCTTTTTGGTAGTAGATGAAGACCATCACTTTTAAGAAGCCCCCAAAGCAAGCAAATCCCAGGTCACATTCTAAGAATAATTTTAGTTACTGAAACAAAGTTTAAAAAGCAAAGGAACGTTTTAAACCAGCAAGGCAGTAACTACTTTCTTGGTAGAATCAAGAGCACTGTGGACTGATCAGACAAGGAAGCAAACAGACACGGATGCTACTTTAGCTTAGTTGGAAAAGCTGAAAATTAAAAGGTATGGTCGGTTGCACAAGCTAAATCACAGGATATTCCACTTGTTCTTTAAAACAAGGTTGTCACATCTGAATCTAAATCCAGCAAACCAGGACACAAACATGGGAACTATCTTGGAAAGGAAGTCAACTAATTTTGTGAAGACAGAAAACATAAAATAGTAGCAGAAACAGAAATACTGAAACAGCCTAGGTATATGCTTGTGGTTAACATGTCTTTATGGCAGGCAGAGTTGAGGTCACTTCCAAGTTGGTGCATACATACTAATTTGCAAATGATTCACTAAAGTAATTTTATTAATGGTTACATTTTCATTTTAACTATACGAAATGTCTGCTCAAAGAAATAAGGTATTTCAGTATTTGTACAATAACACAATTTCAGTCACCTCCTGTTCAGATATAATTTCATTCTCTTCTTGTGTTGTTTTTTCGATTGTTGTTTTTTTTCATTTTGTTTATTGTCATTCTTTAAGTCCCTCTTGACTCTCTACATGTGAAGAGTTTGAACCTCAGTGCAACAGTTAGAGTGTATAATCTAGCAATAATTATCATCTTCAGGTTTTAAAAAATATAAACACTTCTAATGAGAGTTCTGTTTTCATATTTTATCTAAATTGTGACACTTCTTTTTGGAGAAATGATTTTATCATTGTTTTATCTTTTTTTTAAAAGCCTGACTTGCACTTAGCTGTATTCACAAATGGCTACTGTGTCACAGAGCAATTAACTTGCTCTTGCATATAGCTACAGTGAGCACTGGTTATGTTATGCCTATTATTTCCTAATTATTTCAGAAATTACTATTTATATTTCATGACTTTGTAATACTAAAAGACAGCTGAGCTCTGCAATCACTTCAAGATTTAGGAAAGAAAGAAAGCCATCACCTCTCAGAAAATCGTTAACAGATAATGCAATATTAAAGATTATGTGTGTCTCGTTTTTAAAGCAGGTTCTGAAACTGGTACATAGGAAACTAAGTGCATGAATCACCTTGAAGGGTGATTTAGGACATTTAAGAAAAAACATACTCTCCATCCCAGGAATACCTCTTGTTTCTTACTCCCAGGAACAGTTTAAAGAAAAGGAAAGAAATACTTTGCAGCAGACAGATTACTTGCAGTAATCCAATTACTTGTCATTCTGAAAGCCACTGTAATTTTTATTACCCACAAGTTTAATTTTTTCATTCCAAGAAAAGAAGAAAAAAATGTCCATGATGAGTTATTGAAAAATTACG
Source organism: Corvus brachyrhynchos (assembly GCF_000691975.1). Lineage (NCBI taxonomy): Eukaryota > Metazoa > Chordata > Aves > Passeriformes > Corvidae > Corvus > Corvus brachyrhynchos. The sequence goes on from NW_008237404.1 coordinate 2,029,870, forward strand.
TGTTCAAATCAGTGAATTATTTATTTTTTTAAATTGTGATTAAGTATATAGATAGGTACAATGAGAAGGAGTTTTCATTTATTACTACTACAAATGTATAGCAATATTGATAGGTGCATGACATTTACAATATGAACTGTTTAATACAAAGCTCATACCAGTAAGACCTATTTATTTTACAACTGTTTGTAGGAAAACATTTGCTAAAACTCTTACGTCACACACAATAATTAGTTGTACAACACAATGCTGGAATCAAATGACATCAACTTTTTCTGTGTTATTTCTTTCGTTTATTTCAGTATGTAATAATGACTCTCCCAAAATCTCTCCTTCAGCAGTTCTCCTTTAAAAGCAACATCTAGTAATTTCCAAGGAAACAACTGAACAAAACAACCCATAATTTACCAATTGTGGCCCAGTGGGTTGTTGGTTACATTTTCCAGTCTAAATTTCTTTTCTAAAAAAACAGAACTCCCTGAACATACTCAGCTCAAAAAAACTAAATAAACTTCAAACCTGAATAAACCCTGCTAGACAACTAAATATTCTTAAGTATTTGTGTCCTGAGCAACTCTGGACACCTATAGCGTACACTAGAAGAACTTCCAGTTTTATAGCTTGACTTTCATACACTCACAGAATCACAGAGTGGTTTGGGTTGGAAGATCATCCAGTTCCAATCCCCTCTGCCATGGTCAGGGACACTTTCCACTAGACCAGGCTGCTCTGGGCCCCATTCAACCTAGCCTTGAACACTTCCCTGGGCAACCTGTTCCAGTGCCTCACTACCCTTTACAGGAAAGATTTTTTTCCCAATATCTAATCTAAACCTATTCCCTTTAAATCTAAACCTGTTCCCCCTTGTCCCATCACTACGTGCTCTTGTAAATAGTCTTGCGTCATCATTCCTGTAAGTTCCCTTCAGTTACTGGAAGGTCACAATTAGTTCTCCCTGAAGCCGCCTCTTAACCAGACTGAACCACCCCAACTCTCTCAGCTCCTCCTCATAGGAGAGGTTCTCCATCCCTCTGATCATCTCAGTGTCCCACCTCTGGACTCACTCCAACAGCTCCATGTCCTCCCTGTGCTGGGACCCCAGAGCTGGATGCAGCACCGCAGGTGGGGTCTCACCAGAGCAGAGCAGAGGGGCAGAATCCCCTCCCTGGCCCTGCTGCCCACGCTGCTTTGGATGCAGCCCAGGACGCCTCTGGCTTTCTGGGCTGTGAGGGCACATGGCTGGGTCATGTCCAGCCTCTCATCCACCAGCACCACCAAGTCGTTCTCAGCAGGGCTGCTCTTGATCTGTTCATCCCCCAGCCTGTGTTGATACTGGGGGATGCCCCAACCCAGGTGCATCTAGCACTTGCTCTTTGTCCTTTATCTGAACTTCTGTAAAGCCTTTGACATGGCTGAGATTCCCATGCATCCACTTCAAGCTTGTCCAGGTCCCTCTGGATGGCATCCCATCGTTCAGGCGTGTCACTGCACCCTCAGCTTGGCATCATTTGCAAACTTGCTGCAGATGCACTTGGTCCCTTGGTCTATTCCTGAATGAAGACAAGAAATAACACTAGTCCAAATATGGACCCCTGAGGTCACTTGTCACTGATGTCTATCAGGACTGTGAATCATTGACCACTACCCTCTGGATGCAACCATCCAACGAATTCCTAATCCACCTAACAGTCCACCTGTCGAATCCACCACTTTCCAATTTGGAAAGAAGAATATTGTGGGGGACTATGTCAAAAGCTTTACAGAAGTCCTGATAAACATCTATAGCCCTTCCCTTATCCACTGATACAGTTTACTCCATAACAGAAAGCCACTCAGTTGGTCAGCCAGGATTTTCCCTTAAGAGCTTCTCCTAATAATACCCCAAACTCCTCACTCCGTGAATATTTGAAAGTTACCAATTAAGAATTACACATAACCACCATTCCAACACAGATACACACAAGCACTCAAATTAAGCTTCTCACAGCCTATTATAGTTGCACAGTACCAAATATTTTGATAAAGGAATTAAGAACTTGCTTGCATAAAATCTGCTGTCACAAATGAATGAACCAAAATGTTTCAATTTTAGATGTTCTCACAATAATGCATGAACTTGACACTACTTGTGAAGATTCTTGGTACTGCAAACTGCTCCTCCTCCCCAAATTAAACCAGAACATACAACTTGCTACCCATATCCTTCTCATTCTCAAATACATATCTAAACACAAAATACAACAATATGTGAACAAATACAGTATATTCTGTCATTGAAGTACAAATTTATTATTCAACCTCAAAATTCCGTGTTCATTTCATAATTCCATGTGCAGTGTAAGTTACACTGGTGGTGTGGGAATGTCTCATGTTCAAAGTTAATCTCCTGCACTTTTGTTTCTTCAAGAGACAGTATTCAATGTTTCTTCAAGTCTTTCCATGGCTTCTGGGCATGCCTACGTTTTTAGTAGCTTGAAAACCTATCCTGTCCCTGTTGGTACAGCTGTGGCAAAAAAATAACGCTTATGTTACGTTTCCAGTTAGGCTGTTGACATATGCATGTTTCCAGCTTTGCTCTTTACACACAGCACATACACAGGAACAGCCATCCCCAAAAGCATCAGAGCTCAGCAGCCAGTGAGAAAATACAAGCACACCTGACGCAACATTAAAGAACTCTGCAACACAGCACTGCAACGCCTCTTCTCTTGGACCACTGGTTTCTTAAAAACGGGAAGAGATGAAGAATGAACCCCAAGCAATGTGCAGCATTGGGGGCACTCATATTCAAGTGTGCATTTCAAAACCAGAACCAGAAATTTCTTGCAAGTAAAACAGCACTGTCATACTTCATAACACCACCCCTATAAACTCAGTGCAGAACATACCAAGTAAAAGTACCCAAATAATAAAAAAACCTCAAGTTCCCATATTCTATATCCTCCCCTGAAATATTTGGTATTTCAGAGCTATCCTATTATACTGTAAATACTGTGATTAACGTTTAAACCTTCCAGCCAGCATCAGCAACAGTTCAGAGGTAAGCTGCCACTGCAATATGCGAAAGACATCATCATCAGATTTCTTGATTTGGAATTATTTTTAAACACAATTACTACTATCTTAACAGTCTTATAAATAAATTAAAAACAAACCAAGTAAATAAAATGAAAGCATAAAATCTAACACATGGAAGGATGAAAGCAACAATTTTTAAAACCCTATGCTGTACAGTGGAGATGAGACATAGTACAAGTACACAGCCAAACTGTAACCAGTTAGAGCTTTCTCACAGCAATGTCCAATCTGTATGTTCTGCATATTTTTCAATATCTCAACTGCATACAAGTGAGCTTTTAGATATAAAAAACCGCATAACTGAAGGACCAGTAAGCCTGTGTTGTGCTTGCTATTAATATACTCCAGATAGACCCAATAAAAAGAAATAGAAATTATTAACAAAATTTATTTTCAATTGCATTTTCATTAATAACAAATAAGTATTGCTATTAAAGCAACATCAAAAGGAGACAGCAGTAAAAGGTCCATTGCAGATAATTTTTTCTCACTGGCAGTAATTTCTTTTTTAGAAGTCTTTGTTACACATGTCTTCTTAGGAGAAGTAAACCCATGCTATTAGTAACAGGATAAACTTAAGAAGTATTCATGTTTATTTAATTTTAATTTATAGGTAAAGAAGTCATTACCTGCTTGTATTCACCAACGCAGTTCTGACAGCAGAATCTTTTCTGCTGACCATCAATAGTAAGGACATTGTTTCCAGCTCCTTTACTGGGCAAATACTCCCCACAATGCTCACAGCAATTCATTATTAAACCATTTGCCATCCTGTATCTATTGAAGCAATGGTCACTGCACAGCTTATGAGTCATATTTTTAAAGCTAACTTCATGACGAATCTAAAAAATAAAAATAAAGAAGTATTCTATCACTAGACAAGCAGAAAGTTGCCTGAAACTAGCAGACCAGCCAGAAGTCTTACATTCAAATAACTAGATTATACTATCTCACTATTTAAAAACCTGAAATGACCATGAAATACAGAGACATAAACGGATGTTCCTGTTGTCTCCAAAGTTCTAGGAAAAAACTCTTAGACCCATCTACTCTTTCACCTAGAAGGAAAGACCAGGGGGAAGGATGTGGTAATTGTGTATGAAAGCAGAAGGTCAATTTATGCAATTTTATAAAATGCTCAATTTACAGCTGAAGAACCTCGCATATGAAGACTGGCCAGACAATATGCTGTGTAAAGTAGTAGCCTGAACTATGCTGGGCTCAATAATCAAGAAGGCAACAAGAATAAATAAATACATTAATGAGATTTCGAAATTACACACATTCTACAGATCTCTAAAACCATCGGCATTATCTTTCAAAACATAGAGTAAAAAATAGGTAATACAGTGGGTCTTGACATTTTTTCATCAGCAATTCTTTTATGTGGGAGATCTGTGTTATAATTTCAAGATTCTATGCCTAATAGAACACATTATCAGCAAAAGGCACTTCAAGTTTCTGAAACAAATATCCAACATCAACCTCTTGGAATACTTTCTTCCTTCAGCTGCTCTTTGTGAATATTAAGCCTGCATATTTTAATATCTCACAGTGTCTGAAAACACTGAAGATCTTACATTTTCTTATTTTCAGTTCTCTTATTTCAGTATATAACTATTAATATGTCATTATTGAGAAAGACAAAAAACAGTCAACCAGACCTCAGTTAGTTTACCACAGATCGTGCATCTTGATTTATTCAAGGCTCCTTTTGAGGGATTCTGTTTATCTTCATAGAAGGATAAACACGATGTACTGCAAAACTCCTGGAAAGACTCACTTGAATCTACTTGAGCAACAATGGTACCTTTCATTGTTGTTATATCTCTGAAATACAAAAAAAAAAAAATTAAATAAATCATGTGCTTGTTTATAAACACATAAATAAACAAGAACACTTCTCATGTTATAAGATTCAGCCTTCCTTTCAATGCTTACATTTCAAAACAGTTTTGTTTAGCTGTTGGTCACAGGATGACTACTAAGTTTAATAATATTTTTACAACTACTGTAAGTAAGTCTTTACTATGTAAACGCCTATTTTTTTCTTTAGAATTGGGTTATTTTTCCCCATTAAATTATTCTAGAACTAAGGAGTAGTAATGTACCATTAAATGCAGTTATGGCAAACCCAATTTTACACAAAAAACTAACATGGCAAATTTGAACTAGCCCTTTTGTAATGGTTTTTTCTTTTACACAAAGGCTATATGTAAGTTTCATATGAAAAATTCCGATTTATAATAAAAAGTAAGTCATGGTCTTTGTTTGTAGGTAATTCCACCATTTCCAGTATTAATCTCAGGACAGGATGAGAGGAAGAGAGAAAGCTGTTTTCTCATATTTCTCAAACTCATAAACACAACGAAAAAGCTTAAAGCTCTACCACAAATGTGCCTAGAAATTTTTAACATTCAAAATTTTTAGAAGTTATTTCCATCATTACTTTAAAGTTCCAAAGCATCTGAGCAGTTCATGCAGTTGTCCATGAAGTTGTGCCAATTTCATGCAACTTAAACCAGAAATAAAATCAATTTGAAATCTAACAAACTTTGTTCTAACCAGGCTTACACTATCCCAAACTAATATACACCATATTAGAAGTAAGGAGAAGAAATAAAAGCCTCTTCCTTTGCCTTCTAAACAAAAAAACACACAAAAAAATCCAAAACCTATTACTGACATACAGGAAATGCTACTGGGCAGAATATATTAAAAATTTGATTGGGCACATCTGGACCACCAGTTGGAAAACACATCCCCCACGCACTCCTACCTATAAGCCCTAAAACTAAGATGGATAAAAAACACTGGGAAAATGGGGAAAATGTATGTTTCCCTAGACACACTTCCTTGAAAATAAACTTGTACAGCCCCGATACAAACACCTGTAAGCCTCCCTTCTTCCATCAAGGGGAAGTCAGCAGAGTTTGGCTTGACCCTTTAGAGAACTACTGAGATCTGTGTCAGGGAGTGCTATCATTCCTGTTCAGCAAAACAAAGGCAGAGCTCCTGCTCTGAGGAGCTTGCTACTTATGTAGTTACAGGAGAGTCCAGAGGAATCCAAGAAAAGGGATTGGTAATAAAATACCTAAGAATTTTGATTTTTCCCATTGGTTTATATAGAGGAACAGCGCTACATAGGAACAATTTAGTGCATATACTACCTTCTATTTAACTGTGATTGAGTAAAAACTGCATAGTAGTGGAAAAGCAAAGACTAACATCACCTCATAAACTGTCAAAGGTGACTTCACAAAGATTTTCTGAAAATTAAATACACTAAAACTATTTTAAGTAACCTCAAAAGCTAGAAATAGGGTATTTTCCTCATCATTCAAAAATAAAGCCTTTCCATTTAGGGCAGTTTTGTATGTAGCCTTTGGCAATACACAGTTTAAGTATCTCCAAAGTGGCAAGGGAGCATGAATTTACCCATGATTTCAGTCAAATAAAAAGATTTGTCTAATCTTCATCTTTACATATCATGCAGCTAGCTGAATATGGTAGTCATCAGATTAGGTCTAAAAAAAATAATAGTGTAAAACCACACAATAAGCCAACAGAAAGAGCAAGGATTGCTTTTAACCAGCCCTGTAGAGGGAAGGGTTCAGAGAATTTGAGCTTTTATACCTATTTTTAAAAAGCTAGACTATGTTACATTTCCTAGGTTTTTAGAGTACCAAGGTATGAATATACAGGATACTAATGTTTACTACAGCTTATTTTTACTGAGTGCCAAGGACAAAAAAAAAGACCAGTATCTTGCATCTGAATACTAGCCACTAATCCACCACACTGGACAGTGAAGTAAAAGGTTTTTTTCACTAGTTTAAATCTGTGACTGAGCAAAGACCACGCTCTCCAGAGCACACAATAACAAAGGCAGTCTTTATTACAAGCCTTCTTTAGTTCAGCAAGAATTCATCCTTTCACCAGCATTACTGCAGTGTGTACCAGACTGAGAACATGAAAAAGTGCAAAAAGCTCAGTAAACAGTATGCTGAAAGAAAGAGACAGTACAGCTATTCTGTACACTTAACACTACAAGAACACAATTACAGAAGACCTGTCTTTGGCAATACCATGTCTGGCAAATCATGAAAAACTGCAGGTCAAACGTAACCAGTAATTTAGAATAAGCCACTTCTAGCTATGTTTGTCACACTCTCTGTACTGCCCACTTCAGGTATCTTCAGCTACAAAACTGCCAGTTGCCCTGCTCATGGGGAAAATGAAATCCAAGGCTTTTCCTCTCCCCATATGGCCAAAAGTGGACTCTCCAAGTTTCTTCCAGCTTCTTTCAAGTATCACTTTCTCATCCTTTTGAAGCCTCTTGATTTTAAATCTTCATCTATCAAAATGAGTGCTTTCTACACAACACAAGGTCCACTTTTTTCATAAAGGACTTTATATATGAAGTATATCTTGTCACAAGGTATGCCATAACTTGGACACCTTGTCTTTAAAAAAAAGAAAAATCAGCTATTTTTAGTGAACTGGCTTTCAATAAAACAATATCCCAAACTCTTGAGTTCAAGTGCTGGTTATTTTGTTAGACAAAGTGAATTCAACATTTCCAAACACTGAAGTGACACTATATAAAGCAATTATATAGTCAGATTTTTTATCATTAATGGAGCAACTCTCATGCATGCATGAGAATCCCAATAGTACTGGCTTTAGCTGCTAGAGTAAAACAAAATAAAAAACTCACTTTCTGCACATGACACAAAGTTTCTTTGGAGTGGGTTTGTGTGAAAATGATGAGAGGCAGGTAGTGGAACAGAAAAGGTGAGCTGATCCTTTCCGCTGATACGCAGTCTGTCCCTTTTGTAAAGGCTTTTTGCAGTTTGCACACGTGACTTTAACCTGCTTAGAAGGCTGCTGCTGGGCAGAAGGCTGGAAAATTTGCTTAGGAAGTGATGCTACAGGTGACAAGGAATCCACACCTGGTTGTTTCTGATTCCTAGGAAAGGAAGCTGACTGGGATATCCAAGAATCTTCAAGACAAAAAACCCAAACAAACATAAAAGTAAATTAAGAGACATATACACATGTACAGAATAGTATTCACAGATGTATGATCATAATCTTCCTGTTGGGACTGACAACAGAAGAAAGATATTTTAAATTCAGGTTTAATGTAAAAAATCCTGTTTGATGGTACCACTCTCCATTGCTACAAAGCTTCAGAACATGAACAAATTTCATGATGGTCCCATCCTGCATCTACTGACAGGTTTTGCAGATTTCAATTCACTTGCACTGAGTTTGCAAGCTGGCAATTTTATCTTCAGACAAACAAAACTGAATTTAAAAGAAGAGACCAACAAAATACACAGAATTTCTAAACCAATGTTTGAGACAAACTCTGCAAATTTAGAAGAACATGAAATCTGAAATTTTTATTAGTTATTTTGTTCTAAAGCTTTAACAAGCGTGTGTCCAGCCTCAGTGGTAAACCCTAGAACAGGGCCTAGGCCTAGAACAAGGTCCTAGTCCAGCCTGAAGCAGGAGAACTATATTGTATAGTAGTAAGAGCAAAACACAATGGCTCCACATCCAAGATCTGCATCTATGTAATCGATTCCTGTAGAGTTCCTGGATTTCTCAATAACCTTTCCAATGTAATGATAACCGTTAATGTAGCAACTTGCAAAGTCATGAGAGATACAAGTCTTCCTCAGTAGAAATCAATTAACCTAGAAAATAATATTTTCTTAAGTTCTGGCAGTACACAGATCCATGTTCCCATATTTCAGACTCTACTACTTTTCTATCTGTGTTTTTGGAAAATAAACTACCATGGAACGAAGTTATATTTGCCCAATCTTTTGTAGCATAACCTGTTACAGGAGTAACTCGCATAATATGAATGTAAGCAAAGTATTTTCTCTGAAAGAAATACATCTAGAAAGATCATATATTAAATTACATGTTTCGTATCTTGGTCTGGAGCAGAAGATACAGTTCTGGGGAGAAAAGAAATCTCCCAATAAAATGTTGTTTCTAGGCTTTTCTCTGAAATTTAAGCTTTCATTTAAAGTAATCATCACCAGAATTTAGAATGTTGACCTTCTCAAGACTTCCACTAATAATACATTACTTAAGCATGAATTAAAACTGAACACAATCAATTTTGCATTATAAAAAACATTTGCACAGATTCTCAATAGTGTGTCAGTTATACCAAATACTGTGACAGCACTTGAGACTTACCTAGCCCTGAATGTCTTATTGCAGTGATTAAGTGTATTTCTGGAGTGTTATTACAACTAATATATAGCTAATACCCAAATATAAGAAAGATGATTTTAAATTCTGTGACTTCAGATAACAAAAACATTAATCTACAGACATGAGCAACTGCCCATATCTTAAGGGACATGATTTGGTCCATAATCGTTCATTGAATAGAAGGAACCCTTTCCTCCTCTTTTCTGCATTCCTTTCTTTCCCCAAAGGATTTTATTAACATTCTGATGCATAGCTTTAAAACCCATGTAGGGACAAAGTCCCAAGAACCCTTGTTAGTGCAAGAAACAACATCTATTACTTAGCAGGTAACAGATAATTTTCTGCTGTGACTTTGTAGCTGTCAAGGGTGTCCTACTACTCAGGCATTTAAGGCAAGCTAGAAATTTACCTGTTGTAGCGCTTCAGGGTAAACAGAAGAGCTGGAACGAAGAGGTGAAGGGAAACAACACAGAACAAAACACATTTTTCTTTAAAGCATTAAAGAGGTTTACCTTTGAAGGCTTCACTTACGGAGAAATATTCTTACGAATATCCTTACTGACAAACTAAGACAAGCTACCAAAGTGCTTAAAGTTAAAACTCATTTGTGTGCCCTCTTCCAACTTTTCTATACTTCTACTACTTCAGATATACTAACATCCCAGTAGCACCTTAACACCTCAAAACATTTGGAAATTCTCCCCTTTTCTCTTAGATTTCAAGTGAAAACACATTGTCTCTCTTATCAGGAATGCGCAGCATGTGCAATAGAGCTACATCTGCTGTAATTCCAGTAGCACTCAACTGCCACTCATGAGAACTTGAGTTTGCTACTCATTTGGGTTTGAAATTTTCACCATGACTAATACCTAATTAAGGTAGGTAATAATATCTCATTAAGGTTATTTCAATTATTCCTTACTTAATCTTAAGGCCTCAGATAGCCTCCCTCAACATTTTGCTGCATTTCTCCTTCCACAACATACCAGAAGAACACTACAGACCTTGACTTTTTTTTTACTTTTTCCATAACCCATCTTCACAGATGCCCATTTTTATATTATGCCTTTTCTTCACATCTTACTTCTCAGCCATGTTACCTCCTTTAAGTTCTCTACAAAGGATCTGTAAAATCCAGTTTTTATGTCCTTGAACTGAGGTGTATCCCACTTCCTTAGTTAACTCCTTGTGAGTTTCCAAACCTCACTCCCTTACATCTTCATCCTTCAGTTTCCTACCTGCAACTCTGTAACGGCCAAGTTTATGAGACTCGTTTCATGTATACCGTTTCATGTTCAACTACTTCTTATTGTTACAGCTTTTCAGGTTGCTCCCATTCTTTCTTACTCATTGCTGCTCTAAAGTGCTATAAAAATTATCTTTTCCTATAATTTGTACCATTTATTTGCAGAGCCATTTTGGAAAAATTAGATCTTTTTTAAAAAGCTGAAAAAAATGTGTCAGTACAACTTGGGACAGAGGTGGGAAGGAAGACTGTACTTAAGTTCTATAGAGGTATGGAGCTCTTGAAACATATTGAGCTACATTTGCATTAATAACCTGGTTCAGATCAGGACAATTGCAAACTGTATCCTCAATTTACGAGGTGTTGGCTCTTTTTCTGGAGCATTTTTGAAGCACAAAAACTAGATTCCATTAAAACAAAATCTAAGTTCCAGTCCAAAGCGTATCCACATGCACTTCATCTACTTGGACAAAGACCTTTCACATGGTCCCCCACAATGCTCTTGCTACTGAATTGGAGACATATATATTTGATGGATAAGGAATTGGGTGGATGACTGCATCCCAAGAATTACAGTTCATGGCTCAATGTCCAAGTGGAAACCAGTAATGAGCTGTGTCCCTCAAGGGTCTGTACTGGGACCAATACTGTTTAGTATTTTCTTCAACAACACAGAGTAAGATTAAGCAGACCCTCAGCAAGCCTACTGGTAACATGAACTGAGTGGTGCAATTGGTAAACCAGAGGGGATAGTATGCCATCCAGAGGGACCTTGACAGCCTGGAGGAATGAGCCCATGGGAAACTCAAAGCTCAACAAGGCCAAGTACAAGGTCAACCAGGGCAATCCTCACTATCAGTACAAACTGGGGGCTGAAAGGATTGAGGGCAGCCCTGTGGAGAAGGAGCAGGGGGACTGGTAGATGAAAAATTGGACATGAGCCAGCAACATGTGCTTACAACCCAAAAAGTCAATCATATTCTGGTATGTGGTGATTCTGTCCCTCTTCTCTGCTCTGCTGAGACCCCACCTGGAGTATTGCATCTGGCTCTGAGGTCCCCTGTACAAGACAGAAATGGGCCTATTAAAGCAGGCACAGAAGAGGGTTACAAAAAGTGACAGAAGGCTTGAACACCTCTCCTGTGAAGAAAAGCAAAGAGAGTTGGAAGTTGTTCAGTCTGGAGAAGGCTGGGGAGACCCTATTGCAGCCTTTCAACACATAAAGGGGGGTTACTGAAAAAGATGCAGTGAGACTGTTTACTGTAACAACAGGACAAGAAACAATGCCTTTAAATTAAAGAGGGTAGGTTTACACTGGACATGAGGAATAATTCTTTTATAATAAATGTGGCAAGACAGGGCAACAGGTTACCCAGAGAAGCTATGGATGCCCCAACCACAAGAATGTTCCAGGTCAGGCTGGATAGGGATTTCAGCAACCTCATCCAGTGAAAGATGTCCCTGCCATGGCAGGGTGGTTGGATTATGTGATCTTTAATGTCCCTTCCAATCCAAACCATTCTATCATATGTACTCCAACGCTTACTGGGGACATTAGGCTCTAAATTAACATACTGGACAGAAGTTTTCCTGTTATGCACCTACTGCTTCGTACAGAGTGGAGGTACTTAGTGAAGGAGAACAGACTAACACTGACCCAGAAGAAATCTTCCAAACCACATACATAATCACTGAATCATTTAGGTTGGGAAAGACGCTCAAGATCATCAAATCCAACCATTAACCCAGCACTCCCTCTAAACCATGTCCCTGAATGACACATTTACACTCCTTTTAAACATCTCCAGGGTTGGAGACCACTTTCTTGGGCAGCCTGTTCCAATACTTAATAATCCTTTTGGTGAAGACATGTTTCCTAATGTATTATGTCACTGAGCATATTTTGTTCTAGTTACAGATAACTAACTAGTCACAGATAAGGTAGTGATAGGCGTGAAGGGAACCAAGATCTTTCATACATATTAAGCTAAAAGACTAAGCAGTGCCACTGCGAAACATACGTAAATCTAAAACTCTATAATCTAGTATTTTACTATTTCTTTTCAGCCTTAAAGGAAACATTCAAAATGGCAACTTACCAGGATTATGATGGGTTACCGATTCTCCATTTTGAAATACATCTCCAGCCGCATTCATTCTACCAGGATTGAAAGGTCCTACACCAGTCTTGGTCTGTGAAGTCAAAGATGGGGTGTATGTTTGCAAATTAACACCAAAATTATTTGACTGCAGTCCGTTAGATACATCTCCCAAGCTGGCATTCTGCAGTGACGTTACATGTGTAATCATTAGGTTCATGTCACACCCATCAGCATCATTTTCTAAATGACCGTCACTGACAGAGCTCATAGCACCTGTTTCTAATGTAGTAACATTAGCTATCTGAATTTCAGAGTCTGGTTCTGTGGTTATACCACTATTACCTATTCCTGAATTTACCTTACTTCTTGAAAAACTGGAAGCTGAGAATTCCATTTCGTTGGTTCTATTTTTACACTCTGGAAGCCTTCGTTCATTAAAACTGGAAGTATTCTTCTCTTGTCCTTGACTTGTTTCAATGTCTTCTTCATCATCAATAATAATAGTTTCACTTATACTCCCCTTTTGAGAATTTAAGTCTTTTGGAGAAGGAAGCATTTTGCAATCATTTCCTTTAAGTTCTTCATTTTTTGATGACGTAAATGCAGTGTTCCTTTGGTCTGCTACCAGTGATGCAGAATTTTGCGGAGGTTGTATAGGTTCAATAAAAACTACATCATCATCATCTTCTATAGGCGAGTTTTGGAATTTATTAGGTCTAGAAACTAAAGAACTCGGTGGCCCTCCAAATGTATTTCCTACATTTGCAAGACCTGCTGCCATGGTGGTATTCCCTAGCAGACTAGGAGTATGTTGAGACAAGTCTAATCCTCCCAGAGGACTCGTGTCCATTCCAGATCTGCTGTTTGAAGAAAAACATAAAGCAAGAAAAAACCACATCCAACTTCAGAGTAAGATAAAACTTTCCATTAACAGTTCTTAACAATAACTACAGAATTAATAGTTCCAGCTTTTATTTTATTTTCTTCCTGAGATAACATAAAGAAAAGATAAAAGTTTTTCTATGCTCTTCTTTGAATATCTTAACATCCATTAACTTTCTAATTCTGTACTAGCAGAAAAATACAGTCACTACACATCACAATGTTTTATCAATACATACATACACAGGAAACAGAATTTTCAGTGCTATTTATTACATGATCCTGATCTCTCAGTCCCTTTCCCACCCCACATATGCACGCCATGATCTTCTAACACTGCTTTTGCTAGACTGCAAAGCAAGATCAAGAGCTAGGCATACAGAAAGAAAAACTGAATTCCTGTTAAATTTCGGTCCTATTAAGAATGTTAACAACTTCGAAATTCAACTGATTTTCCCCCAACCCCATGCTGCCTAAGCTTCTTAGGTAGCCACAAAATGACTGGAACAAAGGAGTAAGGAAGAGATATATAGGCAACCCTTGCACATGACAGGAATAGATATATTACTGAGCAGCTCAAAGTGGACAGCAACCCCTCATTTGTAGCCACTACAGACTGGCAGCTCATTTGAAGTCCTGACTTATTACCTCATGCTCCTACAACTTCCAGTAACTTTGTCTCTTCTCTTTTTAAGAGCAAGCAGTGTTTATTCAGACTACTTCCCAACAGCTACTTTGCCTGGGGAGATCTGTTTGCTTTTCATAATTGTTCAGTTTGGGGAATCTGTTCTTCGTAATTGCCAATTCAACCATGAATTAAAAATGATAAAAGTCAACCTGGATATAATCAAAGCTAAAGGACCTAAGATTGCTCTAAAAACCATCTTTACTAAAGATCAGTAAGTTAAATTGATCTTGCTATAATACTAGAAGAAAAATACAGACATAATTATAATTTGGGTATGTCTTGGAGTATATGCTGATGTGTGACATCACTTAGTTTTTGTGCAAGGTTGGAAGTAGCTTTCTGTGGTTTTTTATAAAATCTTTATATAGGAAGGTAAATACATGAAGTAGAAATATCCTGCTCATCTATACTTACCCATCCAGAAATCCACTGCAATCTGTTTACCTTAATAAGTTGCTCCAAGAACTTTTATTTTCTTTCCTGTGGGGAAACTGCTCTTGTACCAACTTGCTGCCCTTCACAAAAGTAGTGTGGTCTGAAACAGGGTTAAAACAAACATTAGCTATCTAAAACGATTTCCTCATCTCAAGCATCATCTGCCAGCTATGTTCCTTAAACTGACTTCCTACTAAATTTACAGTGTAAGTTCAAACCTGACTTTCAGCACTGTGATCCTACAGTAAGAGAGCATGTGAGCAGCAACAGTACTGTTTGAGATCTTCTACTCTGTCACATCACATTTCCAGAAGGCTTTATAGAGGGGAAAAATATGCCATGTTTGGTAAGAGACAGACACACCTAACTGCAATTGAGTAATCAAACATTAGAATTAAATAGTATATGTGTAATAGAATATTAAGGAAATAAATGATTCAAGTAAACTAAGAAATGGAGAAAAATATCTTAGCAGTTACATTTCCTTCTTTTCTATTGGGTCAACCTCCTTATTGCCTGTAGCAGAATACACTATGCTAAAATTAAAATATAAAAGGAAAACTGAAGAACATAAAATCAGGCCTACAATGCAATATAAGCCTTACACTGCTAATAATTTTCAACTTGTATATATGCACTGCAGTGATACTTAGTGCAGATTCAGGTATCCATAGCCTGTATTAACACATGTGATCACTCACAAGAGACTGAAAATGTTTAAAGTTCAAGCCTCTATTTATTCTTCAGGTTTTATAACAGTCATTAGGCTTTCCAGACTTGGCAGCATTTTTAAAAGAGAGAGCAAGAGAGCATCAACTTGTGTAGTAATCTACTGTTTGAGGACAGCCTTAAAATCCCCAGACAGTAAAGATGTCCAGAGGAATAAAGCTCCAATATTCTTCTACACATTTACACTATTCAAGCCCTGTTGCCCATTAACTGAGCAGGGGCTGGGGAGGCAGGACAAGGACCAAACAGTAAAGCTGTGAACCAGATTAATCCTAGGAGAGGCGACCACCTTTTAATTCCTTCCTATGTTAGCCTTACAGCCAAATGCCATTATGTAATAGCATTTGAACCGCAATAAAGGTAACACTGAATTGGAATGAAAAAGGTTTTCTTACAAAAAAAACTTGTATTATCAATGCAGTTGGCTTGTACCTCCCTGGAAATCAGTCAGTTACACTGACGATTAATTTAATCCAGTATTCTCTTTCATCTATTTTACTTTTTCCTCTAGGGCTGAATAATTTAGTTAGATTTTTCTGCATCTCAGCTTCTGCTGAAAAGAATTAAGTCATTTTTTTAAAGTTTCACAGTTTTATTCTATGTATTTTCTTTCTCTACAAGGAAAAAAGCATCACAAGCACATAAAGCTTTTAATAAAGTTTTAAATATACTTGAACAGATGTGAGCAGAGAAAAAATGAGACTATGCCAAGACTACACGCCAGGCCTGACTCAAAACCTTTACTATTCCTATTTTCACAAATCCTTAGTAGAGAGACAGACTTGGGCTGTATTATAGTACATGCACGTAATATGTAGCAAAGTTAAGACTCAAAACTTGTATCTTTTTGCCTAAATATATTTACTTATTCCACAAAGCTCTGAGGTTTTATTGAACTGTACCGTTAAGTATTAAAAAAATTAGAATTTATGTTTAACTACCAGTGCAAAGTTGATGCCTTAGGTTTTGCGGAAAAACCGATGCCTTGAAGTGGCCACCTGAAAACAGAGACTACACAAGAATAAGAGACTAAAAGGAGGTTTTTATTTTAAGGGCCTTCAAAGGTACACCCTGGGCAGTCAAAAGGCCACACCCAAGACGGACACTGGGTCATGGGTTCTTCACACTTTTAGAAGTTTGGTCCATTTGCATATCAGGGTTAATTCTCCAATTATAGCCTTAGTTAATGATGTAATTACCCCAAGTTTGCCCCCCCTCTTCAAGGGCTTTTAGTTTACACATTTTGGGGCCTGGGACAATCTAGGTGTCCTTGGAGAGCAAACCTAGAGAGGGTTGTTACATCTAACCAGCATGAGAGAACAGCAGCTAACAGGTCACATGAAACTTTAAAGTTACACACTGGGCAGTACAGGGTTTGAAAAATACAGAAGTTAAAACCTAAGGCATCAAAGTCATAAGCAAAATCTGCATATACTACCCTGCAATAGCTCCTACCTCCATAAAACTAGAAAACAAAATCACCCATAAAATGTGCAAAATGAGGTAGCTTGTTTTCTAAAAGTAGGAGCAGCAAGGAGAAACACAAAGACAACGTAAGCAATGTCACAGTCAGTATTTCTAAATTAAAAACTACCCAAAAAGAGTGACTTAGAGTGAAAAAAATAGGTTTAGAATGGAAAACTAGGAGAAAACTCACACCTCAAAATTGGCAACAGCAAAAGATGCTTTACAATAGAAATACAATTGTTAGAAACCTGTGAGACTGATTAGACTGATCACTGGATGAATTGCTGAGATTTGGGGGGAAAAGCAAAACTGAAACAAAAAAACCCCCAACCAACCAACAACACAAACCCCCAACCCAACAACAACCAAACCAACCAACCAACCAACCCCTCCCCTGCCAAACAAATCCCACAAAAACCACAAACAAACAATCCCAACCAACAACAAAAAAACCAACCCACAAACTAGTGAGACCTAGTCTGCAGAAAATGCATGTTCAATACTGCTGCAGAATAAGCCCAAGGCTTTGTAGTGGTACGCACACACCAAAATTTCAGATGGACAGAAACAGAAGCATTACCAATATTCAACAGCCCTTCCTGAATCAGGCTTTGTCTGTCCCTCTTAATTTAAGCTACATCACTCACCAATTAAAAGTCTTCACGCTGAAATAAATTACGGTCCATTGCTATGTTCAAGGCTTAATTGCTGGAAGAAATAAAAGGCAAAATGCAAGCACTTCTTTAGAATGATGACAACTACCACAGCTCTTAAGACAGCTAAGTAATACTTGTAGGTCAACTCCACTGACGAACGGTAAGAGAGTTAAATTCATGAATTGCAGAAATCCAGGTGATGTATATGACTACCTCAAACAAAAAAAAAAAAAATTCAACTCCACTTTAACAAAAGCAGAAACTGGAATTCAAATGCTTTTACCAAGTGCCATTAATAACATGTGGAATGAAGGTGACAGAAGGTCACAGTTATGTACACTTGGAGCAAAAGCACAAAAATCAAAAGGAGTCACTGAAATCTGGCTAAAACTACAGTTCCACCAAAACAGGGCATTGGAAATAGACATCCAAAGTAGGACCAGCATGTACAACTGCTTCCATATAAAAGCTGTAAGCCAAAAAATAAAAAGAAAAAAACTTGAAAGACTACTTTGGAGATAATACATAACTGAGACATCTTCAAATGTGAACAGACAAACAAAATTTAGGAGACAGTATCCTAAGACACAAATACAGGAACAAGAAGAAAGGGGTTTATTTGCCTCAGCGAAAGAAAACTACTTTCTGCTAGGAAAGCACAGTATCATAACTAAATTATTTACCTCAACAGGTACAGGGCTACATTTAAATTCCACATCCCAAGCAGAAGAAACAGCCTATTAATGGTAGACCATCAATCACTTCCACTCAAGTGACACCATGGGTGAGATAATGGAAATGAGACTGCAAAGTAGTAACTGAAGATTTCAACTACTGTTGTGCAAACTAGGGGGTTAAAAAGCAAAACCAACCCACCAGTGAATGATGGGCCAAATTTTTACAACAGAGCAAACTTCAACTATCTAGAGAACTCTCTGAAGAAAAAGCAAATCCTAGTCTAACTCTGAGCCATGCAACATAGTTCAAGATGCAATTATCCAGATAGCACTCCAGAAAAGCATATTTAAATTCCATGGGGAATAAAAAAAAATTAAAAATACCTCATTACTTCAACATCTGGCTTCAGAAAGAACAACCTCAGTGGGAGGGACAGAAATAAAGCAGTTAGAACAAAAAGCTTGAAAGCATGAAAGCATTTTGAAAACTCACCATATTATGCATACAATCAGTCCAAAAAGACTCCAAAAACCCCATAACTACTACTATCAGGAAGTCTCTGACCTACAAAGGTGCTGGAATTGTACTGGGGGAATGTTTCACACACATCTCATACACTTTTTGGTTAGAAACAGGCTACTGACCTATGTCAGAGCAACAGTTTGTCTAAAATCCCAGTTCTTGTCAATTTTACAATCGGTAAAATTTTCCAGAAGTAAAAGAATACCCAAGAAGCCTGAACTGGAAAACACAGAATAAATTCTTTGCACTGATGTTCAGTAAGGAAAAGATCAGGGAAAATCACATCTAAGCTCTCTTTCTAGGGGTCAGGTCAGAGGAAAAATGTTGCATCAAAGTGCTAACACAAGAGGATTTTAGAACAAATCACTAGGGCCATGTGGCAGTCACTTAAGATTTCCGAAGCCATTTTTTATTTCAGTATTTGCAACCAATTACTTAAGCAAAAGGTGAGAACAATTACTCAGACTACAGTCCTATCTCTATCACTAAATAAATTGACA
Source organism: Corvus brachyrhynchos (assembly GCF_000691975.1). Lineage (NCBI taxonomy): Eukaryota > Metazoa > Chordata > Aves > Passeriformes > Corvidae > Corvus > Corvus brachyrhynchos. Next base: position 2,049,096 of record NW_008237404.1, read on the forward strand.
GAAACTACAGCTGAATAAATACACACAAAAAAAGGGGGGAGAGGGGAGTAACATGGATTTTGCAAATAAAAGGTAATGTCTCTCAGGACTACTGCTGAAATCTTTTGAAGGGTTCACATACTTTTTGAGCAACCCTGATTAAACTGCTATATCCCACTTAACTTTTCCAAAAGGCATTCAAACACTGTACTCACTGAAGACTGCTGTGGAAACTATCTATAATAAAGATTTTGAGAAAAGGTTCTCTGAAGGATTTGTAATTATTTAAAGAGAAAAATATCACATGTTGTTTGTTGTTATCACAATAAGGACAAGTTACCAGAGGGGTTCCAACATATCAACATAATATAAGTCAGCCAAAGAGAGTGACTCCCGAAATGAGTGCTTGCTAATCATACAAATCTGTTCACAGCAGCTGAAAACAGAAATTGATTGTAAAGCAGTGTGGTAGGCAAAATCACTAGTGATAAATGCAAGGTAATGAACGGGGGGGAAAGAATACACGTAACAGTTTAATGAAATAAATGCATTGATGACTTAAACACAGTGGACCAAAGGCAACTCTACAAAATTCTTAGCCAGCTAGCTGAAAACCAGAATACACCTGCAGAAAAATCAGGCTATAACTGAAAAGCTTCTATTCCTAGACATCCTGGTTGCAAACAGGTTACCCAATTGTCTATTTGCCTAGTACAGCAATTACTCTAACCTAGTAGAGGAATAATTATCTTCTTGCATACAAAAGAAATACCACTAGCCTCATGGAAGCTCAACCCATTTATCCAAAATCTGGATTTCAGCCTATGGCTCTCAGGCTGACTGGAGCTGGGGGATGGGTGTCAGCATTTTGGTAAAAGGTTAGAGACTATCTGAACATGTCCCAGTGTTCTGTGAGGCCATCCAGTTCTAATGATCAGTTCCTGACCCTGACATTCATTTGACCATAACATCATTTATTTCTTTAATTCAGCTGCTTTCTAAAGTTCCTATCCTTATTAAAGAAAATCACTTGTTATCACTTGACTTCTCCTAACTCTGATGATTACAAGCTCAATAAAGACTATCTGCAAAGCAGCTATCAAGAAGCTCTCCAGCTTAATGTCTTGCTAACATGAACCTAGTGACTGGTTGAATGTATGCCACAGTTCACCCCAAAACCAAAGCACACCACTCCAATTAAAATCACCTAAAAGTAGCACTTTTCACTGGAATTGAAGCAAACTAGTAACCCAACTATACCCACATATAAGAACTGAAAAGTGCTAGAAAAACACAAGTAGCCCAGCATTTTTAAAGCACTGCAATTTAAGCCAGCTTTAAGCTACTACTCCAGTCTCAATTTGGGCATACTGAATGATTGATACTGTGTATGGAGAGACTCCTACCTATGTGAATAGAACTCCATGTTAGAGAAAAAGCAGTTGCAGGGCCTTTCTGGGTCACTAGATATAAAACTCTTAACACAGGCAACCACATAAGCTGTTTTGGTTTGTGGTTTCTTTCCTCCTTTCCTGAGGGGTGTATCTAGTCATCAGCCTTAGCATTTTTACGTTCAGATATGCCTTGGACATATGGTAGCTCTGATTTACTGTTAACTTTTACATCTCTAACAGAAGTTTTAGCACTTTTGAAGGTCTGCCTAGTTACCAGGTCCAGAGTCTCATTGCTACGCTATCATGCAGCCCAGCTGTTTCTGCAACCACACACATAGCCAGACAAAAGAGACTTTCCTGCTGGAATCCTTTCCAGCCAGATCAGTACCCCAAACCAAAAATTTCTGTGCAAGAACACTACAGCTATGCCTGAAGAGATCAAGGTTGGTGCCACAGCTCTGAACTTCAGCACAGAGATCCTTCTAGCAGACAGGACAGTCACGACAAGCTGATGGCCATAGATGGAAATGCTCTACCCTGACAGCAACTACCATATAAAACACTTCAACATGAATGTGCTAACTGACAACACAGCAAGCAGTGACAGGCTGAATATTATAACAGGTCAGACTGAGTTTTACAACATGTATATCTACTGGTCACACTGAGTAGTGTATCTGAAACGAGCAAGGCTTTAAGGAAGCCTCAGATACTACATTAATGCCACAATGACTCAACTATTTCATCTGCCAGTTTCACATACAAATCATGCTAATGAGTTCAATAGGAATACTTGCATATTTTGGGCTAACTCAGGTGCAAGTATTCACAACACCAAAGTAAAACAAGGGTCTTAAATTACTATACAGGCTTATTAAAGAGTCTGAATAACATTTAACACAAACCCATCAATGTATTTATATTGCTGGTGTTTCAGAACACAGGTAAGAGCTTTCAGGAAAAGGATACTAAGTTTAGGTTCACAAATCTAATTTCTCTATTTGCCTGAGTACCATCACTACAAAAGCCTGGTATATCTCATTACTTCAGTCTTGAGACACTACTCTAGAATTTATTTTCCAGTAGGTTTGGAGCTGCTTCAAATTTAATTATTTCCCCTCATTTTGAAAGAAGTTGTATGGATTGAAGAAATTAGCTTACTAAAAGTCATTATGTAACACTCAAAATGTGTTTGTCACGCAGATTTCATAGAATTCAACAAAAAAAGCATATGCAAAGATCTGTAATCCAGCAGAGACGGCAACTAAGAACAGTAAAAGGGCAAGATCTACTTAGTGAAATATTTCAAAGCAAGTCAGAAAATTTTGGTTTTATTCAAAAGAGTAACTATATACACACAACTAAAGCTTACCAAAACCATGCAAACTTTGCTATCTTCTGAGCATCTTAACTGAACTGCAGCCACAACTGTTACATGTGAATCCTGACATCTGTTTTCCAGCTGATGCTTCCAGGAATATTTGAATAATTTTACTTAACACAGCCTCTTCCTTCAGTCTTCCTACTCAATGAATGTTAAGAAATGCTTCCTTGCATGCATGAACAGAATCAAAATTCAGACTCAACCTCAAACTTAATTCTATGAAGGGGTATCCAAACCAAGCACCAGTAATTCTCAAGATTACTCATCAAAGAATGAGCAGAACGTGGCACAGGAATTCATGGCAAATCAAAATCATAATGTTGACCAACGCTGTTTTAGGGCAGCCATACAGACATGTATCACTTTTAATGTATTTCATGGCTGTTTAATCTTGGAAAGATACTGATCAGCAAGAACATAGCACCATTTCTAGCCTTAAAAGCCATTATGTGTAATGCAGTAGGACAGTAAATTTTATCTCTCTACTACTCAAGCAGCAAGATGCTGCTTAAGGATGTCCTTTATTATAAATGGAATAGAAAGGTGAAACAAGACAAAGAAACAAAGGACCCACAGTAAATGCTTATCTATTACTTATAGCCAAATGTCTATCTATTTCCAGAAAACAGGCAACGCTAGACCACAGCAACAGACTAGAAAGATGGCTAAGTGGAAAGGAGTACAGAACCAGCAGAGAAACACTGTGCTAAAGATATGAAAACAGGAAAAGGACAAGTAAAATCCTGAGAAATAAATAGAAAGTGGCATTACTACAGCATGCAAAGAGGTAAAATTGTCATTTGATGGATCATAACTTTAAAAAATGTAACACTTAATAGGAAGAACAAATACTGAATGGCTATATCAGACACAGACCCGGGAACAGTAAATTAATTTAGATGTCAGGCCTGGTCAATAGAACACAGGCCATTGGTGTCAGTGGGTCACAGCACACACTTCAAAAACATGCCTTACTCTTGCTCCACAGGGAGCAATGAAGATTAATTGCGAATTCAAATCTATGAAGGCTCTACGTTTTTCTGGCATTTCAAGAAAACCCAGCATACACAAATAGCAGACAATTGTTCAAATTTGTCAAGTTGAAGAAATTGGGTGTACAGCCAATCATATATAAACCAAGCAAATGTGAACGAACAACTAGAGACAGGAAAGAATAGAACTCTCAAGAGCAAGAATGTTCCAGTGTTTGATTATCTTAGCTATTCACAATTTTTTCCCTTGTTGCTACTTATGCCCATTACCTGCCATTCTATCAATAGGCATCTCTGAGAAGAGCTTGGCTTTGTCTTCTCCGTATTTTCTCACTAATTAGCTGAAGACAGCAGTAACCTGTCCCTTCAGCCTTCTCTTTAGACTGAACACACCCCTCTCTCTCAGCTTTTCCTTCTTTGCTATGTGTTCCAACCCTCCAAGCTGATGGCCTTACACTGCACTTACTCCAGAATATCCATATCTTCATTAGGATGAAGTCTAACCAAAACCAGACCAAACATTGTAGATGTGTTCTCTCAATATCAAACAGTGGGGAAGAACACCTCCCCTTAAACTGCTGGCTGCAGTCTTGCTTAATTCCGTCCAGTATGCTGTTTACATTCATTCTGCTAGGGTGCACTATTCATATTTAACTTGCTGTTCACCAGGACTAGCCAAAGTTGTCTTCTATCAGCCCAGATTGTACTATTCCCAAACATTCTGGAAACAAAGACACTTTTTAACTGTCAACATGGACTTTTAACATTATTCTTCATTAGTGCTTCTTCTTAATTGGTTGGGTTTTTAAAATTTTTATCTTTAACTAGCATTCAGTCTACACTCATATATGTGTAACCCATGAACAAGTAGCTCTGCCTGGATAACTGTTATCCACCATGCCTAATGGCACACCATTTCTCAGCGCCTGATTACACAAATCTTTTTGACTAATGCTTCTAAAATACTTTAATTTTGCATATGCTTAGAAAGAGGAAAAACCGTCATGCCATAGTTTGTAAATGAACAAGTTTGCAGACAAACCATTTTCTTTGCCTTTAGCAGAACTACCTAACATCAGCTAATAGCCTCAACCAGATTTTTCATCCCTGAGAAATAATCAAGTATTGGCTAAAAATCTAGTATTTTGGGCCTGGTATGGACAAGCTTCTTCAACACAATTTATTTGCAGTGATTAGTACTCAATACATCTAGTAATTCAGAACAAAGAAAACTGAATTCAAAAGAGTAAGTAATGTTATTGCTATATGTAGGAGGGAAGCCCATGTAGACTACGACCAAGTAAACAGACAATGAAGCTACAGCATAACAAAGGAAAGAAAAACTTATCACCACAAACAAAATGAGATAGAACGGGAAGTGGGAGAAAATAAAACCAGCCACAAAATAGTTCAAGTTCTATATGAGGTAAGGTTGACGGGAAACGGGATCCAAGGCAAGAATAGATACGGTCAGCAAGGCAAGTATGATAGGTTTTCACAGCTGCACTGGCTGGCTGGCTGCAGAGTTACATTATGCAATCAAGACTCCAGGTTACCAAACTGTTTTTAAAACGTAAAAGATAGTCTTATTTTTAAATAAGATGCATATTGTATTTGCTAAGACCACAGTTCCACAACTACAAACCACATTCAGTCTTGGACAGGCCTACTGTGGTTTTGAATTCCTGTTCCTTTCTTCCTTTCTCCCTAGCTGTTTAAGGATTCTAACAGCCAGTCCGTCATGGGAGCTAACATGGTAGAAAGCTGAAACAGAAAAAACCAAGACCAAATACTCTACACCTACATAGCTCTGCACCCCCAAATCTCATTGTGATGATTCATGGACCTAAATTGACTCCCAAAATTAAAAACATAAACAATCAAAAATGCCAGAAAAGGCTCGTGTTGATACAAACAGGAAAGGACAATGACAAACCCAAGTTAGTCTGGTTTAAATGGTCATACAACCAAGGATATATACCTTAAATTTAAACCCATGAAAAATATACAAGGTAGTATTTGTTTTAAGCCAGTATTTTGTCTTTTGAGACCAAGTCTGCAACTTGAAGTATATTCTGAGCCTTAAAAAAAAATTCTATTAGCTTTCCTAGCGGGGAGCTTTTCAAATCCTCCATGAACTTTTGCCTAAAAAGGAGAAAGTGATGCCACAGTAAATTATTCCAACTCCTAGTTATTGTACCTGCTGAAAGGCTACACACTGTTCCCTGTTTGATTTTGTACTGCTTAGGCAATAACTGACACTCAGAAATTCAGCCTTTAACACTGGGGATGGAAAGGGAGATGGAGGAAGCACACCCAATTATCTAATATGTTATTGGACGCACAGTCTCTCCTAGATCAGGATTAAGTCACACCCTAATCTAACCTCTTTTAACTGAGGAATAGCCTGAGTTTATGAAGTCTGTTAATAGAAAACATGTTTTCCACTCCTTAAGTAATTCTTGTGTATCTTCTCCAAACTTTATGGCTCTTTTAAATTACTAAAAAAGCTGAATTTAGTTCAGACCATTACTGTACTATACACAGTTTTAGTCAGACCATCTCTGTACTTCTATTTGTTAATTCTTTGGATAGAAGTATAAAAAACGATCGTCAAACACAGTGACAATGGCAAATATCCAATTTTTGCTTCTGGTAAAAAGCAAATCACCTTTGCTGCGCTCTCCGTTTTCCGCCATTTCTAAATTGTGATTTTTTTTTTTTATTACATGGATTACAAAGGACTTCTTACCTGGCCTCTCTAGATATTACTTGGCTTCTTTAATGAGGCATCACCTACCAGAACAAAACAACTTCCTAAATGAACATTTTTTTTCAAAAAACGACCACCCTCACAAGAAAACTACTGCTACAACTACTACTACTAATTATTATAATAAACAAAACCCCAAACATGCACACATGCAAACACTAGCTATAAATTCAAAACATGTCTGGTAAATTCTGCCAGCTTAATAAAAATTCTTAAACATTTATAGATTGGTATATTAATGATCAATTGTTGCTCAAACAAAATGATGACATTATTTCAAGTATAACACAACACTAGGTCTTCTTCCCCTTTCCACATACACAAAAAAAAAAAGCAAAAAAGGCACCAATACCACACCCATAGATCACAACTGTTATCACAGACTCCCAGGAGCCAAAGCTGTAGACCACATCATGCTAGCCACTGTGCAAACACCGAGTACAACTGTTCAAAGAGCAAACAATCTAAACACAGGGGGCAACAGATGGAGAGAGACAAAAATGAGAATACAAGGAAACAGCACCACCATAAACAATGGTTACAATTAGTTCTTGTTCTAAGGATGGTGTGTTTGAGTCCCAGGGTGACAGGAAAGGTGGTGGTTTGGTTTGTTTTCAGTAGGCTTTATTTCCTAAAGCCAGCTTCTTTTGCATTAACAGGTTGCAACTGGCTTGCTTGTAAGGGTGCACACGCAGAACTTCTCCAAGCATGAGGAGCATCACAGGAGAATGAACGAAATTGTTTAACTGCCCATGATGCCACTTCCTAAATAGCACTGACAATCTCATTAACAAAAGGCAGATAATATCCTTCACAGTCAAATCCCAACATGAGATTAAAGGTAAATAAAACCTGTTGGTTTTACAGCCATAAAATACAAGATGCAAAAAGACCAGACAGTCAAAAGAGGAGTCCAGGAAAGCACTCTGGTATAGGCTTCTGAATTCAAATCAACAGAGCAGGATCGTTCTTAGCACATCTGTTAAGAAAAGTTGTTACCACATGATACAGAGATGTAGTCACGTAATTTATCAACACAAATAACAAACACTTAATTGCTGATTAACAGTTAAGACACTACTTACTATGTGGGAGAAATCTACAGTCTGTTAGAAGAGTGTGTGCTATGTCTAAATCCAGGGCTAGATTATGGGCCTGAACCAAAGACCTCATGACAATGCTGTCTACAAGCAAGAGCACAGAGAGTTTTCCTGTGCAATAGTAGCCTCAGCTAAAGGTCAGACATCCACAAAGAGAAGTCACAAGCACACACGGAGGTTTAGTTAGTTTAGAGGGCAGCAAGCCTGGAAGAGAGAGACTTGAAGGTCATCCATACAGGGATGATAGCTGAGTTTATTAATGAGATGAACAAAATGACTTTAGAGAAATTCGATGTAGTACTAGGAGTAAATAGCAAGCTGGAAAGATTTTGCACAGATCTAAGGAAAAGGAACTCTTTGCAAAAAGAAGGTTTTCACCAAGGTTATTTTCAAGGAGAGGGGAAAAAAAGCAAAAGAAAAAAAAGCACAGTTGCATTATGAGTTAACTAAAACGAATTAACTTTTTTCCATGTTCAGTGTGGTTGCACTGCACAGAAGAGCTTAAAGAAACATAAGGTGCCAATTCACTTCCAACAAGTCTGCAGGAGGAAAACAAAGACATCCATGTTTCTTGGATTGACTGTGAGCTGTAAGCAGCCCCTAATTAATAATATTTGGCATAACCCATACAATTCTATGTGCATGATTTTCTATCTTCTTCCAACACCACCTTTCACAGCAAAAGATTAGAGGCAACTATACGTAGAAACCAACACAAACTCTTCTATAATGCCACTGATCTCTCCTAATGATCTGGCCTAGCAAAAGTTACATCAGTAGCTCTGATCAGTTGTCCCATCAGTTAACAGCATGTGCTGAAGCATACATCGCTACTTTGTACAAACTATTCCATGGGGGAATGGTGGAACTGAGATGACATCCTGCTCAGCATGTGTTGGGAGTAAAACTGATGAGCAGGGACTATGCCTCAACACACTTCTGTACAGCACTAGGTACACAGATTTAGGTATTATGGCCTTTGGAAGCTACAGTGATGCTAACTGAAGGATTCTGATAGTCTTGTAAGGGTTAAAGAAGCCGTACAATAAGGTTCACAAACCTTTTCAATAAAGAAGTAACATATTATACATTACATTTTTTAGAGACCCAAACCCATAGTTTTGCACAACAGCAAACACCATTAAGTAGTCTTATCTCAGACAAACTTAAAAAAAGCAAACAAGCCCATCAATACTGACACTCAGTATGGCTGGCTAGAGCACTGACAATCCCCGAGTGTTTCAAACCAGTACTGCAGCTACACTGTTCAGATCACTGAAGACTTGCTTCTGCACCCCACCTCTGTGATGAATCCCTGCTATCCCCGTCAGATTATTCTCTAATAGCTGATGGTGAGAAAGGGGCAGAGAAAGAAATTATGGCAAAGCTAATTCAAAACAATTTAGGAAACATGGACAAAAATTAAGCTAAGCACTTAAACATGAGGACAAACTCACAAAGTACAAATGCGCTCTGAACCAACAGCAACTTGAAAAATATGTTGGCGGCAATCTTGTCACTGAAAACTGTCATTTGAACACAAAAATTAACAATCTCTGTAGATTTTACTTATGTTGGACTAATAAAATCTGTATTACAACCATTGATTGAAATCATTTTGTTCTGACAGCAAACTGAAGCAAGAAAACAACTTTCATTATTGACATGTCCAGTCCATGAGATACTTCAGGTGAAGGCATGAGAAACCCTCAGTGGACCCTGTCCATAAAGGACAGTCACCGATCACATCTATTGCAACTGTTGATGTTCTCATATGTACATATAATCAAACTCCTGGTGTGCATGTGCCCTGTTGAACTCTAGTGGAATTGAGTTTCACAGAATAAATATAAAACTGATAGCTTCTGGAAGTTCATGGAAAGGAAAAGCTTTAAATTGTCAAAACCATTTAAGTATAAGTAAATGGCATTGAAATCATAGAATCATTTAGGTTGGAAAAGACACTTAAGATCAAGTCCAACCATTAAACTGCATCACCATGTTCACCACTAAACGATGTCATTAAGTTTCACATCTACACATCTTTTAACTACTTCCAGGGATGGCAACTCTACCACTTTCCTGGGCAGCATGTTTCTATGCTTGACAACCCTTTCAGTGAAAAAAATTTCCCAAATATCCAATCTAAACCTCCCCTGGTGCAACTTGAGGCCATCTTGTTCTGTCACTTGTTACCTGGGAGGCCAACCCCCACCTGGCTACAGCCTCTTTTCAGGCAGCTGTAGAGAGTTCTAGGTCCCCCCTGAGCCTCCTTTTCTCCAGGCTAAACACCCCCAGCTCCCTCAGCTGCTCCTCACAGGACTTGTGCTCCAGACCCTTCCCCAGCTCCGGTGCCCTTCTCTGGACACGCTCCAGCGCCTCACTGTCTCTCTGGCAGTGAGGGGCCCAGAACTGAACACAGGATTGGAGGTGTGGCCTCAGCAGTGCCGAGTACAGGGGGACGGTCACTGCCCTGGTCCTGCTGGCCACACCACTGCTGGTCCAGGCCAGGATGCCATTGGTCTTCTTGGGCCAATGTGCAAATGCTGGATCATCTTCAACCAAGCCAACCAGAGCAGCAAAGAATGCTGCTTAACCATCTGAGTAGGGGCTAAGGGATGGAGATTCCCATGACAGCAAAGACACAAAGCCTTTTCATGCATTAGAAACCACAGAAACACCTGAGAACAGTCACACAGGAAGCAGCACCTCTCTCCCTAAACAGGTTGCAGGATGAATAGTCCCAATGAAGTGCATTTACACCAATGCACACAGCATGGGCAACAAACAGGAGGAGCTGGAATCCACTGTGCAGCTGGAAAACTATGATATAAAAATCAATATAGTGAAAAGTGCTAACTGAAGAGGCCATAACATGCAACTGCATTCCAGAAATCCCACACTTCTTCCTTCTACCTAAAATTTCTCTTAGAAGTACAAACTTACAAATCTTGGTCCAAAACAAAGAACGTAAATAGTAGCATCTAAATCGAGTAGATTGTTCATACATCAAGTTGGCATCTAGTGCCAGCCATATCTGCCAGCAGCACATAGGGCAGGCTATAAATACGGAAGACAAGCTAAGTTTCCTCTGAACTCTAATGCATAAGCAACCCAGTCAGCCACATAAGCATTCAACTACTAAGATAACATCACTGAAACAAAGTTAAGAAGAAGTTGGAAACACTTTCAGCTGTGGAGTTAAACACAATTTCAGTGGACGCAAAACTCCACTGCAACATATGGGGGTTTTAAGACCCTCATGAGGCAAGTATTACCTCAAACTTCTCAGAGGACACTCCTGAGTGGTCTTTTGAACGCTTGTGAACTTCAAATTTCAATCCCTTTCCACAGATCAGTTGAGTTCATTGTTATTTGTGATGGAAAAAATAAACAGTTCTCCATGAATTTTCCATTAGTAAAAATTCTTGATACAAGTTCTTAACAGAATTCCCCATACTGCTTTTGTTGCAGGGTATACCAATTGAGTGCAAACTCAAACACTGTGACAGAACTTCAGTAATTCTGTACTTAGTCCTCAAAACCAAAATGAAAATGTCTTAAACAACACAAGACCATTCCTGATGCTGCAGGACCAAAAAAACCAAAATCCAAACCAAACAGCCCCAGCAAAAATCTGAAAGACATACCGGTTTTGTACCACATTCCTCTGTATACTTGAACAAGCTCTACAGAAGACAAAGAAACTTGCTTTCACTTTTTCACTGCCACTTTGACATTCTTGCTGATGCAAATCCCTCTTAGCATGTTATTACAGGGTAAGCAACAGCAGAATGCAATCATATATTTGAGGTCAAAGAAGATTAATAACAACAATATAAAGCAAATTTAGTAGATAATAAAGTGAATTTATTGCTCTAATTAAGACGGTCTTCTATTAAAACAACTTACTTAGTTTAACCACGTAATAACGTGGCTGAGGAGTTTGGTTCCTAGAGATGACCTTGCAGCACTAAGCACCAAACACATTCCCTCCCAGAGCAGCACGGTCCCATCACATGCCATAAGAAGGCTGTACTACCATCATCACAGCTGGAGGAGGACAGTGTGCCACCTACCAGGATGCTTTTTTTTTTTACTGCATCTTAGTAAGGTTTACTGAATCTTAGCTATATGGCTGTTCTTGGCAGTATTCTTATCTTTTCATAAGCAGCCACACAAAGCGGCAATAATTTTTGTCAAACCAGATCCAGTACACAACAGTCCCCCTCCTTCCAAAGCATTATTTGCGTGGATTGCTCCTAGAAGTAACTTTTTTTGACATGAGGGATTGGAAAAAACAGAACAGCTGTTAGACTGGAACGCATAATGAATCAGAAATAAAATCGGATGGTAGCCTTACATCCAAGACACGGTAGAGTTAAAAAATTACGATTAAAATTTTTAAACTGCAGTAGCAAGCCAAGGTTTAGAACAGACCACTTTATTAATGACAACATGCCACGCAAACTCTTAAGAGTCTTTGGTGTGGTTCATAATTTTATATGCTTAGAATAAATCCAGACCTGATGCCTTCCTCCTAAGCGGTGAGGTTTTGCAGCGAACCACTCATTCTTTGTATACGTAAGCCACCAAAAGTGACAAAGAAAGTTGCAAGCTTTGCGGATCTGGAAAATCTACCACGTAAAACAGCAAGGGACAGAAATAAAGGAAAAAAAAAAAATTAAGATACAAGTGGTGGGGAAGACTGCAACACCTGAATCCGGGCTGTACCCAAGCGAGGGACCCAGAGCGCAAGCCAGGCACTGCCTTTTTGTTTTGTTCTCGGGCTGCACGTTCCCAGCGGAGCCGCCGCGCTGCCCGCCGGCGCCTCTGGCGGCACAGCCCGCGCACCGCGCCCGGGCCCACCGCGGCACCTCCCGAGCTTCTCCCCGTGCGCTCACAGCCTCACTTGCTCCTTCGCTGCACTACTTGGCCATTTCGGAATCCCCCATGCAGCTAAAAAACAGCCCCATTATTAACAAGGGCAGAAACTAGAGTCAAGTTACATCCCAGTCCTACCCACAGGGATTGGCAACCAGCCTCTCCTTTAGCCAACCTAACACCCAACAGAGAACAAAATCTGCTCTGAAAATCCCACACAGACATGCACACACCACAAATGCTCGCTATTGAGAACCTGTGGGTCTCCCCAGTGTCCTCCAGCTTTTTGGGGAAGGGACAAAGTGGATGGCTCAGAAGCTCAGCCAAGGAACCCAACAAAACCACCCAAACAAATCTGCGGGTGTAGAGAACCAGTCTAATTGCACAAAGAGACGCTTCTCCATCGCCAACTGCTGGGTGATTTTAAACTTCCCATGCCTCTTCTTAGCCTCGAGATGACACGCAGGACACGCGATTCGAGCAATGGAGGGGGGGGGGGGGGAATTCAAGATGGCTGAAGGTGTCTAGTCACGGATTTTCATACACGCTCCAGAACTCTAGAGGGCACCCGAAATATGCCCTCCTCCTCCTCCCTCCTGAGCCGGGTAACGTGAGCAGCGGCAGCAGCCCGTCGTCTGCCTGCCGGAGTTGGTATTGCAGGATGTCTGCAGCAGCAGCGCCCACCCCGAGGAGGAGCCGCCTCACAGCCATTACTGGGGCTTCGCCCCAGGGCAGCGGATGCTAGACCCAGGAATTTCCCCAGCCAGCCCTGGAGGGACCTCATTCCACCCCTGCCCCCGGAGAATACGAGGCGGGGGGAATGGTTCAAGCCCTCCTTAATCAGGTCTAGCAGAGGCAGAAACAGATACACAAATAGCAGGCACAATGGAGCTCCCTCTCCTTGTTGGTCTCTGCCAAGCCTGCACCAAACTGGGCTGGAGGCTAAGGGAAACACACAGGGTTAACACGGGGCAGCGAGGATCAGGGAGCGCCCCCAAGGAGCGCTTCCTTCGCCTGGCCAGGGCAGGTACTGCCTCCATCACTCACCACTTCCCCTTAATCCCAACCTTTCAAATAAATAAATAAATAAATAAATAAATAAATTCACTGC
>NW_008237404.1:2063353-2063697 GCF_000691975.1 Corvus brachyrhynchos
GGTGGAAGCGCTGGTGTGTCCGAAGGGGAGGAGGACCCGGGCCAAGCGAGCTCGGGGAGATCCGCCTCCTTGCCCCGGCATTGGCTTTCCCAGAGGGCGGGCTCTGGCGCTGGGCTAGCCGAGTGGGTGCACCGCCCATCCATCAGAGCCGCCCGCAGCCGGTTGACCCTATAAACTGCCAATCTTCCTCCTGGCCATGCTTGGGGTTCTTCCCACTTTGATCCATCAGGTTTGAGGAACCCGGATAGCTGCCCACCGACCGGCTCGTTACCGGTGCACGAGGGTTGCGCTGGTGCTCCCCGCGCCGCTCTTTGACAGCGGCAACTTGTAGAAGTTCTCGGTGC
>NW_008237404.1:2064070-2077413 GCF_000691975.1 Corvus brachyrhynchos
GGCGTCCTCCATTTTGTCGGAAGCCGCTGCGGGAAGCTTGGTACCAATTCAAACCAACGTGAGGCGCAGCGGGGCGTCCATTTGAAGAGCCTCCGTCCGGCTTTCCCCCGGGAAAAGGAGCCGGGTGCCCCCGGCAATGCACTGGGGTAGGGGATGAGTGCTCCGGCCAGGCGCCGGGAACCAACTCTCCGTCCGCCCTCCGCCAAAATGGAGGATGCGCGCTTCCCTTGCGCGGCTCCTTCCCCCTGCGCTGGCCATGGCACCAGCGCCCGCTCCTTCGAGGATCAGGGGAGCACAGCCGCCCGTCTGGCGGGGCTGGTCCCGCTCTGCCCCATTCACCCATCCTCCTCTGCCCAGAAGAGGGAGAGAGAGAGCGCAATACCCGCCCAGCCTCTTCTAGCTGGGATCAATCCGTGCCAACCACGCAAAGCAGCGTCCCCCGGGGAGAGAGAGTCTCTTGCGTGCGCAAGGAGCTGGGTTTCAGCCGCTGGCGCCATTTCCAACCCGGAGCTGGAGCCTCCCGCGGGATTAGCCTGAGGGACAGCCTCCCTCTCGGGCGGCGCAGGAGTCATTGAAGGGATGTCTCCTTTCTCCACCACCTTTGATGTGTTTGGCTAATAATTTACATGTGTGGGAGAGACCAGAAATTTTCTATCATCCATTGTCACAACAGTACATCTAATTTCTTCCTAATGATGCCACCCGGAGACACAGGCTCCAGTCAACAACTCAAGCCAAAAGCTTCTCCGGCACTGTTAGTGTATGTTGTTGAGTGGAATTAATGTGGGTTTGGTTTTGTTGATTTTGGGGGCTTTTATTTTTTTTTTTTCCAAGACATGCTGCTCATCAGATGAAGCTTGGAAGCGCTACTTGGTGGGGGGGAGGGGGGAACAAAGTTACCTCAGGGCTGGCAGCAGCTTGCTCATGCCTGCAAAAAAAGATGTGAGGTGATGGCAAAACAGCTCTAATACAACCACTGCCAAGGAAGGAAGTGCCATGGAGATGCATCATCACTCATTTTGAAGGTCTCAAAGATGCCCTATAAATTGATAGACTTTGATCTGCAGTATCACACTAGTCAAACTAATTACGTAACCAGAGAGCTGTTGAAATTTCAACATGGAATCCCATTCAGTCCATCAAGTCAGCTGGCTTCTGACCATCTTCATTATTAGCCTGGAGTATCTTCTAGGTTGGTAAAACTCAAAGGCATATTAAGTTGTCCTACAGATTACATATTTGCCATCATTCCTAGTCATATGTATCAGGAAGATGTCTTTTGTTCTACAATAGTTCTTATCCATAAGCATTTAAGTTCTCATGAAGTTCAGAAAGAAATTCAAGAGGACTTAAGCACCAGCAATGGATGGTAGAAAACAAGTGTTTTTCTAATTAAGAACACATTAAGAGATACCTATCACTCTTAGTAGTCATTAAAAACGTACCTGAAGAATCCTTTTCATCTTACCACTGCCCTAGCAAGAGACATTACCTAACAGTATTATCCAGGACTATTATGTAGCAATAGAAGATTTTCATTAATGTTTTAGATTATACAGCTCAAACAAAATTTAATGGTTTTGCTTGCACTTTTGGAACTGTATGAAATGTATTTATATAGTAAAGTTTATGACTCCAGATAACTGTTGTCCCCCTATAGACATGTAACCTTAGTTTTAAATTCCTATGTTCAAATATAGCCAAAAATAATTAAATCCACCATGATTTTTCCTTTATTTTTCCAACTGACATCAGGAAAAAGGACAAAAAGTTCAGGCACCCATGTAAATTCCTCTTCCTCTATAAAACCATGTATAATTCAGATTATTTTAAAGAATAATCCACATAGAGTAATTCTTTTTATGGTTTGAAAGAGTTAGCATCAGCTCAAATGCTAAGCAGCAAAATCTCTTCATGAACACTGGAGAACTGAAGCATATGTATTTATAGGCTCCACACCACTGCTTTCATGGACAGGCCTGATGTAAGTAACCTCACTAGAAAATGTCAAATGTATGGACTGGGAGTAGATAAATTCAACAAAGCTGAGCCAACAGTTTGTTCATCAGCTTACAAGAAGAGTGACATCCTTCTCTCTGTCATGGAGGAATATTGTCTCAAAAAGCAGTCAACTGTATTTGAACTGAGAAGGAGTAATGTGATATATTTTGAAAAGTTTACGTTTGAGCAGAAATATTAAAAACACTCACCAAACCAACCTTCAAGTGATGCATATTGTATTGTAAGAACAGGATGAATATAGTATAAAACTACCTCCTGCTGTCAGCATTATGTATCTATGATAAAGATTAGTGGCATTTGTTCCAGACTTAGAACAACTTTACTTTTGTCCCCTACCATTTCTTCCAGTATTTCTCTTTCTTTTCTGTCCTTAATCTCACTTCTTTGTCTACTTATCCTCAGTCCCTCTTGGCCATCACAAAGAAGAAAGATGTGAACAAACTGTATAGGTTGATGGAACATGTGTCCTCATAGTCATGGCATAAAGGAATTCTGGTCTGCTAGTGTTTGCTCAACACAACTTCAAGAAATAGTTGTGGATGGAAAAGAAATTAAAAAGACAAAATCAAACAAAACAAAAGAAAGTAGAATCTTAAAACACCTATCATCAGTAACAACTTCATCATTTTGGTTTCATTATATAGTACTTCCTCTACCGGTGTTCTGATTTTTGAGTTTCACTAGGCATAGCAGCTATTCTTTGTAGACTAAAGCTCTTAATAAAAAGATACTTAGGAAAAAACTCTTCACTGTGAGGGTGGCGAAGCACTGGAACAGGTTGCCCAGGGAAGCTGTGGATGCCCCATCTCTGGCCATGTTCAAGGCCGGGTTCGATGGGGTTCTGAGCAGCCTGGTCTAGTGGAAGGTGTCCCTACCCATGCTACAGGAGTTGGAACCAGATGGTCTTCACGGTCCCCTTCCAACCCAAATCAATCTGTGATTCTATGATACCATATGTATGTGTTTGTACTCTACATAACAGAACCCATAGAATTTGTAAAAATTAAAAAAAAAATGCTTTGTATGGAACATTACCTGTGGTTTTCGTTATGGTTGTTGAACTACATATACATTTCATAGTATTTATAAACAAATCAATATATATCTATAAGCAGATTGCATGCAGCTGTTTAATTTGCAGTTTATTTAACCAAAAGTGATCTTTCTAAAGGTCAGATAAGGAGACAATATATCCTATCCTATAAGATAATTATTCATTGCATAATATAATATGCCTTCAAATTACCTTTATGCCACATCCCATATTTAAGTTTTGGAACAGTAAATAACAACTTATGTTCTGAACCAGGCAACTTCCCCACAGAAGACATTCCAATACTGTAAAGACTTAAGAATGCAGTACCCAACAAATTGTTCTTCTGAAATAATTTTAAGGGGGTTTACAATAATCAACATAATCTTTACTTGCAAAGTAATTTTTATTAATTTTTAAACATTTGAGGGTTTTAGATAACTTTCTTGTATTAGTGGAGAAATTATGTTGCAAAACAGAATGTAGGATCTTCAAACTGGAAGACATTTGCTAGGTCACGGAGTCCACTATCTTGCTATTACAGGAAACTCTATCTTATAATCCCTTGCAGAAACTTTTCAAGCTCCATCTTAGTGGTAGCTTGATATGTTTACCCCCTACTTCTCTCACAAATCTGTTCCAGAACTTCATTGTTTTGGTGGTTACAAACCTCCTTCTAATTTTCAGACTAAACTTATTCAAGAATCCATTTGTTTTTGTGCCAGTGTTCATCCTTTGGCTTAAATAGCTCTTCTCCCTCCCTGGTGTTTAGCCCTGATATATTTATAGACAGTCATCATATTCCCTCTCAGCCTTCCTTTTGCTAGACTAAATACAGATTTTTTAGTCTCTTCTTGCTCAATGGATCTTCATTCCACTGGTCATTCTACTAGGCTTTATTGCTAGCCATCCCAGTCTGAACTCATGTCTGAATGTGAGCTCAAATTCCCATAATAATCCATTTTAGACTAAATTACTACATTGTACAGTAGATCAATATTTCCATGTCTCCATGAAATATTGCAGTCTTGGGTGTGTACTTGACTTTTTGCATAAGTACATTAGATAACCACCATCTCTTCTAGTGCTATCTATGTTCTTTTCTACCACTCAGTTACTGGGAAAGTTTTCTGGTAATAGCAAAATTTTTTTAGCCTCCAAGTGCGTGACCTTGCATTTTGTATTATAGCAGTTTGTTTCCATTAGTTCACTCATCATGGTCATTCATTGTTTTTCCATATGACATCCCACTGCAGCTATGTTGATGATGCTGCCTAGTTTTGTGAAACCAGCCACTGCAATAAACTTATTTGCTCTTCTTCACCAAACAATAAGATAAATCCCAAGAATAACTCCCAAGGAAATCTACTAGAAGACACTATTCATTTGGATACTCTCCTGTTTGGTACTACTTGCTGCCATTTCCCTCTTTATGCTCTGGAAAATATCACCTTATCTCTGTGATTCTCAGTGTGTACCCAAACTCTTCTGCTACTCAGTCCCTCTTTCCTTGAAAGCTCTCTGCTTAATTATCCTTTTTATGGACTATCTTAGCACCTGCCCCTTTAAGAAAGGGCAAATAATTTTCATTTCAAACTTCTGAGCTCCTCCGTTCGATTGACTTGATTAACTAGGTCTTATTTTACCAAATTTGCCTTATGAAATCAAGGGGTTTAGATACAGACTTGCTTTTGTTTTCTTTCCATGCAATTTACACAACATCAACTTTAGGATCATTTTCTACAACCAGTTTTTCTATGCTGTCCTGTTCTCAAACTGTAAGGCCAAGTCTAAAATAGCATGATTTCATGTTGGTTTAGTGACATTTTCCTGAGAAAAGCTGTCAGCTATGACATTCATCTATATTTGGGGCCCTGCCACCATTAATAACATTTGTTCTCCAACCTACTAAATCAATTAAGTAAAAAAAAAGGCGAATAGCTTTTTTGCCACTTTAGTGAGTTGAAGTGACTTATGTGTCAGCCGGGTACCAAAGCCCCCACAAAGACAGCACAGAAGAGTGTGCAGCCTGAAGGAGGAGAGAATGACTCCATTTCAGCAGAGGGAGTTGTTGCATGAACCTAGCTTCTCATCTTACCATAACCTATCTTTGGAGCAGCATCTGTGTATATATTCCTATATATAAAGAAAATCCCCTATTCTTTCTAAATCCTATTTCTTTCTAGGTTTTCACTAGTGGATCTGCTAGTCGATCTCAAGAACTGTTTGATCCCAAGTATTAATCAAGTACTGGATTTGGTAATTTAAACCTTTTCTGGTTTGCTAAACAAGATCTTTCTGCTTAAGAGGTTGAAGATCTCCTGTGGGTTGTGTAAGAACAGTGCTGAACGAAGGAGCTTCTGTGTACCTTCACCTTCGTTTCTTTCCATTAAATCTGGCATACAATATTCCTGTTTTTATCCTTGTATTTCTCATACTGAAGAACTTGATCAGGCTCTGTGGTTTCACCACAGGGAAGTTGCTGCATGATAAAGCTGCTGCCAAAAGTAGCAGTCCTATCCTCTCCTCAGTGACTGGCTATAAATTGATGTCACCTTTCTGTGGTGACATGAGCATTCATGCAGCTAAAAATTGGCCAATTTTCAATTGGGCCAACACATTGATCTCTCTGCATGTGCAATCAGATGAGTGATAGTGCCTGATAAGGGGGTGCAATGGGAAGCACAGGGGAATGATGTATATCCCATTTTTGAAACAGCACTACTAGCCTGCAGAAATTGAAGTGATGCTCCATATATATAAAGGAATCAGTAGATTTTGGCTGGTGACCTGGCTTTTGCTTTATACCAGTAAGATCCACAATGTAGTTTTTAACTGGTTCTTAGCAGTGTTTAGAGCTGTCTGAGAGAAAAAAAACAAACTTGCAAAATAAGAAATTGTGAAGTAAATTTTATTTCATAATGCTTAAATTTGGTCAGTTTTTAAAACATTCTGTAATATGTTTCTTGTAGTAAATCTAATTTAAAAATCAAATTATTAAAAATCGTAATAAGATTCTCTTACTGCAAATCACTGTGATGATAGTTTGGCACTATTTTGATGTGTGCTTCATAGACAAAAACTGGAAAAAAAAGTAATTTTTTGGTGAACTTTTTCATTTTCAAAGCAAAGCCATTTTTCTTCAGTTTCATTTAGTGTCTGAGCCTGTTCTAGCAATGAACAAAGTTGCTTTTTTAGGCAACTTGTCCTTTCCTGTTGGATGAGGACTGTGCCATAGTCAACAGTACCTTCAGGTAGGATTAATGCACTGCTCTTTTATATTCTAAAAGGCCATTTGGAAAAATGAGTTAGGGCAGAACACAGTCAGGGCATTTACTAGAGCACCTTTCCACCACAGCTTTGTTAGACTATAATGTAGATGGGTGAATATTCTAAACAGAATATTGCCAGGAGACTCAGAATATGTCCTGCACAGAGCCTCACAAAATGAGAAGACTCCAGCCCTACCTTCCACAAATACAAGATTTTGAGATGACACTCACATAAGACTCCTGACTGACCTGACCATTTCTTCCTTTAAAAAGACTACAGACTTGGACTTTGTCTTGTGACCAGAAAACCAAAATTCTCACTCTTTAAACATCTGTCATCATGGCGCAGCCTCTTTTTCACATACAGAGGTTTTTTCTTCCTTCTTTTTATTAAAAGTGCTTTATCCTCAAATTTAGACCCCTCATTAGTGCACTGCCACCCCCAGTGCTAAATCTATTGTGGTCTTTTCATTTTTGTCATCTTTCAAAAGTCCATCAATTCCTTTTAACTTTCTAGTGTCTCTTAAGGTACCTTCCCTTCAATCTCTTGCTCTTACTCTAAAACTATAATTTCTTCACAAACTTTTCTTCATTTAGTTCTAAACCATTCTTGTTCATCATAAAGAAATGTGTTATACATGAAAAAGAAATTGAAGCAATAGAGACTTTGCAAAGTCTAATGCTTGCAGGTTAGGAAGTGCAACATTCCCTACATTCCCATGCAAATTCAGTTCTAAAGAGCCAGCTGTGAAAATCACAAGGAATTTGTGACATGGCTGTTAAGAACTGCCTTCCATACTGTCAGCTCTCTGAAGCTGCTGTCTCCTCCTATCCTTGAGTCCCACTGCCTGTGTTCAGCTCAACAGGCAGCTCCTTGTCCCACTTTGTCAGCTTATGATGATTCAGACTCAAAAATCCCCACCCTGTGATCCCACCTTTAAATCTGCTCCTATGCTTTCTACCCCTTGAACTAATTATTAATTGACAATGCGCATTTGAGCATATGCATTATGTCACATTCCTAATTGCACTACTACTTCTTTTTCACATTACCTCTGTCTCAGTCAGTATATAAGGTGAATGACATTCACAAATATCCTCCTGCATTTTGTTTATACCCATCTTAGGGTATTAACTTCGTGCTTTTTTTGAGAAACGCCATTCCATGGCGTAAATAATTTTCTTGGGATGGTGCAATGCTTGATGCATGTATGTGCTAGGGAACAAGAGCATGGAGTGAAAGTGCAGCCCTGCAGAAAGGGACATGGGGGTTTTGATTGAGTCAATAATGTGCTCCAGAGCCAAAAGGGCCAGCTGTATCCTGGGGTGCATTAGGCACAGTATGCTAACAGGTCAAAAGAAGTGATTATCCCACTCTGTGCTGGTGTGGCCTCACCCTGTGTACTGTGTGCATTTTTGGGCTCCATGACATAGGAGGGATATAAAAATATTGCAGTGTATTCAAAGCAGGGCATCAAAGATGGTGAAGGGTCTAGAGGGTAGGACTTAGGAGATGCAGTGGAGGGTTTGTTCAGCTTAGAGGAGACTGAGGGGTAACCTCATTGCTATCTACAACTTCCTAAAGAGTGGGAGCAGAGACGGAGGTGCTACCTCTGGTGTCTGGTAATAGGACATAAGGGAATGGCTTCAAGCTGCATCAGGATAAATTTAGATTGGATATTAAAAAGTTCTTCACTGAGAGGGTGGTCAAGCACTGGAACAAGCTCATGGCCCCAAGCCTGTAGGTGTTCAAGAAGGGTTTGAACAATACTCTCAGATACATGGTTTAACCTTTAAGTTGTCGTGTGTGGAGTCAGGAGTTGAACTTTATGATCCTCATGGGTCCCTTCCAACTCAGGATATTCTATGATTCCATGGTTCCTTTGACATCTATCACTAGCACATGACAGC
This sequence comes from Corvus brachyrhynchos, assembly GCF_000691975.1. Classification (NCBI taxonomy): domain Eukaryota; kingdom Metazoa; phylum Chordata; class Aves; order Passeriformes; family Corvidae; genus Corvus; species Corvus brachyrhynchos. The sequence continues at coordinate 2,072,309 of NW_008237404.1, forward strand.
TTCACAAACATTAATGCATTTATCCCCATTTTATACACAGAGAGCATACAATTAGTGTCAAAAATATGTGTTATTTTGGCTGCCTGTTTTGGATGGCTATGTTTGTCAAGGATATAGCATTTATTTCTACACTTTATTTGGCAATCACATCTGACGTCAACTTTGTTTGCAGTTGAGAAGTCTTCACAGCATGAGGCTGGCTGCCCAGAAAATGAAAAATACTTATTTCTCATCGCCTGTCCCAAAACTGAATTAATGAGCTTCAGCCTCACACAGGATCTATTGAAACAAGACAAGGAGATAATCCAGTTGTTCAGGAGATATTCTTCTGTCCAAAGAACACAACTTCTTCTTCATGAAATCAGGTGCCTCAGTCACTGTACTCTGTAGCTTTTGTACTAGAAAAGATAAATACAGAGAGTCATACAATCAGCAGGCTACTTCACATCTTCTTACTCTGAACACTAGATGTCCTGTGTACTGAAATAAGTGAGGAATGGCCTGTGGTACAAACAGAATGTGATCTCGCAGATAAGAGACTGTGTTTTCCAGGAGTTTGAATTAAGTTTTCACAAGTAACATGAGTTTGAGTGCTCTCTATTTTTTGAATGTTTTAATGTCTGTATTCTTAAAACTTTCCAAATTACTTTTAGGAGTTAACTAATCCAGAAAAACAACCATCAGAAATTCTGTCTTGTTGAAGCAAATTTATATCTCTGGGGCTCCTCCAAAAAGTTCAAAACTCACAAGTGTGTAGAACAAATTCTGGTGACATAAGCTAATAGCAAATGAAAGCAGGAGAAAAATATAATCCATAAATTCTGTGCAGCTCGATCATTTGGGAGAGGTTGTCTCTTTACCAGGTAACTCAGGAATCCTGGATCCTGAGCTGCATTCAAAAGGACCATACATTCCTTTTTCTTCTCCATCACTACCTGCCCTGCAGACCATGTCTCAGTCTTCCATTTTCTCACGTCTTAACTTCCAGTTTGAAGATGCACATCCTGGCACATTTGAGGCTTATATAATAGTCTCCTGTCTCTTTGAAATGTTGTTCCAGCTCCCCCTCTTTCCTTATCTCAGTAATCATTCAGTCGCTTCAAGCATATCTTCTGACATTTATGTGTTCCAGTGCCGTTTCACTGCTCTCAGTTCTTGGCATTGTGGCAAGCTGTTCAGGAATAATGACAGAGTTTGGACCTCAGACTGGAGCATATCAGTATGTATGTAATTTAAGAATTTATCAGTCATAAGCTAACTTGTGCAAACAGAGACTTTTCAAACTTACGGGAACATAAAAACATAAAAGCAGTCAAACCAAAGGTTTGTTTAGCCCAAGATCCCATCTCTCACAGTGGCCAATGGTGGACATCTAGAGAACAGCAGAAGACAGCAATAGAGTGATACCTTCCAAATATTCTCTCAGCCTCCATCTTATCACTTTTGCAAATATAGGTCAGCAAATAGAAATCAGGAGGGAGAGAGGTAGGAAACAACAGGTTGCGTAATTGCCATGGATCATAGTCATTAAATACATTGGTTTCAAGGTTTCTTTTGGAACAAACAGGACATTTTTGTGGATTTCTATGAGCTCTGTCCCATGGCTTTTGGTTAACATTATGTTACATTTTAAAGATTTGGGATTTCAAGATGCCCAACCTTGACCATATTATCAAAACAACCCACCCAGCCCAAAGTCACTGTTCTGCTGGAGAACAGTTGATCCACTGAGGTAGGTGGCTTGTTTCTCAATTAGATACCAATTAACTGCTAGACAAGGAATCACAGAACCACAGAATAGAATCATAGAATATCTTGAGTTGGAAGGGACCCACAAGAATCATCAAGTCCAACTCCTGGCCTTGGTGGAAAAAGGTCTGGCTGGTTATGTCAGAATAGAGAGATGCTGTGAGATGGTGGAGAATTGATGAGGCTGATTCAGGAAAACCACAAGCTAAGCCACTTGTTCATCTTGCACCTGAGCTTGAGCAAGGATTAACAACTGAATGGTGTCTGGGCTGAAGCAGAGGGCCCACAGCCCAGTGTTGTCTCAGTGAGGTGCAGAAAACCACCCACGTCTCTGTGCCAGCCCTCAGCCTCACTGCCCCTTCACCGTGCACAGCAAGCCTTGGTTCAGATCTGTTCCTCTGAGGAGACAATAACGGGAATAAAGATCTGGTGAAGGTCTGATGGCTGCCACTGCTGCCCCAGACGTGTGGAGGAGCATACTGAAGTTCCACAGTGCTGCCTTTTTTCAGCCACAAGTTAGGTAGCTCAGTTTGATGAAGGTAATCAACGACCCTCATTATCCTTGTTTACATATTAAAAACCACACCTACCAATACAAAGATAAGAAAACAGATGTCCCCCTACCCCACATCTATGATGGCAGCAACAGGCAGCCAATGATTTTTGACTACAGTCATTCACCCATTTGTCCAAGTATAAAATTGATATTTGAACTCCTCCACTATGGAAGGACAAGAACACAACCCCACTCTGTAGACAAATCGATGGGCTTGCTCATCTCCCCTCCCCAAGGCAGGCATAACTCTGCATTAAGATTTGTGTCTCTGTGTTGGAGCTTACCTGGGAACACTTGTACACAGAGGTATGCACTTATATTTTGCAGGTCTAGTGCAGTTATCAGCAATCTAACTAGAATCTATAACCTATTACTTCAGTAAACTATGCTATTTGTGAAGCTGTGATTTTGAAAGTTCTTATTCAATGTGACCAGACTTATAGTGTTGAATTGGTAAACTACATTATTCCTGAATCTGTGATTTGTGAATGTTCTTACTGAATGCAACCAGACTTTAGTGACTAATTGGTCATAAATGAGAAATTAAGCTCAGCTGCACCAAGCCTCTCTGATCTCTAAGGACTAGTTGGAATGCAAGGGGGTTTATTTTCTGCCAAATTTCATATACTTACTGCAGTAACTCTGCATAGGACAACCCCAAGAATCATGCTATGTGCCTGGGAGCATTGTTCAAACAATTATTTGACTGTGTCAGGCTTGGCGCTGTGACCACTTCCAAGGAGAACCTCTAGTGCCCAACCACACTCTGGGTGAAGAACCTTTTCCTTATGTCCAGCCCAAACCTTCCCTGACACAGCTTCATGCTGTGCCCTTTGGTTCTATCACTGATCACCAGAGAGAAGAGATCGGCACCGTGAGAAGGTCTCCCCTCAGTCTCAGGAGGAGGTAGAACCTTGATGTAGCACATGAAAGAGGAAGCTTACAAGCTTACAACCTACAGGACAAAGTTTCATCTGAACTTAAAATATTGTTTCTGATAAATCCCTTTATAACAATGCCAAATGCCACAGATTTTAACTCTCTGCAGTATAGAGACCTTTATATAGTATATAGACCTTTAATTTAATTTAATTTAATTTAACGGATAAGTGTCAACAGACACATTTTACTGATTGAAGAAATTGGGTATGAGACTCACTCTCTAGTTATGTTGGTAAAACAGAAGTAAAAGCGTGGAACAAGTAAAACTGTGAACACACCTATGAGGAAAGATCCTAGGCTGGAAATTGCTCCACAAAGATACTCTTCAACACACACAATGTAAAATGAGATAATTAGTGGAAAATCTCCATTATGAAGAGCTATTCATCAGGAGATTACTAGGGAATCAGAGAGCAAAAATTAATGTAATCATGTATTTCATACAATCTGGGAATGGGAAAGAAATGAGTTTCAGAGTTTTCTTGCGCTATACATGATTGGCCACTGATAATAGCAGCAAAATTTATGATGGCATAATTTACAGAAACTCTTGCTTTAACTTTTGTGGGGACCCAAACGTAAGAGATGAGAAGTCACTTTCCACTGTATACAAGAGTAGCACATGTGATCCAGTAAGACATTTATAAAATGCAACTGGAGGTCTTCCTTGGTTTTGACTGTAGGCCACTTAGTTAATGCTGTTAATCTGTGAACATGTCCTTCACATAAAATGATATAATCATTTAGTAAGAGAGTGCAAGGAATAAATAGACATTTTAATATTTCTACATGCAAACTCATCAGCTGGAAGAAATTTTACCATCTTTAGAGTCCAGGTGCTCTATTCTGGCTAGTCCCAACTGGGTCACAGTGAAATATGATGCTTCAGCACTGTCTTGTAGGCAAGAGGATCATTACAATCCTTAAATTTAAAAAGAATAAAATATTAAGAGGTGGTAGGAAGTTATATTACAGCTGTACTTGGCAAAGTTGTGGACTAATACTGAAGTGACCACTGGCCGTTCAGGGTAGTTGATGCTTACTAATTCTAAACACCCAATGTCATGAAGCCAATCTGTAGTGACACCATGGTACTGAGAAGCTCAGGTGATTTTAGCTTTCTACAAATCCTGACTTTACTTAACATTTCTCCTACAGGAAACTTATATTTGGTAGTACCAGAGTACCTTGCTCCTTGCCTAAATGTGGAGGTCAGATGTAATAGAACAACAAAAAAAAAAAGACGCAGGCTGCACTGGAACTACTTTTCAAGACTTGGTATGGATTCTTCATCACTACAAATGTTTTAAGATTTTTTTTCCCCCTAAAAGTTGTACTATTACTCACATGAGAATTAGTTCAGAGAAAGTCTTCATTCTATGTTGTTTAGGCACCCAAGGGTCTATACTAGAATCAGCAGAGGAGAGACAACAGCCCTTCCTGGCCTTCTGTAAGTAAAGCCATCCTGGATATCCTTTTTTCAATAATAGGGCCCAGGTAGTATAGCTAGAATTAAGAAGACAAATGGAAAAATGTCCTGTGACACTTGAAATACATATGGTCTAATCAGTTCTTCAGAGGAAGACTGATGAGTATCATGTTACTTTTTATTTAGATGTGATTATCATAAGTAGATGGCACATCAAGGAATAGTAGAAAAATTCAGAATGTAGAACTGCTAAAGAAGACTTACCATCACTTTCTTGTTCTTCTGCTATAAAACAAAAATTAAATTTTTTGTATATTCCTTAGAATATGTATCTTTTTATTTCTTTGGAAGTAAGTAGGATTGTGTCAAGAAATAACTGACTTCATTACCAGTTTTTGTTCTGGAGGAAACAGATCAACACCCAAAATT
>NW_008237404.1:2077570-2100554 GCF_000691975.1 Corvus brachyrhynchos
AGCGGTTAAACAGTTGACCAGTTATTTCTCCTGAACTGGGTTGCATTTCTTAATTCTAATTTTCCTCCAACAACAAACAGCAAGAGGCTTAATTTTCTTTACAGTTACCTAGATGCAAATTCAAACAGATATTTTAACTTAATTACATTGTTGTCAATGTCTAAATTTGCTAGACAAAATAATCTGATTCAGACATTTTTGTATGGATTAATGGGTGCATTAAGAATTCACTGCAGTTCTGTATGAAGTCTGCCACTACTGTGAATATCATAATCACAGTAAATGTATAAATACAATGTGGTGATTTCGGAATTAAAATGAAACTATTTTACTAGAACTAGAAGCAGAGAGGTAAACAGGAATTTATATGACACAAATGAAATTAACGTCAAAACCTTTTTTTTTTATTGTAAGATGTGCACTTCTGTAATAAACATTTCTTGGTGTATGGAATAGAAGTTCAAAGTGATTTAATTTTCTTTCTTTCACTGACTCAGAGGTGGGTTCAGAAGCTTCACAGAATTGCTACCCCTCCCAATTCCCTCAGTTCTAAAAACTCTAAAGTAGGTGCTTCTCAAGTAATGATCACTTTTAAATTTCAGACTAAATGTGATTCATGTAAAAAAAAATAGAGAGAAATTACGGCATTTTCCTGTTTTAGTGTTCTCACTTTCCAATTGTCACTTAGAAGCTGATGTACTGAATATTCTCAGTTGTATACCAGCTGAGGTAGTGATTTTCTTGTACGCTTGGCATTGGCCAAGGAAACCATGATTACTCTTTGATTACTCTTCTTTGCTATAAAATGAAGGAATTATTTGATAATAAGTGATCGTGAAATATTCAACCATGTTCATAATTTTAAAAAATACTCCAGAGAAAAATGGAATTAGCTAACCTTTTAGAAAACATCAGTATGAAATTTCTGCATAGCACAGGACTTTTGTGCAGGAACACAATATTGCTAATCCAGTGTATTTTGCATTATAGAGAAAGAAACATAGAAGTTAAGTGCTTGGACAGTACTCATTTTATATGCAAGGTTAATAATACGGTCCTGAGATCAACTTCCTTTGCCTGAAATACTGCATATTTTTCCTTACTGGCTATTCATAAGCATTGTTCCAAGTTGAGTCTAGCCAAAGTCAATGGATATTGAAAGCAGAATTTTGAAATTAAAACACTTAAAATTGTATGTACATTAACAGCTGAAAATATTTCCATCTACTATTTCCCAACAAGCAATAGAACATGCAAACAGGTCACAGCAAAACCCACAGGTTTTCATTGTAAATAAGATGCTGAACTCAGGAAGACAGAACTGTCAAAGGATTTAACACATTAAGTAGTCAGTCAAGTGTATGTCCACTGACAAAGCTAAAAAGAACCAAAGAAAGTTCTCGTGCATGCCGAGGGCTGGCGTGATTTGGTCAAGAACAAGTGCCACTAATGGCATGGCAGGGGAAACAATACAGGAGCAGAAAGCAAATCTCAAGAATACCAGTAAGGACTCAATAACAAAAGCCAGGAGCATGATTACAACTAAAATGCAAAGAGCAGCAAAGAATTGCAATGCTCATGAAATGTATGGGCTAGATGTCCTTAAAAACAGAGGCAAAGCTCTAGGATCAGCTGCTAAGTTGTCCACTTGTCAGGACTTGATGCAACCAGCTACGGAGCTGTTTAGCCCAGAAAATAACTCCCGGGGCAATTTCACTGGCGGATACAATAGGATGTGAGCCTTAGCACATTGATGCTACTTGGATTTCTCAGTGGCACAAGTGAGCAACAGCACCTCTCAGCTCCACAATGTATTTTGCAGCTGAGCATGGTTTTAGAGGGAACAGAGTAAAGAGTTTAAAACCAAACAAAGTAGAAATTCTGCTGTGGACTTATGGCAATATTTCCACCTGAATATGAGGAAGAACTTTTTTACTGTGCATGTGACCAAGCCCTGGAACAGATTGCTCAGAGCAGTTGCGAAGCCTCCCTCACTGCAGATATTCAAGAACAATCCTGTGCCACGTGCTCTAGGATGACCCTGCTTGAGCAGAGAGGTTGCCCCAGATGACCCACTGTGGTCCCTTTCAACGTTACCTATTTTGTGATTCTGTGAATACCACTTGAAAGGTTAATTCCATAATGAAAATCTGGTTTTAGACACTTTGACTATATAGTATGATTTGCTAAAGTTTGTTTCTGGGAATTTTAGTCATTGAAGCAGCTCCATTACTTAACACTGGGTCAGAACAGTTACATTCAAATGAAACATTATACAGTAGAGAAAAACTGAGTTGGTTGCAGCAGACCAAAGTTTTCAGTTGCCCTTACATTTTTGTAATCTGAAATGATGCTTTAATATCATAGTACATATTTGCATATAACTTGTCATCCTCCTCTAGAGACAAGAAAAGTAATATTTTAAAATATCTTAAGACGATATTGAAGGCTTTTATATTTTTAACTCTCACCTGTGTAGAACACAACCATGTTTACATTGAGAAGTTCTGAGAACAGAAGTGTCACCAGTATCACCAGGTGTCACCAGGAAAGCATCTTACTTCACCTATACCTAACATCTACAAATTTTAATTTTCAGTGTTGGAGACAGCTCCTTTGTAGAGTGACAGCTGCATCCAGATGGGCTCTTTTATCCACCACTTCATAAAAAGAGTCCACCTCAGCAGGGGTGCTAATGTGAGACTGGGTAAGAAGTTGGGAGGGGTTCAACACAGACTTTCTACCCTTCTTTGTAATTGCAAAAATGAATACCTAAAATAGCAAGTGTCCCATTAGAGAAACAAATGTTTTCAAACACTTGATAATAAAGAGATAAAAAGTAATGAGCAGCGGAGAGTGGACTTCTCACCTTTGTATCAGTGATGGCAGGTGAGATTATCAAGATACACAACTAGAAGTGATTCATCTGTTGTGTATGGCACAAATGGAATCCTGTGGAAACAAAGAGGTGCAATATGAAATCAAAAGTGTGATAGTGCTGGCTAACATAGATGTTATTATGTTGAGGGAAAAAAACCAAACCGTACTCCATCTTTATTTGCTTAAAATTACAGTTTAGAATGTACCAAAGATAGTGTGAAGTACCAGAACAGTTATTCCTGGCAAACTTACCTCTGTGAGTAGTAAAAATGACACTCACTACAGAGGTAGTGTAGTATCTTCTGCAAATAGAAATTATAAAGTCAAGGAGAATGACAACAGCAATGCCTGTAAAAGAAACTGTCTCGCACCTTTGGGAATGGCTAATTACTCTGCAGCAGGCTGTTCACATTGAGTGACCAGAATGGGTCAGCATGTGACAGTATGCCATACCAGCTCTGTTTAGAACATCAGACAAATATTCTGGCACTTTTCAGATACTGATCAGAGAATGAATAATTAATTCCATTTCAACTACTGTGCTGTATCTTTAGGTGCAAAAGGTCTAAAATAATGTTTAAGTATTCTATGGAATGAACTGTAAATTGTGAAAGTAATAAGGCCCACAAAGAAGAATTCCCTGAACAGACAATAAGTTACAATGGCTCAGTTCACATATGAATAGTTCCAGCTGCTTTTTGAGGAAATGGTATCAAAGTGACACATCAGCCTCTTACCCTCCTGCCATGAATGGATTAGTGAAATGATTCATTCAGCCATTTGAGAAAGCAATCTGTGCTCCATTCCTGCATGGTATTAAGCTAGCTAGCTCGCTAGTTACCAACACAATAATTCTGTCTGTAGAAAGGCACTCTGGCACTACCCTTTGTAGGACTTAAATTAAGACCTCACCGGGATGTCCTAATCCTTAATGTACAGAAGGATACTGAAAATAAATGTTATGACTGAATAGTTACAGCTAAATCATCAGAACAAGCAGCTTTCATGTTGCAAAAAGAAACAAAAAAACCCCCAAAAAAAGATGTTTTGGAAGCATTTGGAAAGGTGGAGTAATTAGGACAGAGACTGATCCCATCCTCTGCTTCACTAAGCTGAAATCTCATAGAACTAATTAGGTTGTGAAGAAGATATGTTAAGGCTGAAAGAGATCTCTCAAGGTCATGTAGCCCATTGCTGTAACCCAATGCAAAATGAATTATATCTTTATCATTCCCAACCCGCTCTTTAAAACTTAAGTTAGCTTGGTTTTAAACAACCTCTACAGCCTCATTAATTGCAACACCTTCAACATTCAAAAGTGAAAGGAATAAGAGAGATTTGTCTTTACAAACAAACCATGGGTCTGCTGATAGGTAAAAGCTAGATACTGAGAGGTCAAAGAAACAATGGGAGGAATTCCACTTGATGCCTTGAGAGGCTATCTATAAACAGAGACTAGACAAGAATAAGGGAATAAAGGTAAGTATTTATTTGAAGGGCCTTCAAAGGTACACCCTGGGGAGCCAAAGGCTACTGCCAAAATGGACCCCAAGATGGATGACAGGTCACGAGTTCTTCACACTTTTATAAGTTTGGTTCATTTGCATATCAGGGTTAATTCTCCAATTAAAGCTTCAGTTAATGATGTAATTTCCCCAAGCTTGCCCCCCCTTTTTTGAAGCTTTTGGTTTATACTTTTGGGCCTAGGATGGTCTGAGTGTCCTTGGAGAGCAGGCCTGGGGAGACTTTGTTATGTCTACCTAGCATGAGAGAGCAGAAGTTAACATGCTACAAGGAACTTCAGAGCAACACACTAGGCAGTACAGGATTTGAAAAATATGAAAGTTAAAATCTAAGGCATCACACTGATTGATGAAAGGAGTGAGAGGGATTTATCTTTACAAACAAACTAATTTTGCTGATAGGTAAAGATGGATGCTGAGAGATGAAAGAAGCAATGGAAGGAGCCATAAATTCCATAGGAAAAGAAAAATGGGGGGGGGATACATTAAAGGGAGTCTGTATTAAGCAAATCGGGAAGCCTGTACCTCTCAAGTACCTCAGCCAATGGGGAAAGAGAGAGGGAAAGGCAGTCGGGAAATTAAGATAAATAGGAGGCTGCGCCCTCCAAAAATTTGAGAGACCCCAGGGGAATGCCCCATGGCCTCTCCCTTTATTCGAATTAAGTAACAGGACTCCTCTGTCTCTTTTTTGGACATAAACCTCTGGTGTTTGTGGATTAATTTTCCTGAAAAAAATTTTCTCTATCATCCAATTTGAATATTTCTTGCTTTTTCAGAACAAATATAAACAGACTATATTCCTAATTTCTTTCAGTCCTTACTTTCTACAGCTCTAGTCATTCTTTTGGTTTTCTCTGGACTCTTTCTAGTTGATACATGATCTTGTTCAGAGCCACGAATTGAACATGGCATTGCATTAGATGAGTCTCCAGATAATTTCTCTGATTTACTTTTTTGAATTCTAATCCTGACTAAACACAGCTAAAATCTCTTCCATTTCTGTGCAAAGTTGAAGTTTCTATTTAACTACTCAGGTAGTTTTTGAAATAGTGAAGAATACTGAACCCTGGCCCTGCAGGAGTCCAGTGTGTATGCTGTCCAGACAGTCAATAACAACTCTATTAGTACAGTTTTGCATTACAGTAGTTTCATTCAGGTCGTCTTTCTCCAGGTTATTTATTAGGCTCTCACATACAGAATATCAAACCCATTACTTAAGTCAGTATACAAAACATCAACCAGCTCTTCATCTGTAAAACCAGTTAATCTGGCACAGAAAATAATTGAGCTACCTTGCTATGATTTGTTTTATGCTGGCTGTAACTTTTGTTCTTTCTGATTCTTACAAGTCGTTTGTTCCAGTATTTTTACAGGAAAAGACTGGTTTATCATTTCCTGATTTATCTTTCCCCATTTTAAATGTTTTCCCTTTTCTAATCTCTCATTACTTTTTAGAATTTGTCAAAGCTAGCTGCTAACTACTTCACCTATATCCTAAACAGAGGTTTCTTAGGTGCAGACAGTTTGAGAGTTCACAATTCAAAGTATTTTCTAATCTACTCGTGCTTATTCTTGGCTGAATACTTGGTCCTTTAGCTATGGGTCTTGTGCTACCATCTGATTGCAACTGATCTTGATGGTAGAAGCTGATGCAAAAAAAAGGCATTGAACTCTCAGATCTGTTAATAACTTTCTTGTGTATTGATCAGCGGGCTAATTATTTTCTTAGCTTGGTATTGCTAATGTATTTAAATTTTTTTGGTGTGTCTTGGCCTCTCTGATTTTTGTACCTTTATATTTATGCTATATATTTTTCTTTCTTCCTTGGTAATTTGACCTATTTTGCACTTTCTCTGTGTTTCCTTGTTTAAGAAGAACTAATGGTTTAACCAGGTTGGTCTCTTTGTACAGTTACTGTCTTTCCTACACAATGAAACAGTTCACATTTGTGTACATACATTATTGAGGACCTGGTAGCTTGCCCACAATTTCTGCCTGCTTTTACTTCCCAAAGATCTTGAATTCCTATTTTCTATTTCCTCCTTCCTAGGTTTTCTCCTAATCTCACATTTTAAACCAGTTCCTCAGTTGGTTAAAAATGTATATTGTAGAAGATTCCTTCAAGGTGCTTTCTCCTGCTGCATGAAAAACTGGACAGTCTGTGTCCCATTGTGTTCTTTCCCCAACAAATAACAAGCCTAATTAATAATCTACATTATTATCAAATAGTTGCTCTTAACCACTTGCCTACATGCCCACAATTAGTTACAACTTTCGGGTTGCTGGTCTGTGATAGGTTCCCACAGTGGTAACACCCATACATATTTCCTTTATTCTTTGTCCTGAGATCTTCAGCATAAGATGTCCCTCTACCATCTGCAGCTCATAGGAAAAATAAGCCTTTGCTTGTTTCCTTATCTATGTCATTTAACAACAGGTTTTACCCCATTCTAGTTCCCTGAAAAATAACACGATCTGTTACTCCAATTTTATGATAATTCGAATCATGTTTTGGGATTTAAAGGTCTTTAGACACAGTCATATTTAAGTGGAGAAGTGAGGAAAGGGGGTGTTCATCTTCTAAACATCAGGTGAAGACTGAAGATTCATGAGTGCTTATACTAAGCATGAATTGTCAGGGGTTCTGTTTATTTTAAGATACCCTCATCATCCTGTAAATTTTTATACTGCAAAGACTCAGCAGATTCCCTAATCCTTCTTATGCTACAGTGGGGGTCAGCAAGTTCTCAGCCGAAAAGACCTGTCTGATAAATCCCAGTGCAACATCCATAAATTTCTGGGGCATCATCTCCTAGCCCTTGAAGCAGTCTATGGACTCAGATATATCATGACAGGGGATTCCAGCTTTGCTGTGGGCTCTCTGCTGGCGTAGTGGTGACAGGAGCTGCCTTCCAGAACATCCTGAATTGGAAGGGACTAAAAAGAATCATTGAAGTCTAACTCCTGGCCCCAAAAGGTCACACCCAAGAATCACACATGTGCCTGAGCACCCTGTTATCTACTCCCAGACAGGCCTCAGGGGATGACTCCACTCAGGAACAATGAAGTGACTACAGGAATCCCCATCTCCCTTCAGAGCAGAAGCAGGAGCAGGAAGGGGTATGCATAGATAGTACTCCTCTGTAGCCAAGCTATTCATGTGCCTTAGTCTGAAAGAAGTAATCTGTGAATTCTTTTGTTCACACAGCTCTTTCACTAAGTAGTTGTTTCCTCTCACAGCTCACATTTCTTATTTAGGCTTAGAAACTACACACCCTCAGTCAGTTACACCTAATTTATGATTGCAGTATTTCCTTCAGAACCACATGACTGGAAATTTGCTTTTTAAGTTTTAAATACACATCCAAGGGTTTTTTTTAGAACATTTTTGCAGGAGGTATACAGCAGGCACTGGGATATAATATCTACGCTTTAATCATACCCTAGATAAAGTTAGCTCTCAATGTCCCAGAAGAACTCTAGAATGCTTTATTCGGATCAGGTAGATTTTCTATCACGTTATTTGTTGGGCTAAGAATTGAATAATCAACTGATTTTTAAATGTGACACCTGATAGTTCCTAATGAACTTACTGGCAGCTGTTAATTACTGTTGCCCAAAATCAAAGTATGCATTTAGAAAAATAAATATGGATAAAAGACACTAATTCAAATTTCCATTAGAAAACCGACAGTTTTAAAGGAGCTATAATATAACTATACAATGAGTTACCACACCAAACTTCCCTTGCACCCTAAGAATAAATAATGAACTTTCCATGTAACACATTCTATTATGAGAAGGAAAATTTACTTGAAACTGTCCCTATTTAAGTAATTTTCACAGTGCACTTGCTCAGAAGCATTCTGGTTTCTTTAATCTTTCTCAATCTTTATACAGTACAGCCAAAATTGTTACTCAGGTGCTTTAATTAAAACCAAACCAAACCGTCCAAATTAAATCCAGTAGGTGAATTTTGAAGACATGCTTCCACTGCTTGACTGTCAATGGACACAGAGAGCCCAGACTCACCTTCTGACCTTTAAAGACATTCTGCACAGAAAGAGGTGCTAGGCTTCCTGAAGTTGGCACCTCTGGAGAGTTTGCAGGCTTTTATACAAGTTACAGCAAAAAAAAAGTTGCACAAAACTTGCTCATTGGTCAGCTTGACCAATGCGTTTCTGCACATGCTCCAACTGTTCACTCTAGAGGCAATCTGACATTATCATGTCAGGTTCCTCTCATGGGTGTAATTTTAAACAAGGTATTAATCTTTAGTTATCTTTGGACAACCTTCCCCTCTTATTCCCAGTCTCACTAGACAGGAGGTGATCCATCCTTGGCTTGTCATTCTTGTGGTATCTTGTCGTGATTCTCCACTTTGAGGACCAGAGTATTGGATCACAAACATTGAAGCCAGGTGATGCAAACTCCTGAGCTCACACAAACCCACTCCAAAACTTCAGGTGTGTGTAAAAATGTGAAGGTTGACTCTGTCCTAGAAGATTTGATGTTGGATCAGGTTATTATCAAGCTACTTTTGACTCCTTGCAGAATGAAGCATACTTTGGCCTCCTATAGACAGTATGAAAAATGACAGCCATTATAAAAGAGGCTGTATCAAGTGCTATAGTAGTGTGATGGAAATTCAGTGTTCTATTCATGCTTGATCTGTATTAAATCCGAAGTGAAAAGTGATCCACTATGCACAAATTTGGAACAAGATCTAAGGCTTCTCCTGGTCCAGGGAAATACTTCAATGAATGACCAGGATGCTTCTTGCACTCATTATAATTACGTATAGTTTTATTTAATTACACCTCTGTTTAGGTAAAACATCCCTTTCATTATTTTTCCCAGGACTTTTAAGGGTAGAAGACAAGCTAGAAATAGGTCCTTCTGAACTAGTGGATCTAGATACTACTAGGTATTTGGCTATTACACTTGTGGCTATATAACTTGAATATTTTGGGTTGAAGCAATTTTAAAACACATATCAGTGCTGCACAGCATTGGGATTTTTTCTCCATCATCTGGAATTCAGAACTAGTCTGCCCAACTTTTCAAGTCAAACAAATTTACTAAAATAAAAAATACAGGAATAAAACCAGAAGTTTTAAGATGAAAGCTTAATTGTTCTGACAATACAGTACATTTTCTATAGGTAAGATTGAACCAATTAGATTGCATATTTAACTACAGTAAAAAAACAGGATTCTAGAGAAATAATCACAAAATTGGGAGACATGCACCAGCTTCAGCTGAGTAAATGAAACTATAATATTCTGCCACTTAGCAGTCAATTAAGTAACCACAGTTACTTTTTACTTTACAGTTACTCACAGTCAGTATCTGGAAGGTGAGTAGAAATGGATTTGTAATTGTTTAACTAAGAAGAAATGTATCACTTTAAAAAATACATTGTCTGGAACACCTGGTATTTGGGATACTAGGTACATGTACCAGGGTGTCTTTGTAGGTAGGTAGACAGTTGTGACCAGTTCCATACAGATCTTTAAACTTGCTGAATCAAGACAAATGCAAAGGCAGGACACATACTCCTACAAAAACATCAACAGTAGCTCCAGTCTCCAAGAAAAAGCAGGCTGATGAATGTTCTTCCTTCATCATTATTTCACTGTGCAGCACAACTAGCTGACCGCGTAGTGATGATTTCCAAACCACTTTTTACTGTAATTCCTGTCATTCTACATCAAATAACTTTGCATATCAAGAAGGCTTCTGTAATCTCTGAAGGTATTTTTTCACTGAAGACTTCATTCAAGCTTGATCTCTCTATGCCATTCACCCATTCATTTAAAGCTACCCAGAGAGCAAGTTTTGCAGTTCTATTGCTTTCCACAAATTTAGAGAAAGAATAAGAGCTACCTTTGATGTCCTTACTGCACTCCTTTGTATAATGTAACCTTTTTCCACATTTCTACAATGTGCTCAGTTTTCCTTTTTGTACCATTTATTCCTCTGATCCTCAAACATATCTGTTGGAAGAAGTAGCAGATTCATACCAGAATATGGAATATATATTTTTAATTCTTGATTTACCAAAACCTTTATCACACTCTCAAAATGATTTGCATCTGAGGATGCTGGGATAGGCTTCCCTGGAGTGATTTTGAAATACAAAAAGAATGTTTTATAACAGTAAATACAGTGCTTCTTGCAGGCAACTCCTCTCTAGGTTAAACATTCACACTGTCTGGACAGACTGCAGTCTATGTTCACAGATTTATGTGTATTTTTCACCCATTTTGCACAGTATGGTCTTCTGAAAGTTCACTTGGCAAGAAACAGTTTTTGCTAAGTATAAAGTGTGAAATCTGGCAATAAAGTTTTAAATTAAACCCAGCATTTTTCAGCCTACATATTCTGGCAACTGCTGTCTTACTAAACAATATAAATTTCTAGCCAGTATCATGTGTAGTCTTACAGCCATGTCCACCACCAATTTTTCAGAGTAACATACTCATAGCTACTGAGATACCAGGTATCACAAGGCAACAATGGATGGGCAGGGATGACAACAACTCCTCTGTTGAAGATATGGAGAATATGACCCAGAAGAAAGAATAAATTGAAAAAGAATGTACTCATTCTTATGACATTATTATCTTTCAAATGTATTGCCCGTTGGATAAGTGTCTTGTGAGAGTAAATACACCAGGGGGAATCCTGGCCAAGTCACCATTAAGGTAAGCGATGCTCAGTCCTGTTGGCAGAAGAGGGCCAAGATGTCTTGGGAGACAGTTCTCAGCCCTGACACTTCCAGGCATGAACAGATGGATCAGTGTAGACTGAACCTCTTTACTATATATATAAAGAAGATAATATGTGTCTGAGTACTTAAATGCTTTTTGAGTACGAATCAGTTACAGGATTGTGTAAATCGATTACTTAGTCTACAAGTTAAAACTGATTGTGTTGGAACTTATCTATACAATGTGTAGCCTTAGACTCCTGACTTTTGTCCTAATATGGAAACGAGGTGGATCGTTCAGACTCCTGCACTGTTGAAAACCACTGGGACCTCCAGCACTGCATTCTTCCCGCATCCCGTACGGGGCTGTGCTCCCTCAAGGACCGTTTCCCAGTACTCCCAGAGGCGAAGCAGCGCCCTCTGCAGAGGACAAAGCCACAGTGCACCAGCACTCTCTAAAAATAGCATCCAATTCCCATACTTCTCAAAGGGAATGAAGCCACTGTTGCCCCCAGGCCTCTATTTTGACAGTTCTGTGGCCGGTGGGTGGGCTGGGCCTGCCCATGTGCCAGGGCAGTGACCTCAGTCCATCAGGAACAACAGCATGGGCCTAGAAAATGGCAGAACAAATCAGCCCGCACTCTCAGGAAGAACAGGATGTGATGGCATTGTGGAAGGGATTAATTATTCATTAGGTTCCTCACTGGTGACTTTATCTACCGCCTCTGCTAAGCCTTCAGTTACAGCAGAAAATAGAGTAATTCAGCAGGGAGGCTGACTATTGGCGCTAAGTAAGTATTTTAAAAGGCAACCTATAGTAGCATATTTGCTAAAAGATGAGGGATGAGGATAAGAGATATGCAATGGTATGTGAGGCTATAGGGATGTAGTATAAAGGAGAGAATTGCCATATACATAACAAAAAATGTGTGGTTTTCACACATGAAAGAAATTTCCACTTCAACCTGGCAAGTGCAGCTAGATCTCTTGCGGTTTGCATAACCCAGCTCCTTCTCCCAGCTCGCTCTGCTGCTCACTCACAGCCAATTTTTGTGCTGATTGAAGCATTTTTTCCTTTTAACACTGTTCATCCTTCTGTCTTTTATGGGAACATTCACTGAAGTGAATGGTGTGGAGGGTACTAGTGTGTAACCCATGCCAGAGATAATAGCTTCAGCCCTCAGTGTATTTTGATATTTTGACCAGCCATCTCCCCACCATCCAAGCACTCTCCCTCAGGCATCTCCCATGAACAGCAGAAGCATGAAGCAGTGATGGTGATGTTTCCATGCTGTTGAATGAAGACTTTCATCCTGTCAATGCACTTATTCTGTCGTTTGGCACATCCTGGTTCCTCACATTGCTCACACATCTTCTTTCTTCTTTCCTTCCACATAAAGGCAGATTATGTTGCATTTGGTTTTCTATTGTCTGTGTTCTAGACTTGGCTTTATTTGTCTTGATGGGTGGGCTGGATGTCACTGTTCTCCAGTTATTTTCCTTTTTGTTCCTATTATTGACCTGTATCTGTAGCTTCCTTATACTACCCGTATAACAATGCAGCTTGGAAAGGTTGCTATTTTTCAGTGTAAGAAAGAGATGGTTGTACTCACCAAATGCTTAATTGTGTGTACCTAATACCAGGTCTTTTTGTCTTATTATAGCAGGAAGTCTCCTTTGCCTTATCTTCTATAAATTCAAACATAATCTTCGTTGCTCTTTTTCTATTCTTAATTGAAAATAGGGAATCTGTTCTCTAGTCAGTCAACTGGTTACCAAACCAAAGCTAATCAAAGCTAGTCAGTTTCGTCCCTGATGGTTCAAAATTGATTAACAGCATTCCAGGTCTCAACTTCTCATATTCTGTCTTGCAGCTGTCTGTACGGCCAATTTTGCCTGTGCTCAAATTCTTCCCAGTGCAAAACCACTTACATTCCACTGCAATGCATGGTAGTACCTTGCCTAAGTGTGGCCACCAGCCAAGTTTAGGTGACCTAGTTCAGGACTAAATCATATAAAGATCCCACCTGGTTAAATAAGAAAGCAAAAGTAAAAATAAACACAAGGAGGTGATTATTTCTTAATATTTTTTTGAGCCATGAGAAATACTGAGAAAGAATACATTTTTTGACCCAGAGAGCTGAGGCAAAAGTAATCAAGTTATTGAGATATTATAAGCAACCCTCTCTGACCAGACCTATTGTCTATACACAGGCTCAGAGATAGCTCAGAGATCCCTTCACACTTGGACCCCAGGCAGTCTATTCTCTCTTCCCATCAAACTGGCCTCTCCATTTTAGGGCTTCGCTGAAGCCTGACATGTCTTAGAAAGTGTGTGCACATGTCTGAGGATGCTCTCCTCACTGTGTTCTGCATTCATCACACTCAGCATAGTGTGTCAGAACTGGGCTAGTTTAAGAAAAAGTATCTCAAGTGTTCTGGCTGCAGTTCTCCATTGAGTATCCACCAAATAAGTTCATCTGCAAAAAGCTGAATTAGTGACTTTTTGTGACCTTATAGTTCCAGGTCTGATTATATCTAGAGGAATTGGACACAGGACATTCCAAGACCCTGGGTTCCAGGTGCTTCTGCATCATCACAGTTTTTTCAAATGTCATGCCATTTCCCATATATACAACAGAGGCATTCATTCCTAGCCTAGCTAGGCTCAGGCACATGGGTCCCACTGTGCAAACACTGTGGGCTGCTGGGTTTGCATGTGGTCTGCTTTGTACATGGCAAAGTAGGTTACATGGAGGATGCCTCTGTGAGCACCAGATGATCATGTGAGCAGATTTGCAGAGTCAACGTATGGGTATCTGGCTTTGAGGTTGTTTATTTTTTTCTTTCTGGTCCTGTTCCTACATTTGGTCCTTTGCCTTATAAAAAAAATGACCACAGTGTCCCAATTTTTCTCAGAATTGGAACATCTAATGAACATCACTTGCTTTGGGGATTTGTCCTACTCACATTTCTGCCATAGCATAACTGGGATTCTGTGTGTGATAATACACTAATAATCTTGGGAATTTATACTTGAAGAATTTCTTTCATTTGAGATTTCAGAGTGCTTAAAAGTTAATTCTTATTACATTACATTACCCATGTGAACTAAGTAAATATTTTCCTCGGTGGATATGATGAGGATCCTATCTCAGATATGAGATGTCTCAGCCTACAGATTGGTAGGCTGTATGTCTTGTGGCCTTATTTTGGAAGGTAGTACGTACTTAAGGCTTCTACTGATTTTAGCCTCTAGCTTTTTAAAATACTGACTTAAATAAATTGACCTATCATCACACGATGATGTGTTAAATGTGTTCACATCAAGTATCTGCCTTTGGTCTGACATTCAAAGAGAAACCCTTCTTTAATTCCCTTTACAGTCCTTAATATTGGGAAAAAATATACCAGGAAAAAAAAGACAACCCACCACAACCCAAACCAAAGAGGATCTCACATATGTGTCTCATCTAGAAACTGGTAAGGTGTGTTGTTATGTCTTAAATTTCTATATGGGAAAGTACAATTTCTAACAGATTTCTTCATTGCTGAGCAACAAAGCAATCTTGCAACGCTACAGATTTAACCAGTGCAGGAACTGTCATACAGTGTGAGGAGCACCACCAGGACCTGTGGGAGCAGCTTATTCCAGCCTCTAACTAATCAGTCACTAGTGCAGGGAAGCACTCATGGCAGCAGTTCCCTGCTACTAGGCTTAAAGGAGATTCCAACAGGAATAGTAACTGTCTGGTTGGAGGAGAGTTGTCTTTAAGTGCAAGAGGTTTTCTTTGAGACCACTGTATCACTGCAAGGCTGCCTGACCTTCCAGCATGTACAGCAGTTTACTCTATTTGTTTGCTGAATGAGCTAAACTGTCCTTGAATTTACTCTGGGATTAGAGCTTGTTTGAGAGATTAACTGGGGAGCCTGTGGCCTTCTTTATTGCGGTCTGAAAAGATACATATATAGATATCAGGACTATACCACACAACTTTGGACTACAACTTTGGGCAAAAAAAGTAGGTCTATATTTAAAAATTTTGCTAAAATTTTATTGTTAATTTTACTATCGTGATTCAGTGCGTTACATTCGTCAACTCCCTGCTTGGTAGCTGAGCTACTTCCTTGACCAAAGGAAGCTCATCCAAAGATGAGCTGGGAGCACGAAATACATGCTCAGGTCTCATTTACTCCAGCCTACAATTTCAGCTCAAGTTCACTTTGATGAACAGTGTACTGGAAAGCTGTTCTGAAACTTACCTGAAAGATGACTGGCATCGGGATAGAAAAACTTTAGGTTGTAGCAGGATCTCCTCAAATGCCTCAGGCGAGGTTTTTACACGAACAGACTCTGTCATGTTCATGAAGGTGGATACCTCCAAATTCCAGACATGGAAAGAGCTAGTACTTTAGGGAGTGCTTCTTCCCTCCCTCAGGTAACAGGAAGCCTCCAACAGGTGCTGTTTGAGATGAGGCTGGAATGGTAATACCACATTTATTAAGCACCAATGCTTGCTTAAACATCCTTTCTCTTGCTCCTCTTCTCCCCCTCCTTTTATTCTTTCAGATGGATTAGTTCCCCCATCCCATTCACATGTGGCTGTATAAGCAGCAGTGTAATGTGTCAAAAAAACCCTGCAGTAAGAAACAAGACAGGGACAGTAAAAAATGTCAGGTGAAAAAATGGAATGGAGACTACAGAGCAGTGTAAGTGGTGCTGCTGGGCATGGCCACACTCACAAAAACTAGATACCCAGAGTTTTGGGGGGGGAAAAAATCTAAAAATGTTTGACATCTGATCTATGTGTGGTATAATTTTACACATGCACCTGAATTGACAAATACTGGATAGCAACTATTAACAAGTTCAAAACATCTTAATGCCATGCTATGTAACGTGAAATTAGACTTAATTTTCTGATACCAATTTTAATTAATCAACTTTGAGATTATATATTTTGCATTACTTTTGTTTTTTTTTTTAAACAGTAAAACTGTACATCTGCTTCCTACATTTACTTCCTAGACAGGTCAACACTTTTCTCTTAAACATTTGGCACGAAATACCTGTCAAAAATAGTACAATGAATAAGACAGGCCTTGAGGTTTCTCTAATATGGCAGTTCCTGAATTCCTGCGTGCTACACTACAGACAAACCACATTCCATCTTAAAAATTTTTTTTTTAAATTTAAAAATTAAAAAAAAATTAAAAATTAAAAAATCAAAGTTAAATATTTTTAAAAAGTGTCAAAACAATACTCCAATTCATTTTTTGTTTCCTAATTTTTTGTTAGGTAAAAATTTTAAGTTATTGAGTTTTCAGGATGGTAAAATATTTTGACCTGTAGAAAATGCTCAAAGATTATAAATACTATTTCTTCTCTAGCTGTAAGAGTGATTGACAGATATGAGTGAAATCCAAGAGGTTTAGTTAAAAGTATTAGATAAACTCCTGAAACTGAGTTCACACATTCCTAATTCAGTTTAAATTTCTTCCCTTGACAAGTACAAAATTCAATCCTGGAACTGGAAAGCAAAAATAAAGACCACAGAGAAATGTCTCATACCTTTTCAGATCATAGTCACTGTACAGACTATGTACAGTAACATTTTCAGCCCCAGTGGCATTGTGGAAGAGTACGTCAATTCACAGAGAAATAGCCTTATGTCCCAATTTGAAAGGAAAACCAAAAGAAAAAATTACTGCACAAATAAGAATCATGTAAGAAAATTTACAGAATGCATTAACTTAATTGGAGAGGATACAAATAATCAAATGCAAGAAATATATTTTGCTACGGATTGTAAAAGAGATGATTTGGAGTAAAAGAGAACAAAAACCCCAACCATTGGCCATCTACTGTATTCTACGGGATCTCCAAGTGAAGCTCTACTGCCTGATGTGCTGACAGGACATGAAACAATCATTTAGAGATAAATTAAGGGCTGAATATATTTGGGGAATACTTCCTTAAGTCTCTGACTTCCTGCTTGCCTTAGTACTTTACTGTCACTCTTCTACAGAAAAGGTAAAGACAATATGCTAAAAATATTCAAAAAGGAGTGCATTGTATGCATTGATTATATTAGTGGAGAAAGTCAGGTAACTTTTGTTGAGCCTAAATGTCCATCTGACAAGTACCTTCACAGACAAATATATTTTCATATATTTTCTGTCCTTGTTTCCTTGAGACCAATGTTGTTTCAAAGAATACTACTGCCTAGCCAAACATGGATAATTCCAAAATACAGGTCTTCAGTCACATTAAAAAATCTATTAATATGGCATGAATTTAGGTGACTACTAATCATATTAGGTTAGGTTGTACAGATTTTATAAATGTGACTCATGTACATTTCAATCAATGTAAAAATAATGAAAGGATGCTGCTGAATTCTGCTAGTGTTAAGAAAAGAGAACAGAGAAAGGCGGCTTTCCCACCAGGTTCAAAAATAGGAAATCCAAGTCGTGCTGTCCATCTGGAACCAGAGACATGTTATTATTGTAAGTTTGTGATGTTTATTTCCACTTGAATTGTTCTATTAAAGTGATAATTCCAGTATTTGTCACCAGATGGCACTGCAACGACATGATCCCGTAATCACTCCTCGTACTCCATTAGTGGCATAATGAGGTCATCCCCAGGCAATCACAAAGAATGCATGACTGTTTCAGATTGCATTAAGCCCCTCTTCCTCCACTCCGTTATGTTTGCACCATCAGGCTTGCTGGAACAGCTATGACAGTTTTTAATATTCTTAGCCAACTGGAGTTTGTAAGAAAAGCTCGGTAGTGGAGAACCAATACCTACCTTAAAGTTAATTTGCCCGCATATTGCCATGAGCAACACTGAAGGCAAACGCTGTCTTTAACGGCAAGAGATTAAGCTCCCACCTGTGTCAGGTCATGCACAGAGGTTTGCCTCAGTTCCCTGGCCTTGCAATTCTGGATAGGATCCCAGCCTCAGGCTGTCAACCTATCTGCCTATCTCATTCCCTATTTCTTCAGTGCAGTATTTTGTGTTTTCCCTTGGTTTCTCGAACAGAGCATCCTCTTCCATGCCCTAATTTGCCTCTCAGTTCTAGTGCTCCCTGATACATTCTGTCATGACCTACCACTGCAGTTTGAATTACAAGTACTGATCCTAACTGTGACTCATTGCAGATTATAAGAAGTAAAAGGAAATAAACCTGGGAGTACGGAGCTGTGTTGAGCACTAAGCTACAGTTGCCTTTTGAGAAGAGTTTCAGCACTGGAGTGCTGGCATCTGAGCAATCACATTGAAGTTGTGCAAGGGTAACTACAAATAGTTTCAGATTTTTCTTTGCAGATCAAGATGTGTACCATTTTCAATTTTGCAGCATTAAAAGCTCTCATGGCTTCCTTTTAGAGGTCTGATGCATTCCTGGTATTCAACAGGATGCAGATATTTGGTAGGAAAGTAATGCTATGATATAGAATATTAAAGGCTAGGAGAGTTCCTTCTGACTATCTCACATGGCACATGACTGGATGGTGTGTGTTTTGGAAATACAGCCAAAACTCCTGATAGCATGAGCATGTTAGCATACACCAAACATAACCAGTCTCTGTAGCAGACAAAATGAAAAATACTGCTGATTTTCACAATTCTGTTCCCTTTTTTTGCCAATAAATGTTCTTATCAATAAGGGAATAGTGATTGTACTATAGGTACTCATGCATATGCAGAATATTGTATTTATGCTAGTAAATTTAAATACAAAACCATCTGTGAGGTGATAATCCAAAACAATACACGAGTAAGAAAGGAGAGTCTGGCAGTACATGTAAAGACAGAAATGAAATGAAATGAAATGAAATGACAGGAAGGGAAATATGATGACATGAAATGAAATTGTAAAAACCCAAAAATTCTTAAATGAAGTGAAAACAATTAAATGGAATTGGGATGACAGGAGGTGCATTGAAATGAGCTGAAACTTCACAGAATGATTTTCATTGAAATCTTGAGATTTCATTTCCTTTCATGAAATGAAGGATTTTCATCATGGCAGGGTACCAAGATTACTCACTCTTCACTTCTTGAATCAGCTGTGGTGGTGGGGATCTCAGCAGCAGCAATTAGCCGCCCTTAGGGTTCAGGTTA
Organism: Corvus brachyrhynchos; assembly: GCF_000691975.1. Lineage (NCBI taxonomy): Eukaryota > Metazoa > Chordata > Aves > Passeriformes > Corvidae > Corvus > Corvus brachyrhynchos. Next base: position 2,096,823 of record NW_008237404.1, read on the forward strand.
AGGTTCAGAGAACTGCAGAGCCTACAGCTCCAGGGACACTGGCACTCGAAAAGGCAGTGCCGACTCAACACTTTTTAGTCTGTGCCACCTATGGAGAGGAGGACCTCTGCAACAGTGCCAAGCTGCCATTAGGGTTAGGGCTAGGGTTAGGGTTGAGAGAGTAAAGAGCCTCCAGCTCCAGGAACACAGGGGCTGGAAAACACATGCCAAGAGGATCATGGCAGGGCCACAACATTTCTGCCTCAACACCTTTCACCTCAGGGCCATGCACGGAGATGGCCACATCAGCTGCAGCCCCAAGCTTGTTAAAAGCTTAGTGTGAAAAAAAAAGAAAATTCTGAAATGAAGTGAAAACAAATAAATGGAATACAATGAAATGCAGTGAAACGAACCAAAACTTCATGGAATGATATTGCTTGAAATCTTGATATTTCATTTCATTTCATGAAATGAGGGATTTTCATTTCATGAAAGGAAATTAAATGAGAAATCAAGGAATTAAGTGAAATGAAAAGACAGGAAAGGAAATATAATGACATGAAATGAAATTGAAAAAAACAAAAATTCTGAAATTAAGTGAAAACAATGAAATGGAATGGAAAGAAGTGCAGTGAAATGGGCTGTAACTTCATGAAATTATTTTCATTGAAATCTTGAGATTTCATTTCATGAAATGAAGAAGTCATGACTGTTTTAAGATCTTTAACTAAATTCCAAGTCAAACTAAACTTTGTTAGTCAAAATCAATGCTGTCTGTTGTGGCCTTTTGAATGCCAAGTTGAATAAATTCAGGCTTCCATATAACCCCTCAAGAATTACAGAATGACTGCAAATTACCCTGTGATTATAACTGTTTCTCCCCCACACTTCTGAAATTATTCATGTAGCTCAACTGCATTCAAAATATTAAATATAACAATACCAAACTTATGGAGAGTGTCTGGAACAGCCTAGGATATCTCTTTCCATGATATGACTTTGATTTAGTAAGCCATAAAGATTTCAGTGGATGTTTATAGCAGAAGGAAAACATTGGAACAAGAATTTGAAGGGACCCTCTTTTCTCCTTTGAAAATATTTATTGGTTAACTGGTGTCAGTGGCAAGGTGTAGCAGTCACCAAGCCACTAAGACTCTGGGCACTTAGGGAGATAAACTGTCTGGGGCTCTTCTGATGACTGAGTAAATTGTGAAGGGATGTGTAAATGAAGGTGAGGAAGTGACTGAACACAGCAGATACCAGGTTCTTTTTGTATGTTACCCTTAAATGTTTGACTGTAGGGCATGTGCAAATAGCTCCTTCTCAAAAATGCTAAAAGAACTGCAAGCATTATGGTTGTACTGTGAATCTGACTAATTAAGATAATGTATGGATCCATGAGCACATTAAGTATATATATACTTTCAGATATATTTCCTTCTTTCTGGAAGGTGGAATTTTATTGTTCTATTTTACTGAACTATCATTTTTTATTGAGATATTGAGATATTGCTACAGTTAAGGAGAAGTAAGAATAGCATGGACTTTGTAAACACTCCTTGCTCTTCCTACTGACCTTTTTATAGTACACAGGAAATTGTGGTCATGTATTTCAATGGTTGCAGCTCATACTACTAACCTGATTTGGAAATCTCTGTTTGAAAACCATGACAGTTTTATTAAACTACATTAGTAAAAATTTAACAACCAGACTATTTTGCATCTCCTTTTTCCCATCTACTGATGAGTACACATCTACAGTGTATAGTCACATCATTTCTAACATATATTTCACTCCCTTTTCATGCTTACCCATTTTAGAAAGTTATTGGTTCGCTGTAAGTTGCTTCCTTTTTTAACACTTGTGTCTTAACACTTGTTATTGAATCCTAAATATACTAAAGAACATTGTTCTTTGGACAGTCAAGATGATTAAGCTTTAGGGATCCAATACTGCTACTCTAACGCTTCCATCATGTTCCTACACTGCCCAACTTCCTGCCTTTGCTGTGAGTAGATATCCTTCCCTTATCATCTGTATTTTCTGAATTTCAGGGGTTGAAATCTGTGTTTAGCTTGATGCCCTACACCCACAAGTCTGCTTCAGAAAGAGAAGAACTTGTGTCTTCTCAAGGTCCTTGAGCAAGCTCAGAGATAGGAAGAAAGGGACTGAGATCTTTGTTGTACCTCAAGTGGTACAACAAGACAGAGGAACTTAAAATATTCCTCAATAGACAAAGAAACCCCCAAGCAACACATTCATACCTGTTGTAGAATTAATTTGTTCTTGAATATCATGCTTGATATTGCTTTTTCCAAATAACAGTATATGCCACACACTAGCTGAAGTAAGTACTAACCTCGTAAGATGGTCTGGACTTTTTCAGTGCTAGAGTTGTATTAATGAAATGAATAATTCTGAGAAATCATGCACTAGTTGTACTACTGGTTGAAGCACACAAATCAAACCAAGCAGCTGGGCATCTGGCAGGAGAGCAAACCACAGTCTTGTGCTGCACATGAGGGAGATCCACAGTCTTTGCTACAAGAAGGGGTGCCTGAGGAAGGAAATGTTTGACTTCACTTCTCTCAGAAGAAAGTAATTCCCTTTATAATGAAAGCTCTTGCTCTGTAATTGTCCTGGAAGCAGTGTAATAAGGCCTCTCTTCACTCATTATCTGTCTCCCACATCTGCCTTGGTGAATGCTTTTGCTGCCCTCTCTGTCCACAGGTCCTCCCACGCTGTGCCGCAGTGCCCGGACAGTCTTCCCTGGCTTGCATCAGCAGTGGTGTGGCCAGCAGGACCAGGGCAGTGACCGTGCCCCTGTACTCGGCACTGCTGAGGCCACGCCTCGAGTGCTGTGCCAGGTTCTGGGTCCTGGAATTCAGAAATGACACTGAGAAGCTGGAGCGTGTCCAGAGAAGGGCAACGGAGCTGGGGGAGGGTCTGGAGCACCAGGGTCTGTGAGGAGCGGCTGAGGGATCTGGGGATGTTTAGCCTGGGGAAAAGGAGACTCAGGGGAGACCTTCTCACCCTCTACAAATGCCTGAAAGGAGGCTGTAGCCAGGTTGGGGTTGGCCTGTTCTCCCAAACAACAGGTGATAGGGTAAGAGGACATAGCCTCAGGTTGCAGCAGGGCATGTTTAGGTAGGACATCAGGAAAAATCTCTTCACAGAAAGGGTAATTAGACACTGGAATGGGCTGTCCAGGGTGGTGGTGGAGTCACTGTCTGTGGAGGTGTGTGAAGAAAGACTGGACGTGGCACTCAGTGCCATGCTCTGCTTGACATGGCGGTGTTCAGCCACAGGTTGGAGTCGATGATCTCAAGAGGTGTTTTCCTACCTGATTGATTCTGTGGTTCTATGAGTCCCCCGGCTATTCCCGCCGCCGCTTCAGTGTCTCTTGTGTCACGCCTGCCTCCCTCTCCTGCAGCGACCAGACACCCCCCAGGGCATCCCACCCTGCTGCCTTTCCCTCGGGAGACGCCCCAGCGAGGGGCTCCTCTGCCTGGGGAGGGGCTGAGGAGACCACTGCTCTAATACAAGACGGCTGCCCCCTCAGGCAGGAGGGAAGGACGGATCTCCACGGGCCCGGGGCAGGTTAGCCCGTGCGCCGGTGCTGAGGCGGAGCGGCGGAGGCGCGGCCGTGAGCGGGAGCGGGGCCGGGGGGCGGGGCTTCCCGCGGGGCTGGCACAAATCGCCGGGGTTAGGGGCGGCGCCCTTTTGAACAGGCTGGGGGGGGGGGGGGGGGG
>NW_008237404.1:2100649-2178825 GCF_000691975.1 Corvus brachyrhynchos
GAGCAAAGAAGGTGGCGGAGATGAGGAGCAGGAGGTTGGGTTCACCATCGATATCAAGAGCTTTCTCAAACCTGGCGAGAAGAGCTACACGCAGCGTTGCCGGCTGTTCGTGGGGAATCTGCCTACTGATATAACCGAGGAGGATTTCAAGCGCCTTTTCGAGCGCTACGGGGAGCCCAGCGAGGTCTTCATCAATCGGGACCGTGGCTTCGGCTTCATCCGCCTGGTGAGGACCCGGGCCGGCCCCTGGGGCTGCCCCGTCACCCTGGGGCTGTCTCTGAAAGCGGGTGGCTTCGGTCCCTTGTCCCCCGCCCCTTCCTCTCGTTTTCGGCGGGTGTAAAAAAAAAGCAACATCTGCCTCTCATTCTCTTCCTCCTCGCTGCTAGCGGTGGTTCCCCCGCCTCTTCTTCCTTCTCCCCCCTCCCCTGTTCGCCTGTACACATCCAAGCCAGACCCCTGCGTCCAGAGTAGCCCTTCCAGCCCCTGGCGTTTCGGTCCCCGCCTCACCCCATGGCACTTAATGTAGCTAATTTTAAAGACTGGACGGGATTGTTTCCAAATACCGCTGCTCGCACATCGTGAGCACAGAACATAAAATCACAGATTTTCAAAGGTTGCGGACCGCGGGTTGTTTAAAGTACTTGTGCCCAGATAAGACTGGATTTTTAGGGGTAATACAGTATTTGGTTAAACATGCAAAAAAAGGAATCATCCGAAAAGTTTATGATACTGTATTTAAATGTTAATTTAGTGTGCGCGCTCAGTTTTCATGATTGCTCTGTTTAGAATGCACCGATTTGTATCATTCTGGGAATAGCTTTAGAATGCTTTTAGGTGTCTAGTTATGATTTTTACATATATTTTACTGGTTAGGGTGTTTTTCTCTTTTTGGTTGTCGTCTTAAAATATTTATGGCATTCTGCCGTGCATCTTTTACCCTGAGAATTCCCCAGCCTGAAATAGCAATTTTCTGGAGGAAGTGCGATATATTTACATCTCGTTACTCAGTTTGTATGTAATAGAGATTAGGTAGAGTTTTTTTTATTTGAATTTCCCTCTTCCATTACGTGGTAAAAAAAATTAATATATAGTTATTTTTGTGCTTTTTTAGCCGGTTGAACTGTGACGAAAGATATAAAGAAGAATTTCTTTAAATGTCAGGGATTGCAGGTATCAAACCTGGTGAAGATTTTTGAAGTGAGAAAAAAGGTAGTTGTTGATTTACACTGTCTCATGGATGGGGGTGCAGAAAGCCCAGAAATGTGAGAAGAATGAATACATGAGCAAAGAAGGTAATTTCATTATTTGTTGATGAAATTTGAAGTGGACATCCATGGAGAGCAAGTGCGATATTTTCCCTTATTTAAAAGCAAAACAAAAACCCAACCCAAAACACCTTAGATCCTGTAGTGTAATCTTTGAATACCATTTCCTGCTGCGTGGAGTTAGGGATGAAGAATTGAGTAGGTAAACGTGAAAAGCATCAAGTTTTCAACTCAAGACCTTTACAGAGCAGCACCATCATAATGAGAATTTGTTAAGTCCTCTAATGCACAACAAAAAATTTGCGCCTATGTTGTTTTTTTAGAATAAACCATAAAGGGTAATGAATGGGGTTTTTTTTTTCAATCAGAGGGCAGAGACTTCGTTGATTTGTTGGGTTTTTTGTTGTTGTTGGTTTGGTTTTTTGATTGGGGGAAAAAAAAGTTGAATGATCCCGTTGCCAATGTGCACAGGTGAAGGAAAACAACTTTGCTACTTTTCGAGGGGGGGGCACTCAAAAGTGATATTTGTTGTATTTGAAAATAAAAGATAATAAATACTTTATATCTTGATAAAGGAATCTAGGACCCTGGCTGAAATAGCAAAGGCAGAACTTGATGGTACTATTTTGAAGAGCAGACCACTTCGAATTCGATTTGCTACCCATGGAGCTGCTTTAACTGTGAAGAATCTGTCACCTGTGGTTTCCAATGAGCTGCTGGAACAAGCATTCTCGCAATTCGGGCCGGTGGAAAGAGCAGTCGTTGTAGTAGATGATCGTGGCAGAGCTACAGGGAAAGGTTTCGTAGAATTTGCAGCAAAGCCTCCAGCACGGAAAGCTCTGGAAAGATGCAGTGATGGGGCATTCTTGCTTACAACGTAAGTTCACAGGTGTTTGTTTGAATCAATGAATGCTGTATAGGGCTCTAATGGCCCCTGCTTTGCTGATGTGTAAGTCCCTTCTGGGGTCCCTACCGGTTGTGTCAATAATTTTTGCTTTTCCTAATGTGAGCAGAAATTGCATTCATGGTATTCCCCATTTCTTACTTTGTTTTCAAGATCTGAAAGCCATGAGGTTAGAAATTCAGGTGTTTTACATGAATACCACAAATACGCTTGATTTTTTTTTTTGTTTTGTTTTAAGGAAAGCCATCTTTCTCTGCTTACTGTTTATAAGATTACCATATGAGAATCTGAGAGCAAAGTTCTGGGTTTTTTCTTTATATGCAATATTACTTTTCCTTCTCTATATAGTAAGGCATTTTCTATTGAGATTTTATTTTCATTGGTTGCACTCTTCCTGATCCCAGTAACAAAGTGACAAAATAATATTCCTTTGTTTCTTAACAAAACAGTGCATGACATTGCTGATATTTCTGTAAACTAAAGAAAGTGTTTCTATCTCAAAAATTTATGTGGCTTGTAAGGCTAGGATTTTCTCCTTGCTTTAAAATGAAGACTGAGATTCGGAAAAGGTTTATATTAGTGATGTTTGGAAAACAATCTATTTCAAGGACAAGCAAGCTTGCAAATAGCAGCACTTCTCTTGCATCTCATATTTCTCTACTTGCCAAAGAGGGTTGTTAACTGCTGTACTGTAACACAGTTACAAGTGACATTTTCAAATGCTTTCTTAAAAGCTGCATGAAATGATACATATTTATGGTTATTTTTATTTTTCTAATTCTCACTGGGAAAATAAGGCTGTGGTTCCACAGCATGGAAGCTCGCTGCCATTGAATGGGGTAACTTGGAGTTCTTTTCCTGCCCTGACTGTGCTGTTCTTCTATCTGCTTGAGAACTTCATGATACTTCCATGAGCCACTTGTGCTTGCTAAAACAACAGAAAAGCATTAATTCGTATGGGGGTCCATTGCAGTCTGTTTAAGCACAGGAAGGTGCTTTCTAATGTCAGGTCCACCAGAGAATAAGTCAGGAGAAAATGCTGACAGGAGCAGATGGCAGGTGAATAAGGTGTCTGGAATTCAAATTTCTTGTGATAATATCTTAAATCTTGTGTGCTACTGAACTGATTTGGTGGCTACATAGTAAATTTAATTTCAATACATCTTTTCTGTTATCAGGAGGTGCCAGCCATTTGTTCTTATTCCCTGGCTTTCTTGGCATTAGTAATTGAGTGGAAGTGTGAGCCAAACAAGGGAAGTAATGTAGTTCAGTGTTACATGGGTGCTATTCTTGGCATGAGAGATGTGGCAGGGAAAAAGAAGCTGGGATATGAGGGAAGGTTTTTCTTGTTTTACGAGCTGGATAGATCAGTTGAATTGAAATGACCATCTAACAATGGCCTGAGTGAATAAAAAGCACTTGATGATTTTCTTGCTTAGGTGACATGTTCCCTAATGCAAAGTTGCATAAATCTGCTGCCATCTACTTTCATATTTTCCTTCAGAGTCTAAAGTTTTACCATTTTTTAACTGAAAACTCTTTGCCTGATCAGAATCAATTCCTGTATAAATGTATCAAAACTAGACATTCAAAACATTAGCGTTTTGACATTGTTGTTTTACATCATAGCTTGTTAGCACCACAGTTCAGTTGTATTTAAATAGCAGAACTGTCAGCAATTGCCATGCAGATAGCATCAGAAAAAATAGCTGCTGTGTTGTGCCCTGTGATTCCAGACTTCATCTTTTTAATCTAAACTTGATGCCCAGAGTAAAATATATTGGGGGGTCATTTGTTTGTTTGGTTTGGTTTTGGTGGGGTTTTTTGTTTGTGTTTTTGTTTTTTGTTTGTGTGTTTTGGTTTTTTTTGGTTTTTTTTTTTTTTTTTTTCAGAGGGCGACTGGGGCAGTAGGGGAACATCTGCAAAGTGAAATAAAGGCATGGAATATAATAAATGAGTGCTGGTGTTTTGAAAATCGTGTCTCTAGTGCTCTGCGTTTTGTAAGCTCTGCTCCCAAGACTGATGCAGAGAGCTTTTTACACAATTCAGAGTTGTTACACTGCTCTCTTTGGCAGTACTGGCTCATGCTTGCCTCTGCTTACTACATTTCAAGGAAACTGTTTTCAGAGATAAATTAGGATTCTGATTTGTGAGCCTATGGTTGTTCAAAGAATGGGTTTTAAATAACTTAAGCAGAAATGTTTTTCTAATTATCACTGTAATATTAATACCAAATTATCAAGCTGTTTTCAGTTGTAGATTAACTTGCAAAACTAAGTTGTTAAAGTCAGTAGAAATATGAATAGGTTGTCCTGTTCTGTTTTGGATTTGTTGCTTTCCCAGTACAGTCATGGCCTCTGGTGCCTCACTGATGAAAACAAAAAGGTAGTTCCTTCCTCAATATTTTGTAATTATTGGTAGATGGTTTTGGTATTTAAAAAAAACAAACAGAACTGTATCAAGTAAGTTGTAGTTTCTAGGCGGAATAGCTGGATTTGGGCATAGAAACAATTATTTTTCGAAGGTAAGTCTTAAAATCGGGATTCATTGGAATTCTGTGATTTAAGACAAGGCACAGGAATTGCATGTTAGCTTTCTGGAGTGTTTCTTTATAATGCTAAAATAAGTTGTAATTGCTTCATTAATGATTCAGTTATTAAATTGAAAATGTTTTCCAGAACACCTCGACCAGTTGTTGTAGAACCAATGGAGCAATTTGATGATGAGGATGGACTCCCAGAGAAACTAATGCAAAAAACACAACAGTACCACAAGTAAGTTTTGGTTAGCTTTATTTTATAAAACGTGTTTTATGTACTTAGTTACCTTTGTAAATATACACTGATTTTTACTTTTGAGTTTGTGTAGCAGGAAGTAGTGCTTTGTATGTTGTGCTGTTTTGTGTCAAAGGATTAAACAGGACTTTCTCAAATTTCCTAATCACAGTAAAATTCAGACTTGGCTTGTTGGTTTAACATTCTGTGCATTTACTGTAGTAGAGAGATTCTTGGCCTACACTGCAGTCAGTGGGAGCTTGTTGCCAGCAAACTATAGTCTTTTATGGATTAGGGGTGTGGTCTAATCCTGCAGAGATTTTGAATACCCACAGATCTTTATGTTCTCTGAATAGCCCCTTAACTGTTCACAGCCTCCCTGGCCTGTAAATCTTTGCAGCTTCCACAGTTCAGGTAAAACTTTGAGCATGACATGAGAAAGTGAATCTCGATCATGAGATACAAGTCCCCTAATCTGAAAATACTAATTTTAATATTATAATTCGTCATTCATTTTGCTTGAATCTAAAGTGTTTATTCTGGTAAGACTGTAGAAGACCACTTCTTAAAAATTTGTCACTGTTAGGTACAATATTAGTGTTAGAATGGGAAATGCAGGCTCATTTTAGTGTTTACAGGTTCTGGCTGATATTCTGTGCTGTCTAGTAAGCTTTGATATTTATTTAAATAACTGGTTTTATGAATTGACTACTTGCTTTAGAAGGCTGAACACAGATAATCTAGTGTTGCAGCTTAGTATTTTGTACTGATGTCAATACAAATTTTTATCTTAAAATTAAATAGAATCTTTTTTTGGACAATTTTTGGAAAATAGTCTTTTTACTTGTCTTAATGTCTGATTTAAGCTTTGTCTGGTTAAGAACGTAGTCATCTGACAGGTTGATAAAAAGTCAGATCTACACTTGAAGTGATTGTTTATACATTCTCTGGCTGCTACAGCTGTTGATCTAAATGTGTCCTTTTGTACATTTTTACCGCAAAATTTTTATTAGGAAAAGAGAACAGCCTCCACGCTTTGCTCAGCCTGGAACGTTTGAGTTTGAGTATGCTTCACGGTGGAAGGCTCTTGATGAGATGGAAAAGCAGCAGCGTGAACAGGTTGACAGGAACATTAGAGAAGCCAAAGAGAAGCTAGAGGCAGAAATGGAAGCAGCTAGACACGAGCATCAGCTAATGCTGATGAGGCAAGGTAAAACCAGATAATCTACTAGTATAAAATTTGTTTTGTCACAGATTTTTTTTTTTGTGTAGCGTATTGAGCTGTTTACTTGGGCAATTTGCTGGCCACTATTTAATTAAATGTATGTAACTGAGAAAAAGGAAGGAATACTTTTCTGTGCACATATTCCTTGATGATTTGCAGAAATTATTTAAGAAACTAAAAAAGAGGTGATTGTCTGTTTTCTTCACTTCCTAAATTTGTCTTTAGGAAAAAGTTTACTTAGCCTGTTTTTCTTGAATAGGCACATGTGCTTCCAGTGTAGAGCTGTTTTTATAAGGTCTTGTACAGAGTATCAAGTCTTATGCAGAAGATAATAATGTGAAAACATAACTATGTAATAATATAAAAAGCATAAAGTCTTAGAGTGTAATAACATAGAAAACTGTTCTGAAATGCTAGATAGTTGTTGCAGCACCTGAAATGACAACTGTTTCTTGATTTATTTTCCAAGAAAAAATGTTGACACATTACGTTTCCTTGTAAGCTTAAGAGGTGTATGTTACAGGTGAGGAATGTGCATGTTAATATGATGCAAGAATACTGCTGTCAATACACAGTACTGCCCTCCCTTGGCAGTTAGACACATTATAGTTTTGTGTGTATGCGTGACTGAGATTTGTAATGATGGTTAAGATACAGTGCTTAAGATACAGGTTGGATAACTCTCCTGTTGACTTATCTAATTATTAATATTTAACAGTGCTAATGATCCAGTTCCAGAAATCATGCTCTCTAATTTCCTTCAAATTTATTCACCTGTTGCCTGTAGTTGAGGGCAAGATTAGAGATTACTTTTTCTTAAATTCATGTCTTAATTACATGTTAAACAGAGACTAGGTGACTGTGGTGTCTCAATTGAGATAGAAAAGCTCTTGATGGTAAAACATGGGAAAAATCTTAGGTATGTTTTTGGATATTAGGGTTTCTTTTAAGGAGAACATGAAGGAAAATGTATTCTTCTTTTTGAATATTTGTTAAATGCCAGTTTTATATGAAAAAAGAGAGAATTATTCCTTCCATTAAAGAGCCACTAAAACATTTGGTGCTGCTATTCCAGTGGGGAAATGTGGGGTTTTTTTAGTGTAGGAGGAGTTTTTTTCCCCCTAACAGTTTGGTTAACAGAGTACCTCTTTGGTAGCAGATAACTTAGAATTTTGTTAAGATAGTTACGTTTCTTCTTAGTCACCTGCCGACATTTAATTTTCCAAGCTCTAGAGATAAGCAAGTATTCGTTCTGTTTTAGTCTTCTCAATTCTTCAGTATGTATGAAAATACGGTGGTTTTTTTCATTTGTATGTATTTTCAAAGATTAGCTGCCTTTTGTTGCTCTGAGCAGTGTGGGTCTAAGTTCATGCCATGCCAAGAATATTGATTATATTAATGAGATTGCATCACAGGATTCTGTAGAAAGATGTAATGAAGATTCTAGGGCATCAGAACCTAGAATTATTGGTTTTGTATCCCTGGTGCACAAAGTCAAACTTAGATGTATTGAAGCAGTCATTAGGAAATAAAATATCATGTTTTAATTGTGTAGGAGTTAGAAAGAAGGCAGGAAGGATGAGCTTACTGGTCCATATACTCTTGCAGGTGAAGGTTGTGTTGAAACTGCTTTACAAGAGCTAGTAGGACTTGAACTCTAGAACATGTTGGTTTGAGTACTCAGGTTCTTGTTGTGTGGTATTAATTCTGAAGGTAGATTTAATTCTTTGATATGTGTAATTTTTCACTTTTAAGTGTCATATTTTGACAGACTGAGTCAGAAGTAATTTGTAAAGCAGAATACGTGTTTCCATGTGTAAGTAAATTGCATGGTCTTTCTGATCTATGTACTGGTGGTATGCATCAAACATTTGTAAATACTCTCTCATAATGATGGTTAAATAGATTATGTAAATGCTGGAAAACGTGACTGAATTTCACCAGAAGCTTAATTTTTTTATCAATTATATGGAAATTTGGCATTTATTTTTCATCTTTAGAACCTAAAAAATCAGCAGCTAAAACTGCTTACAAGTCTTTGTGGAATTGATATTCCAGTTTGTAGGATTAACTTCTGAGGTGAGAAAACCTTCACCTTCTGCTCTCTCCTATGTAGAAGGTTGAAGGTAAAAGTATAAGCACAAGGAAGTGCAGAGGCTAATAATAATGCTCTCTGTTTTCTTTTTTTCCCACAGCTGCTTTAGTGCAGATTTTTTCTGTTCAGAGAAATGGCCTGTCAGTCAAGAATACCATCACTGCAGGTCTTTTCATATGAATGGCTCTTGTTTGGCAGAGTTTGAACTTCTATATCTGTATTTTCACACGGCCTACTAAGGCTTTCTGTCAAGATTTTGCAGTTGTCAAATGATACTGAATCATAATTTGCTATGTTGAACTTTAAAAATACTACCAGTTTCAGGAAAGGCAGTAATCACAACTATGCTATGGAGAAAAATTAAAAGAACACTGAGGAAAGTAGAGTGCTATGCCTTAAGAACAAAGGACAGGAAATGATAAATTTGTAGTAATTAGTGGTAGAGAGAAAGTAGGAAATTTTGTGCCTGTGTGCACAAGAAATAGGGAATGCTGCATAAATTTGAAAGAACAAAGAACTGAAAAGGAAACATCTTTTCCCACAGTGGACAGCGTTGCATACAGAATGGGTTAGTTTTTGATCTCAGTAATACTCTGAAGCAACCCAAAGGTTTATTTTAAAAGGAAGGTACATTTGTACTCTTGAAATAACCTAAAAGCTGTTTAAAAGCAAAAAGAAGTGTGCTCATGACACTGCCCAACGATCAGGATACCAGTGGCCAGGGCTTCTGTGGCAAGCATAGCTGGAAAGAAGCAGCCCTCAGACTTTGTGATTTGAGTGATTCTTCAGTGTAGTCATATTCCATTGAAGTGTGAAATGTGTTAATTTTGCAGAAGAGAATAGAAAAGCAGTCCTGTAAAATGTGATTGAGAAAGGACTTCTAATGTCAACAGAGATGTTGTGAGAGTAAAAATCTGATAATCTTCTTTGTTCAAAAAGAAAACAAATACATGATATTTTGGCAAAATGTACTGGCCGTTGTAGTTTTTGGATATTAAAGTAAAATTTTAAGTTGTAATAATTTATGCTGATGCAAGTTTGAGGAAAGTGATTTGCATAATTAAAAAGGTATTTTAATTAATATAGTGAAGAAATGTGTAGAGAAAATCTGCAGAATAGTTGAACTAAAGCATAAAAGGCATGTAATGGGCGGTATGGTAAAATGTTACTTGTGGTTTCTATAAATAATATGCGGCCAATATCCTATGAAGTTAAAAAATAAAGAACTGCTTTCTAACAAATGATAAAATTAATATTCATTGAAGAAAGCATAAATTTCCAGGCAGAAATCAATAATGTGACTGGTCAGCAAAAGTAATTACTATGAGTTATGCCCTGCTTTTTAAGATCATTTTAAGTGCTTCTTAAGAGGCTATGGCTGGGCCTTTTTTGTGGGGTTAAAAGCCCAGTCATTGGTAAGTTGCAGTAAGCAGAGTCCTGATAGATGTCCATGGAGGTTCAGACTTCATGCACCTGAAGTTCATACCACTTCTCTTTTTCTGTTGTATGCCACATAGTGGTCCGCAATAGGTAGTGGAGAGTATGAAAGTCCATAAATATTGCGATGGTTTTCTTAGTAGTGTGATTTTAGCAGTATACAGCATTGTGAGAAAATTGATGCCCTGTCCTAGATGTAAAACCAGGATGTGATTTAATGGATCGAGAGAGCTTTTTTCCTTTTCTTTGAGAATTTAAGATTTCTGTTTCTGTAATCTGCTCTGGAGGCTTTGCCCATTTTGTACCTTTTCTGTGTTTGTAAGCCATGGATCCAGTGTTTCTTTCAAGTACTAGACTTAGCTTTATGGAAAGAGATGAGTTAAATGCATTGAAAATTTTGTTTGAAAAATGGAATGTTAGAACTGTAATCTGACAGTAATAACAAGTCTTGTGTTGCCACGTTATTGATTGACAGCTTTTATATTTAAATACACTTTTAATCCTGTTAGATCTCATGCGTCGTCAGGAAGAATTGAGGCGTTTGGAAGAACTTCGAAACCAAGAACTTCAAAAACGCAAGCAGATACAATTGAGGTATTTCGTCTTCTACTGCGTGGAGGTGTGGCATGCAACCACTGTAGGCCCGCGTGAATTTAGATGTGTTGGCTAAACTTGCTTTTCAAAAGCATAATGTGTGATGTTTCTGATAATGTTAATATAATGCTAATATAAAAGAGTGGTTTCAAGTGCTGCCTGATTTCTATAACTTATTTCAGCACTGCTAGTTTTGTTGTAAATTTCTTAGATTTATAAATAGCATAGAAATGTCTTAGCCTATTTCTTTTGTTTCATATTTATTTTAACATGACCGAAGCATAGCTGTAGTAGATAGGAACATGCTTCTAAATTTTATGGGCAGTGATCTGCATTATAGAGTCATAGCATTGCAATCTTAAGGTCTGACAAGGGATTTTGAAAGGTATTTTCACTTGATATTCTAGTATGTTGCAAACAATTTTTCTTTTGAGATCTAATTTATGCAAATAATTGTTTTAATGCCTCTTCTAAAGTTTAAGAAAATAGACATAGTGTCATCGTATTGATTTATACTTTCTGTGTTAAATATCACAATAAATAAGAAAAAAAGAGCACAAACACATGTCAGAATTAAAAATGTGTCTTTTGGCAGTATTGAAATGTTTTAATCCATAGTGGCTTTTTAAAAACTGGAATATTTTAACCTGTTTACCAATATATAGCTGGAAGAGAAGGTATAGAATGTATTGGTATTGAAATTACTTGTATTCCAGTTTAAAAAACCCCCATGAAACTTCGAAAGTACTCAAACTCCTGAAGTTGAGTAGATTAGTGCCTTACACTATGTAAAAAATAATTAACGACCAACTCTGTTCGTGTACTTGATCTTACCTCTTGAGACTGAGTGCAAGCCTGAACAGGTCAAGAGACTAAGCTGACATAATTTTGAAAAATATCCTAGACATGAAGAAGAGCACAGACGTCGTGAAGAAGAGATGCTACGCCAGAGGGAACAGGAGGAATTACGACGACAGCAGGAGGGAGGATTTAAGCCAAATTTCATGGACAATGTAAGTACAATTCTATGGTGAAAGATGCAAAAGAATTTTATTATATTATTTTTATACTAGTTATTGAACTGCCATCTTCTTGTTGGCTGTTTTCTCTTCAGTATTTCATCGTTCTCCTGAGTGAATTGCTACGTATTCAGTAGTGTAGTTACTCTCTTGTATGATGACATCACTGTTATTTTTCCTACAAGCTGGTGATGTAACACTTCCGTTAAGTGAAGATGTTCAGATACTAATTCTTTTTACTTGGGAATTGAAATGTTTCAGTAAAATAATTTTTCTAAGTGGGAGGTGATGGGAATCACCATCCTGATGTTTCCATCAGGAAGTGTGCTACTCTGCCTGAAGGTGTAAATTTTAAACCAGTTCAGGCTGTTAAGCTTGTTTGAATTACTGGTTTTGGTTTATACTTCACTTACTAAGATTAATATACTTCAGAACAAAAAGGGCAGTGTTAATTTCATATGGAGCCTAAAATCACTCTCCCTTTTTGACCCTGTGTAAAACTAGATGTGGAGAACATCCAAATCATTATTAAAGGAGACTGAAAGATTATGAAGGTGGGGGAAAATTTGTCCTCCTGCTACAATCTGTAAATTATTTATATTAGTAATTTAGGTATGCTCTGCCTCTGAAGACTCATCCTGCAGGACTGACAAAATGGTGCTATCAGAGGAGTCAGCTTCTAAATTATGTTGGTCAAAGGGTATGACTTTTTTTTCTACCGACGAGATCAGTTAAATGAATGCAAACCATGTTACAAATGCTTTTACCTTCTCATGAGTAGGTTACCTTTTACTGTTACAGTTATTCCTAGTGAGGAAACAATGAATAAGCAATTCACACAATGCTCTTTTACATTATTAAAACAACTGTAGTCTGCAGGAGGGGATTTTGCTCCCCTTCACAGGTGCAACTCCATACATCAATCAGAAATGACCTGCTGGTTTCTCAGCTACTTCCTGTGAAAGAAAAACCTGTTTTATATTCTATACCATAAAATTTTCTGTAGGGTTGCAAAGAATTTATTATGTATGTTCTGAGGCATCCTAAGAGATGTTAGAAAATAAATGTTTTCCTGTTCTCAGCAGGACATTTCCCCCCTCCTCTGCCCCTTAGTGTTTTTAGTAAAGATGGGGAGGAAGCAAAATAGTTCCTTTGATTTTACTAACAGGTACCACTTGTTTCTGCTCACTGTGTTTTGAGGGACTTGCTTTCAAAAGCAGATGGTAATTTATTTCCCTGTGTTCTCGTTCTAAAAGAAAACTGCTTTCAGCACATCTTTTCTTCAGGCTGATGAAGACCAAGTATTCAGAACTCATACTGTCCTGTAGTGTGTTCCAAATACTATTAAGCATACTTGGGTAAATAGTATGTAACAGTCATCTGATGTAATTTAGAAATAGTGCTTACTGATAGTGACTTCTGTAGTGCCAAATGTGAAATTTCGTTTCAATATCTTAATGTAGCATCTTTTGGTGTTGCCTGACTTTCTGACCCTGTAAGCTACTTGTCAAAATTTCCTAGCTCATCTGTGAGATTCACACTTCTTGCTGCAGAGAGGTGCAGTAATAGGAAGCTGGGGAGCCAACCCACAGCCCTGGGATGGCAGTAGCTCCCTCAGATTTACTGCTGTTAGGACACTGTGGCCTATGTTCTGCAACTTGGAATGGGGAAAACTAGATAATGTTGGCCACCATAGCCTTTACTGGTTTCCTTCTTACAGGTGTCTTGAGATAATAGTATTTAGTCTCTGTGCTTAAATTGCTTGCCACAGTTTGTCCATCCTTGTTGCTTATCTACATTTTTAAATTCCAAACTCTATATGAATAGAAACTGTTAAAGTCGGTGTGCTGGACTTGGCAAAAATGTAGAATAAAAAAGGAAGAGGAGTGGTTCAAATGGAAAGCACTTCAATCACTATGCATAACTTTTATGATTTCTATACATCAAATTTTTTGGAGGGGAAAGGTAAAAGGTGGAAGACTGCTTTTGCACTCTCATGCATTATTGAAATTGTGTGTTCATCTGGACTTAATTAATACACTCCAAGAATATATAGATGCAGTTTTGCAGTAACAGCTCTACCAAAAGCGTTTTAAGTTATATATAAAAGAATATAGAGTACAGGTGGTGTTGTTTAAACATCATATGAAATTAAAGTGGCATATACAATAATACATGAAAAAAGTATTCTCTAGACTAGTATTTAGTATTCTAGTTATGTCTTGCCTTAGGTTTTACTTCTAATGCTCTTTAAACTTTAAAAGAGGAAAATTGAAACAAAATTGCAAGTGATGTGTTTACTTTCTTTAGCAACAGTTTCTCATCAGGGCAGCTGTGCGACTAAGCATGCCTATCATTTTATAGATGCTTGTTATTACATGTTTTTAGATAACTGCAGTTATGTAGTGTGAATGGGAATTGAAAAAGCCTTTGCATTTTGCAGCAGACAAAAACTGTAAACCTTTTCTGGAGATTGCAAAATGACACATCAAATCTGATTTCCACTTAGAATTTCTTATACAACTAATTTGTTTTTATTTGTTCTTACTAATACTTATTTGCCATGAACAGATTCCATCTTGCACTTACTTCTACTCTCAGATTACCACTATACATGTACTGAGAAAGTTATTGTCTATTTTCAGAGGTTAAAAGTTGACTCTTGGTGAGAATTGAATTTTTTGATACTGTTGGATAGTTTTTTACCATTCGGGTCTTGATAAGCTTTTTTGGCATAATACTGACAACATATTGAAGTCTTCTGACAACATTTTATTTAGTAGGACAATAATAATTGTTTCTAATCCTTGTTTTTGTTTCTTAAAAGCTTTGAAAAGTAAGCTTCTTTCAATTATATCCTATCACTTTTTACTGGTCAGTCTAAAACAGGAAGATAAATGGTAAGTGTGATGGCAACCAGAATTGGACCCTCTTATATAAGGCTGCAGGATTAGGCTTTCCCATTGAAAGTTTCTTTCTGTCTCTTTTCCCTAACTAACTAAACTTGGATTTTTTAAAAATATAGCTACTTTAGAAAAACATCTTGTAGTCAAGTTTAGTGCAGCTACCAGTTATTTGATTTTGTTACAGATGATAAAAATATTTTCAGTGAGAAGATTTCTTTTCCTGAAGCATTCTTGTTGCTGCTGATGATGTACATTACAAATTTGATTGCATTGATTGTTAATCTAATGGGCAGCCTGGTGATGCCTAAACAACTTATTAATCTAGTTGTGTGATCTCTACTAGATAAATTATATATATATAGTACTTTCATACTGGATAGGGTTTTTCCCTTCCTTTCTAAAAGTCAGTTAGTTGAAATGTGCTGTTGTAGCTCAATAATTTATATGCATTCTGATTTCACAGTGGCTTAATTGGGAAACTTGTTTTCCAGTAGTATTTTGCTAATTTTTATTTTGCATACATTCTTCTGGCTGAAAGAGGAACTTGCTGATGGTGATTTATTTTTCAACAGCACAAATATTTTTTAAAAAGAAAATACTTCTGAGTGCCAGTAATACATTAATTATTTGAACATGCAATGGTTATTATCCAGTTATGGATGGCTTGCTTAGATTTACATTGTTGAATCTCAATCAGAGCTGTTTTACAAAACAATTCCAGTTCCAAGACATGCTTTTATTCACGTCACCAACTTAGTGGCTTGGATTTGGTATACTAAAGTAGTTTCCATGTGTCTAAAACAGAGACCAAAATATATAGGAGTCGTAGTCCTAGTTTTGGTGTGCACGGATTTAATTCTGTAGTAACACTGTGAAATAGTGTTGGGTGGGTATTGTACTTAGTGAAACAATAGCTGCAATACCAGCCTAAAATTTACAGCTCTTCTAACTGATGGTTTAAAGAGGGAATTGAGACTTCTGGATGTCCTTGCCCACCTCCCTCCAAGGAAAACCCCTTTTTGAATGTGTAAGGGACTGTTCCTTGAGAATTCATCAGTTTCAACTTCTGAATGCTTGCTGTTTTTTCATGTAAGACTTTGTATATTAAATACTTTTCTTTTTAATCTCATAGTCTTTTCAGGAATTATTTCTAGATGTTGTTTTGCTTTCCTTTAGTTTTTCTTGCAGAGGCACTGTTCTCAAGTATGTTGAGTAATTATCAGCATAAAGTGTCAGCTGCTAAAGCAGTGGAGGTGCTCCAACAGCAGTGGCTGTAGTGGACTTGGATCAAACGCTGTAAGACAGATGAGAGCAAGAAAGTAAAAAAGCACATTGCAAAACAGCAATGAAGTTTATAGCTTTAGGAACGCCATCCCAACATCATTTTTGTTCTAAGAATTTGGTCCTTTGGAGCAGTTTACAAATGCAGTTTTCCATTTCTTACTGTTTGGAGCCCTATTGAGGCATGTCTTATCCCTCACTTCTATATTCACTTGCAAGTTAAGCATTAGATGTGTTTGAAACAAGATTATCAGTTAGATTTCTTTGAACTTCACTAATTCAGGAGTAAATTTCTGCACTTCTTGCCTCTTTAAGTGAATAGAACTGTATTTTCATCCCATCTTCTCATAGCATTGTGCCCGAAAGCTCCAGTAATGTAAGCAGTTGGAATTTTCACTGAATGGTGAATTGTTTCCTACCTTACTCAAAACTAAACTAAGGCAGATGCCCAATAAAAAAATTAATAAAACTTTTCTAAGAATCTTTTCAAATTTGATATGTTTTCTAACAATAAATGTTGGTTATTTTATCCTGACAGCCTCATATACATAATGAAGCTAATGGTGGTGAAGTTTTTTGAGTTTGTATGAATAAAATCTCAATTTCTTACTCCTTTATAGAAGCTCTTTTATAGAGCGTGATTGGGTGAGATGAATTGCATCCTTACTGTAGTCCAGCATACATAGCTCCTGTGTGATGCCTGAAAGGCTTTTTAAGGTAAAACTAGCTTGGAAAAAGACAAATCATTAAATGTAGAACGAAAAGACACCACCCTGACAAAATACTCCTGCTTTTCTTGGCAGTGGTTTTACTTAAGCAATCAGGTTTCTTCCTATGCGTAAATCAACATAGGATAGGTCTTTGAGCAAGTAGTTTATAAATATGCAGTTTGTGTTTTTGTGGGCAGTCCTAGTTTTGGCAGTAGCACTAAACTATTTTTATTTTTTCAGGAGTGATATGCATCAGTAGACAGATTCATGCATTTCTTCTGTTCCTTGGTGTTTCAGATACTAAAGTTGTTGCTTTGGGCAAGAATAAAACTTCCTTAACAAGCCTTAAAATACTCAATTTATATTATTTTCAGAAACTAAATAAATTATTTTCAGTCTTTAATTACATTGTCTGTCAGGTAGAAAAAACTATTTAACTGTCATATCTGCTTTTAGTATGAAAAAGCATTTTACATGAAAATCAATCCAGAACTTCAGGTATCTTTTTGTAACATATTATGTGCTATATACATTAAATGAAGGTATTTGTGGAATAAGGTCTTTTGGTTGTAAGTATTTCATGATCATTTTAGGATGGTTCATAATTGGTTTTGTAGGTCATGTTTTTACGTATGTCAAGGATGCTACTTAAAGTAATTTTTCAGTAACGGAGCAAATAATTGTTACAATATTATGTTTCATTTGTAACTTTATGTTTCTGTATGTGTGAACTGTGAGTATTTAGGCAATGTGATATTTTCGTGTTATGTTTAGGAGACTAATCTTTTGCTCTGTTGCAGTCATCTTCTAATGTTTGCACAAAGTGCTTTGGAAAATACTAATATGTACTTTATGTGAACTTGCTAATAGAACAAGAGACTATTCACAATTAATTTTTATACTTTAATGTGCTGTCAAATGTGCATAAACCTCCAGTATGAATTTAGGTGCTGTGGTACTGCTTTTAAGCTTTCCCAAATTTGTTCTTTTCTACAGTAATTGATACAGAATTTTCTGTTAATATTCTTTAGAATATCTGGTTTTGTTTATAACCTTTCTTTCTCTCAGTAAGATTGATGATGAAGAAACTAAAATAACACTTTCCAGATGCTGCTTATGGAATGGCAAAATGACATTAGTCTTTGTCAGTCTTGGTGTTTCATGAGGCCTCAGCTGTAGCAGATGCCATTTTTGTTCAATTATTGATAGAGGGACCTCCAATGCATCTGTGCTTGTTTATAGAATACTCCATTTGCGTACTTAACTTTTGCTGTTTCATGGATTTTACAGATAAAAATGAAAAAATCTAATCAAGAGCAGATTTAATAAGTCTATATTCTGTATTTTAATATAATTTTTGAAAATTGTTGCTGCTCACAATTTAAATAAAATCTACTTATTCAACTTAAGTTACTTGAATAGAGTTCTTCAGTTTTTCATATTCTGACAAGTAAGAATAAGGCTTTTATAAATAACTTAGAAAAATTCTTTGATGTGTTTGATAAATGCCGTATATGTTTGAAGAAGCTAAAATTAATGTTTGCCTTAATAATTTTCATTTTTTCTTCCTCAGCTACTGGAGTTAAGTTTGACTTGGAGTTTGTACACGTATTTACCCAGACTAAGAAGAAACTAACTTTCAGTTTCAGTTGTCTGCTTGGTACCTATTTCAGACTCATCTACCTCTCTAAATCCTATGATCTTGCTTGGTGGCCCTGAGACTTGTAACCAAAATAAGTTCCTCTGCTTAGAAAAGTTCGTCTTTGCTCAAGGGATCTGTGTTTAAAGAAAGAATAAAATGCCCAAGAAGCAATAAATGAAACTTCTGTAGAAATACTATTTTTGGATGTGAGGAAACCTGTTAATGGGTTTGTAGCATAGTGTGAGGGAAGCCTGTTTAACGACCTGGTTTCTCTCTCAAGCTAGTGCCTTCCAAGTTGTTTTTTTTCTTAATGTGACCTTTTGCTTAGCCTCTAACATTTTGCTTCAGTTGCTCTCACAGAGCAGAAAATTTTAATAGTGATAGTGCAGTAAACCGATAAAAATAGAAGCAAATAGAAATTAACTTAGTGCTGTTGCCTGTCTACTGATACCAGGCTGTTATTTTTAAAATTAAAATATTTATGACTTTTCTCATGAATATTTCACAAGCCTCCTTGTCAAAGTAGTTTTTCTCTTGTTATTGGAGGTAGTGCTTGTTTTGGGTTATTAAATCTTCCATGAGGAAAATGGAGTTTAAATCTGATACTTCTGTCTTCCTTCAAGTACACTTTAATTGTGCAGAGGTTGGGTATTACTTTCCAATTAATTAGCACTTTTAATAAATAGTGGGTTCTGGTAAGATGACGAGTTTCGGTAGAGCTGGTTTGTAACTGTAATGATGGGGAGTTCAATAGAAACTAAAGCTTGAAGAGTCAATTAAATATGGCTAAGGTTTGCCATTCAAAGATGTTTCTGCCTGAACATAATCTTAAAATCATAGCATGGTTTGGTTTGGAAGGGACCATTAAAGGCCATTTAGTTCATTGCCTCCTGCAATGAGCAGGGGCATCTTAAGCTACTTAAGGTTGCTCAGAGCCCCATCCAATCCACTCCTTAATGTTTCCAGGGATGGGGGATCCACCACCTGTCTGGGCAACCTGTTCCAGTATTTCATTGCCCTCACTGTAAAAAATTTCTGCCTTGAATCTAGTGGGGGGTCTATCCACTATTAGTTTAAAACCATTACCCCATGTCCTATCACAACGGGCCCTACTTAAATATTTGTCACCATTACGATTTCCTACAGTGGCTTCTGGCTCATTAGTTTAGGCTTAGAATTGTGTGGGATGAAAGAGCGTTTGTATTAGTTTTGTTCTATACGTGACATGAAGCACACTGCTCTTACTACAGGTCCCAAATGCAGTTTGGGTTATCTGCTTGTGACAGGAGAGCTGGTAGTTTTCTGTTCCAAATGCAGTTACATGAAAGATCCAAAAAAGACAGTATGATGTTGAAATTAGGTTCTTCAGGCTTTGTTTATCTTCTTACATGCTTCTGGTTTTTATAATACATTTTAAATGTTATTTACTTACAGAGTCTTCATGTTTGTTTCTCCCAGCATGTCTGAATTATTAAACATTTCTTTTAACTACAGGGGAACTTCTGAGTTTAGGTGAGAACCAGCTATTCGTGTTTGTCCCTATTGTTTGGGTGGTCCCCATTGTGTCCCTAACATAATTCTGACCTTTGGGTCTATTGTACATAAATAAAATACTAGTTTTTGTTGGATATTTTTGATGAAACCAGACACTGTAGCTTAAGAGTGTGTGGACTTGGGTTAGGGTATTTAGCTAGAAAGCAATGTTTTTTAATCTGTTTGGATTTATTCTGATGACCAGTTTCTTAAATTTTTGATGCAAACGCTAGAATTGCCTGGTAGAATATATTATTTTCATCAGTCAGAACTTTGTTTATGTAAATGACAAGCATCTTCCTCATTCAAGTCTGCCTCATATTGTTCCAGTTTTACCGGAAATGGCCTACAAGTTGTATAAAATAACTGTGCAGCTTGGCTTCATGCAGAAAGTTTCTCTGATGCTTCTCTGTTTATATTTCTGTATGTTTTAGTGTGCTGTATGTGTGGACAGGCCATAAGTTAATTGGAGAAATCTTAAACATTGTACTATTCTGGTTGTAAGCAACATCCATAACATGTATAAAAGACACTGTATGGGTGCTAGAAGTTTCTCCTACAGGACTTCTTTGTAGCATTGCAAGACTTTGGCTTTCAGTTTCTTTTTGACAAATACTTGCATATTCTAATTACTTGGCTACTTAAATTAGTTATGAGATAGCAACTACAATTGGACTGGTTTTTATGTTATAATTTAGTTGGCATATATAATATCTACTTGGTGAGGAAAAATTGTTAGTACAGAAGTCTGGCAAAGAGTCATATTTAGTGCACTGTGGCTATAACTAGTGGTGCTTTTAAGTTGATTTTGCAGTCTTATAGTTGACACTTCAATTAAGAAGTAGATTTTCACATAAACATTCCATGATAAAGGGTATTCTTGGCTGATTAATTCTTCTACGTAAACATCAATGACTTTCACTACGTCTTATCTTGAATCTTGCATTTGGGGAAAACTCTTCTTTTGACTCAATCCAGTGTTCACTCTTTTTAATATTTGTATAGATTTGGGTTTTGGGCAAGGAAAATGTAACAATTTGGGAAATCTAAAATGCAGCATTGTTCTATAAAAACCTGATTTTCAGTTTAATATTTTAGTGCATTTCTGCGTGAGGGTACAGTTAGCCCAGTCTTTGTTGCCAGTTAAGCAGTACTTCGAGTCAACACCCACCATGGTAAATAGTGGAGTGTATCTTGAATAATTTGTAACCTGCCAGGTTGTCTGTTTTGATATTTATCCATTCTTGACATTTCTTCAGCTCATATAAAACCAGAATAATTCTAAGATGCCACATGAAATTATCTAATATGCCTCCGAAGATGTGAATGTATTGTGAATGTAGTGTAATTGTTACATGTCTCGGTTGTGAACTTGGTCATTTGATGTATATTTCTTCCAGAAAGTACTTTTGTGGGTAAGTAAACAGTAAAGTGCCTTTGAAAAATCATTTGTATTGTGTTAAGCCATTGATCTGTATTTAATTTATATTTTTAATTTCTTTACTGTTACTGAAAAGAGGAGGCTAATAGAAATGGGAGAAATGAAATGTTTTTTATGTGTTGGTTCCATGAATCTAAGGTGGCTCTTAAGTCCAGCAGAAGCAGATTAGTTGGCAGAATTGAGAAGGTTGCTATTAAGGGAAGTGATATAATCTCACTTTTCAAAGGATTTCCAAATCTGTTGAAGGTGGTTACCTTCTCTAAGCACCTTTGTCTTGTGAAAAATTATTTCTGAATTTTAGCTTAAAATATTTGAGATGCAGATTTTTACCTTTCTTATGAGCCTTAGTTGTTAAATAAAGGGGAAAATCTGCCAGAATACCTTTATACTTGTTTTCTCTTAATCATCAACAGCAAAGACATTTGGGAAAAGTATCCTTTTTGCAGTTACATCCTCAGAGAGTGCTTCATATACAGTGAAGGGATATGGTAGGATTTTTCTTTACCTGAACAGATGATACAATGATGATTGGAGGCATGGCATTAAAATGTTTGGATCTTGTTCCTAGCAACTGTGTGTGTATATATATATATATATGCAGTTTGTTTAGGGCCTGATTTTACCTTCTGTGTACATTATTTTTTTGGGATGATGAATAACTTTTACAGCAGAGAAAACGAAATACATTTTTAGTCAGTTTTATAGATATTGTATATACAATGTTATACTGTATTTTAACAATTGGAAATAAGAGAGGTGGGAGAAAAACTCACAATTATATTAATACAGTGGCTTAAATGCAATATTAAAATTGTGAAGGAGCAAGTAACTGCAAGACAAAATAATGAAGCAGAAAAGATGTGAATTGCAATATGGAACCAAGTTCTATAATCAACAGGATAGGTTCCATGGCATATCCTGGCTTCTTTTAGACTATCTTCTTTTTTGTTAACAAGTTAGATTGTAATTTGAGTTTTTGACGTGTAATACATTCCAGAAGTATGAGTTCTTATGTAAAACAAAGCTGTCGCATTGGTGTGTGTTAAATAGTATTGTCTTTAACCTTTAGGATTAACCATTTCTTTAATCTTTAGGACTATTAAATGTTGCTGGTTAGAGATGTATCTCCTAAAGGTCTTTGTATTGAGAGTCATATTAGTGCAATTAAACTGCTTTCTTTTCCAAAACTGTCAGTGTAGACCTGACTTAAACATCATGTGAGGATTGATGCATTAAAAGGAAGCTAACTTTAGTTGAGGTTGGGTTTTGCATCCAGCTGTAAGAGAGTGACAAAACCAAAACATTCTGGGAGGTTCACAGTTGTTTAACACTTTACTGTCAAAAAGCCCTCCCAAAACCAGCAATTTGTGTATTTTGCAAAGTAGAAGCTAATTCGGCCTTAACAAAGACAGATCTTGAACTGTATTCCATTTTGTGAAGATCAGAAATGGCTGGTATTAAAATAAAGGTGAATGTGAGACAATATGTAACTGTGTAACTTTCTGAAAACCATTTCTCCTAAATCTGTGAAAACAGAGTATGTGTGCTCTTTCTGTCACAGACAAAAGTGCAATCCATTTCTGTCTTTTACAGTGTTAGGGTTAGGTGATGCACTGAAAGGCTTTTCAGTACTTAGTTAATGAAGTTGGATAATGGAGTACTCTCCTACCCAATGTTTTATTAATCTGTGTAAAATATACGGGGATATGTTACAGGGTGTATTAAGACAGATGTTTTTATTATGTTGTGGTAGC
This sequence comes from Corvus brachyrhynchos, assembly GCF_000691975.1. Classification (NCBI taxonomy): domain Eukaryota; kingdom Metazoa; phylum Chordata; class Aves; order Passeriformes; family Corvidae; genus Corvus; species Corvus brachyrhynchos. Next base: position 2,123,230 of record NW_008237404.1, read on the forward strand.
TGTCTTGCACATGAATATAAATTTAGTATTAGATTTTATTACAGTATACCTGTGATTTTAAGACATTGTTCAAGGTAATACAAGGTTCTTTTGTATTTTTAAAGAATAACTTCAACTTACAATAGTAAATACTTTGGAGTAGTTTTAATTACATTTGTTTAATGTTGGATGTTTTTTCTCTGTGGGGTTTAGCTGCTGAGGACTATCCTCAGCAACTGATGCAGAAGGAAAATGAGACCCTACAGAAGTTGAAAACTGTTTGTTCTCAGAACTAAAAGAAGAGAGCAAAGATGTAGTGCAGAGAGGTTTTCCACAAATACATTGCTATACTTTTGCTGATAGTTTTAAAAGAAATTCCCCTATTCTAGTAAAATTCATACTTCCTTTGCAACCTTACTGAAATAAGGGAAATACTTACAAAATGCACTGGATTAGTAATAATTTTTTTTTCAGTAATTATAGTTTTTACTACCATTAGGAGTGTTTTCCCAATTTGTAGCATTTACTGGAATATGTGTATCTGATTGTATTTAATGCAATGTGTATTCCTGATTTTGCCGATGTGATACTTTTTTACTTTTTTTACTTTTTAGGGTTTTTTAGTGTTGTAACTTAGTGAGTCATCTCCATCAGCTTTATTCCTGACTTGAATCAGAAAGCAGTAAATTGCCTTTACCTCCTCTAGCTGTCTTAGTGTGTTTTCATTTGGCTTCCTATTTAAAAAAAGGACTCTGTAGTTTACTGCATGCTGTATGCTTTATAGCTACATTTACTTTCGTTGTTATCTAGTTTAAAGTATTTGTGTAGCTGTGAAGTAAGAGAGCGTATATTTTTCTAGACTCTAGGGTGAGTGCTATCACTCAGTTCATAGTTTTGAGAAGTTTAGGCTGGAAGACATTTCTGGAATCATGTAGTATGATGCCCAGCTCAGAGTAGGGATCAGCTCTGAATACAGACTTCAGTGCTCAGGAACGCATACAAATTGTGTATTTTGAAAGGTCTTTTTTTTTTTTCATTTAAAATTACTTACTGCTGTTATATGAACTGTGTGGGGATAATGCAACTTCAGGATCTTGCATAGAGATCTTAATTGAGGAACAAATCAAAGAGGGAAGGGTGACTAGAAGGGGTGGATGGAAGAGAAGCCTTTTATTACTTTAACTTCTTGCCGGCAGCTTGACTTCCAGTGAACTTGTTATTGGAGTGAAATAGTAGATTATTCTGAGGAAAAGACAAATAATGCAGAATCAAAAGTATCCCCCAAATTCTAGTTTTGATTGTTAACTATCAGCTTTAATAACTTGTATGATTTATGTCATTAAAATATAGATGTCTTTCAGTGAGTTACAATTTATGTAAGGTTTAAGGGCCTTATGCCACCTCAAGAGGTTTTTGGAAATAATTTTTCTTTTCTAGAAGGAACTTAATGAAATAAACCACACTAGAAGGGAGTAATGAATTCTGGTAAGAGGTACAGAAATATCATACCTGTTTTGACAAAGATACAGTCCATTACAGAATAAAATTCATTTTTTGTGTTAATGACAAGTGAGAATCAACAGCACTCTTGATTGCATTTTGCACTACACACACAACCTAGATAAAGTGCTAATTAAACTATTGATTTTAATTTTCAAGTTTATGAGGCAAGTGTTCTTTTCTTGCTAAGGCATTTTTTGGATCCCGTGTCTTAGCATTATTGAGTTTACTATATTATGAAATGTGAGTAAATAGATGCATGTTAATTGGAAAGTGCATCTTCTGGCCACAAACCCTTGAAAACTGTTGTCTTAACATTTCTGTTGATAGCGTGCTTTTTGCTGTTCTAAAATTTTCCATGCCATGTTTAGTTCATACCATAATTTTTGACAGCTTTGTTACCATGAATATTGCATCACTTGGAGACAAGATTAATTTTCTCTGGGCTGCTGCAATTGCAAGGCCTATTTTTAAGGAAAATAGTAGCACTGGTTTGTCAGTTAAAAAAAATCAGGTTTATGACTATTTGTATTTTTACTTGCAGTGTGAGAAGGAATTTTCATCTGATACATTGCCCTGTATCAATTCTTAGGTGTTTTTCAAAACATTTAGTTTCGTGGTTTTGTAGAACAAATTAAAAAATAGTGTAATATATTTAACAAACTCAGAAGAATCATCTTGGCCGTTCTCTGTATATTTAGACTTCTCTGTCAGTGGTGATTGAGTTGTAAGAACATATCACATGATAACGCCTCAAATACTTTGGAAATCTGGTTTCAAATACTTGGTAAAAAGGGGAGAATCCATACTATATTAAATGCAAAATACATATTTTGAAAACGGAGTGTATTCAATATTTTGGTGTAGATCTACTTTTTACATTTGACATTAAAATTAGTTGGAATTGTGAGAAATACAATTTTTAATGCTTCTCTCTAAAGTAATTAGCAAGTATAATCCTATAGTTGCCATTGTAGCAGTTTTTCTAAAAGATTACTCAGATGAATTGGACCTTTTTGAAGGTTGTCTGCATTAGTAAATTCTGAAGTATTTTACAAGAATCCTGGCAACAAATAATTTGGAAAGGTTTGAGTTGTGTTTTTTGGTTTTGAGTTGAGAGGTGTTTTTTGTTTGCTGACTTTGTTTTTTTGATAATGTTTTTTTCTGGTCTTCAGAAAGTTTAACTTACTCTTTCCTACACATTCTTTGTCTTATGGCTTTCTTTTCCCCCTATAATAGCATATCATTTGTTTTTCTTGTTCTCTTCCTGTTAAGATTGTTTTCCTAGGTACGGGTGACTTCAGAGGTTCTTAATCACTCCACGTGTTTCTCTCTTAAGAGTTTAGCCCTGTTCTCGTGCTGCTCAGTTTTAACTCCCTGTTATGGGTAGTTATGGGTGGCTTTGGGGAAGGGGCTGAAGCAGGTTGCTACTGAACAGAAGAATGGGAAGTCATATAGTGAGGAGAAGCAGCTCTGAGAAGGTAACACTATCATCTGCAAAAGGCTTGAGTATCTGAAAATGAACCTCTCAGGAGGGCTGGAATTACCAACCAGCACTGGTTCAGCTCTTCTGTCAAACTGCCTGTGTATTCCTTTCTGTTATATTTTGGGCAAAACCCATGGACTAGTTGACCTACCTTACCTGTAGTAACATGGTTATGCTCACATAGTAAAGAGCTGTCTAGGACACGATTTGTGTGTGACAGGACTGAATTTTTATTACCACCCAGGTCTCCTACAGATAGATGTTTGAATATCTGATTCTAATGACATTAATGATATGTACTGCTGGTTAACATTTGAAATTGACTATTTTCTCTGACAGGAAGTGTAAATTTGCTAATTCTGTGTTAGGAGTAGAGGAGAATTTTCCTGTGCTGAAAAATCAAGGGAACATGATATTTTTTGAACATGCAACAGTAAGAATAGTTAGAAGTAGCAGCAGCATCTTAATCTTGCAGGTGTGTTGATAAAGTAGTAGGCAGCAGAGACCTTAAGGCACATTTAGGGATCTTGATTCTGCAGCTGAAATGTTTTTTTTACTGTATTAATTCAACACTGAAGTTAAAGCTAAAAAAAATGGCAAATAATGACTTCATGGTTTTTCTTACAAATGTTAAACTAGACCAAAAAAAGGGAGGTTCTACCCAAAAAAGGGAGGTTCTACCCGTCTTTTTCTGTACTTCAGTGAACTGAAGAGTGGTAGCATTTCAAGGTAGCATTTAAAGATTGGTAGGAGGAAGACTAGTGTGTTTTTTAAAAAAAGTGTACATCAGAGCTTGCATATACTTCTGTCCTTTACAAAGAAAAGAAGTTCTAGTAACTAGTGCAGCTTTACAGCTCCATACTTAACATCCTTATCTAGCCAGTATTGTACTTGGCCTTGCCTAATGGCACTTGTCACATTAAAAAAACCCCAAATACCAATCAACTTGCAGTTGAACCTGAGATGAATCAAGTAACTTATGTGCCTACTGTAGAGTCTGGTACTTAGCTTTGTAGCTGAGTTTCTCACAACTGTTCACGACGTGTCTGGTTTTCACACAAGGATACAGGTGTGCATGTGTGCTCACACTGTCTAGTGTAAACTGGTAGCCATGGTGTTCCTTTTGGTCTAGGGATTGACAGTAGGGATGATACACCACTTTCCTTTCTACTTTCTTATGTCAAGACTGAGGTGTCCAAGCAGACTAATAATCAGTAAAGTCGTATGCTGATTTTTGACTAACTCATGGCAGTTTATGGGTATGACTGATCCCAGCAGGGCTGCTGATTTTACTTAAAATGCCAATTACTGTTACTGTGAAAGGTCTGTCAAAGTAGCTGCATGTTCTCTAATAAATTTTTAGCATGGGTTCTAGGTTGAGAGGAAGAGATCCTCCTTAGTGTTCCATCAATGGCCTTTTTTAGCTAGACCTTAAAACCTGCCTGTGTCTTTTAGTTACGAGGCCTTGTTTTTCCTCTCCACATTAAGCCATATTCTTTTGAAAATAGTGTGTGCTCTTCTGATGTTAAGTACTTTTTCTAGGTTAATTTGAGTTACTACAAACAAAACTGTTGACCTGAGAGCTCTTTGTCATATATCTTGTGGCAGTTTCCTATAGCAGGATATTTTTGTAAACCTATTGGTTCTGTTCTGTCATATAGTGGTGTCTGCTGCTTCAAGTGGCTGAAGATGGAAGACTCATTTTTGGTATCCCAAATATGATTGACCAAACCAGACTTTTGTGAACCTGTACAAATACTATGAATGTATTTTGATTTATTAATATTTCCATGTAAAAGTCGCTTATAGACTGATTTAGTTGCCTAGTATGTGGATTTGTTTTCAAAGTGCATCCGAACGTAGGCTCTTAAATCTTAAGTGGAATGGTTTTTCAGAATGAGGTAAATTTTTTTGTGTTTTCTTATTCTCAGCATATGTGTGTTTACTCAAGAGCAGAATACTTGTTCACATTCCTGTAAAAAATTAAGGAGAATTTTTTAAAATAAATTTCCTTAGTTTTTGTTTTGAACTGTGATTCTTTTTCTATTTAATCTTTTTGATGTAAACAGTAATCCTAAAATCCCTTGGAATTGTCTCTGATAGAGCATTTTGTTTTCCCATAAGTGATTATTTGGGTGATACTCTGGGTACTATTCTTTGAGTATTGTTTAACAGCACGCCTTGGTTTATGTTTAGTAATGTCAGAAATCTTTTGCTGTTGGGTGACTGAGCATCAATTGAATCTGGATCAATTTGATGTGTTATTTGTCTGTTTAGTGTAAATGCATGTTACAGTTTCTGGTGATACTACAGTTTTATGCTGCTTTAAAAGGATGGTTAGTATCTGAACTAACATCAATAGCAAAGTATAATTCATTAAAAAAATATGCCACCACCAAGTTAAGTCACAACTATTGGAAAAATAATGAATTGGTAGGTTGAATTTATGTACCCCAACATAATACATCTGGGCTTGGTTTTCAATCAACACAAGTGTTTTTGTGTCATGAAATCAGAGTATTATTGAACCACAGCCTTTAAGCAAGTACTGTAGTAAGACCTGTTTATTTACAGGTAAAATAGAAACATATTTATTAATTAAAAACACTGTGTGAAGATGGATTCATTTGCAGTTGTTCACGTAACTGGGAGCTTTAGACTGCTGCATCTGATAAATGAAACTTGGGATATTTAATCTTTAATATGCAAAAATGTACAGCATTGTTATATTGAACTTATTAATCCATTTGGTATTATAGAAACCAGGAGTATAATTAACTTCATTCCTTGTACTATTTTTAATCAATGGAAACTTTTGAAACTTTAACATCTTTATTTTCATGGAGTGAATGGGAATGTTTTAAGTTCTAAGAATGATAGGTTGACCATGAAAACTATGTTTACTTTCAGAGAGAACAGGAAATGAGAATGGGTGATATGGGTCCTCGTGGAGCAATAAACATGGGAGGTAGGGATCTGAAGGAAAAAGGCTTCTGTAATGTAAATTTTTTTTTCTTTGGGACTGTACATGTTACTCAAACACTCTTAATTAAGTAATTAAGGAGTAAGCAATATTAGGAAATAAAAAAACCCCAACATATATCTTGCTTTCAAACAGCTTTTCCCTCCTACCCCTGGTGTATCTTAATTGCTTTGACTATACGTGGCAAAAAATGATGTGCAAGTTGAACAAAAATCAGGGAAAGGTGATGCTCTGGGAGTTATCTGATACAAAAGAGGAATTTTATGTTAAAAAAATATTTGGCATTATTTTGGAGTGACTACCTATTCAGAGAAATTGTGACTGTCATTGCATGCAGTGAAATGATGTAGAGGTTAAAATTGGCAAGTTCTTCTTGACATACTTTGTGAGATAAATGGATAATGTGCTTAATGTTCTACCAGTTTGCTCCAAGTCTCTATTTGCAAGTATTCTCAGTTAGCTCTTGCAACTTAAAATACTGTCACTGCTAAAAACTATTACTGTGTAATCTAGAAGAGTATAATAACTAGTGCTTGCTCCATATATGCAGACTGAAACAATTTGGAATCTTACTTACCCAGAATATCTGCTTTTAAACAAGAGTGAAGATATTTCTTCAAAATCACCAAATCTAACTAAACTGTGTGAATTGTTAATCTATTGGAAGCTTCCTAATGGTAATTTAAAATAAAGATATAATTAAAAGAAAAGTAATAAAACTATTTTCCCCTATATTTTAAACTTGAGAGTACATGTAAAACTTAGTAAACATTTCACTTGACCTTTTGATTATTGTGAATTTATAGAGTAATGAATCTGCTTTTCAGATTTTAAAACGGATTATTCACAATGTCCTTGCATTTATTGAGACTTATTTATGGCTGAAAAATAAAAATAGGCTTGTGCATTCAGGGATGATGAAAATTATTAAAAAAAAAATCTGAAGAAAGACATTGTGCAGTTATTTACAAATATTAAACTGAATCATAAATTAAAGCTTAATTTTTTTATTTTATAGTTGTACTTTTGCATATTATTGCAGCATACTTGAAAATTTCATTTAATTAGAAGACTTCATAAATATTGATACTGTGCCAGTTGTCCAGATCCACAAGATACACTTTTTACATGCAGATTTTAAATGTGTATTTACTGCAGTTCTTAACAATGATGTTATTGGTCTTGCTTTCTAAGTTTTATGTTAAGACTTGATTTTAAACTTAATACTTTTAGAAATAAATTGTATAATTCCAAAAATGTTATAGTAACACTGAACTGCTATTTTAAAGTATCCATAGCAAATAAGTGTAGCATTTATTTCTGTAGAGCCTGGATTTTAAGTTCATTTCTCCAGCATATTAACTCCATTGGTACAACCAAAATAGTTGCTCCCAAAACCTTGCAGTAGACCTTTAAATAGTATGTCTTTTGTTGTTGACAGTAGCATCCTTTGTCAACATTTCTGTTGGAATTATAACTTTATTTTTAACTGACCTTACCTGTGCCATTTGTGACTTTTTATAATGTGGGACTGAGGGAGCTCATGATAATTTCCTTAGAAAGCAGAGTACCTCTGTGGCAGATTTAATAAGTTTTGGGCTGACTTGTGCAGAACTGCTCGTTTTTACAGCTTTCTGTGACAAACAAGTTCTGAGAGAATATGTATGCCTCATCAGAGCACTTAACTGGATCCGTAGTGCTAAGTACAGAGTATAAACTTTAATATAGAAAAGGCTTTTTTGGGGAACTGTCTCTGCATTGATGAGGATTAATGACTGGCATGTTGGTGCATTTCAGACATTTAGAGTGGACTTTTTCAGCCCTTCAGTTTGCAGGAAAAAGCTTTTTTTTTAAGTGTCTGCATTGTGGCACGAACACTAATGACTGTTAGTCACTAATTTCCATCTGTTGCTGAACATGGTCCTGTAAATTAACTCCTCACATCAGTGTCCCACCAAAAAGAAAGGACAATCAAGTGGTTAGCTCTTAGGGTCTGCTTTGGAGGTAGGAGGATTTTGGAGGACCTCTGACTTACAGCTAATATATAATATACAGCTAATTGTAGTGGCCTCTCGCTGCAAGTATGCAGGGCCCCACTCTCTCTTTGCATTATACTCCATAGTTTTCCTCCTTTCAGATCTGCTTCTGCCTGAAACAGGATCAGTATTCTAGAGGTTTGACAGTATAGGTTGCTATATGCCACCTGGGTGCATTTGTATGATATGGAGCATGAGAACTTTGTTGCAGCTGACAGATAAGTGACAGTACCTGTGAGTGGCCAGCTGGCTCAGTTTAATTAGGCTGATAAACAAGCCAATAGCAAGTAATTTAGCACTTAGTTAATGGTGCTACTGCCTGCACTAAGTGCTGCTACTGTCATGATAGTCCTGCAGAGTGCCTCTAGCCTCTGAGAATAAAGGTTTCTCCTTACACTGGCAGTTTACACTTCTTTTCCTTCTATACTAACTGAATGGGTGACAGTAAAAAAACATTCTAGAGCATATGCTGCTGTAATTTTCTTGAATTGTAGCACGGTCTTCCACCTGCTACATGAACTGAGCATGTGTATGGGTAGGTGAGAAGCATCCAACCTGAGTGTACCTTTGCTTTGACTTAGTGTTATGGGGAGAGGTTTGGGAGTTATTCATTACTAAGCTCAAAGACTTCTGCTTTTCAAAATTAGAGGATTTCTGTCACTTGTAATAAACTTGCTCAGCACTTCTCATGTGCTACTGTGTAGCATGCATTGTTTTTGCTAAGGAGTTTGTGGTTGGCAAACCAGGTCTTCAATTTTAGCAGCAAACCCAGGTCTTCAATTTTAGCAGCAATATCTTGATGCCATGATTTCACTGGCTGCTGTGACATGGTGTACTCAAGGCAAGTAATACAGATGTAATTTTGCATACCTGCAGATAGTCGCAGTGCTGTATCTGTGCCAAGTAGCCTCCTTTCAATGATGTGTATTTATATATTCGTTACTAAAAAAGTGCAGTTGTGCTGAGAAGTGAGAGGGTTTATTTTTAAAATATAAACAACAGGCTTATTAGTTTAACAACATGTCAGATTTCTTTATATTATTAAAGTGTGTACTTAAAGTGTACACTAAATTCAAAAGGTATGCTTTCTTCCATTATCAAATTTTGAATGCATACTTTGGGCTGAAAAGGATGGATTATTATGGGGGGCGGGGGGAATGCATCACCACCAGCCTTGAAGTTGATATTTCATAATAGTAAGATGTGAGGTAGATAATCAGACCTTTTTCTTTCTTATAGCAACATGTGAAAATGCTGTGAAGGCATTTTTACCTATGTGTTATGATGTTAATGAGGACTGGCAGAGTGATGCTTCTTAGTGTGATATTACAGCTAATGATCTCCTCAGAATATGTTTTCAAGATTTTCTTCGGCCTTTTGGATTCAGAATTTTGGAGAAGATCGTTCTGTTATTTCAAGTTCTAACAAAACTACTTAGTTTTCTGGTACCTATACCATAAGTAATTACAGCTAAATGCAAGATTTTATTTATGCTATATTACTAATAGTTGGTTGTGAAGTTGAGTACCATCCCTGGTATTGCTTAGGCTAATATACTGTACACTATATCAATTAACATACTACTGGTAGAAGACTTCTTGCAAATGTACATTTCATCTGTTAAGATCCTGAAATAGCAAAGTTTTCTTATAGCTGCCAATGTATGTAAAATCACTTGAGATTTTTGCTAATTTGTGGTGTGCATACTGCATATAGATGCAATATGAACACTTTGGTTCCTGCACCGGAACTGTACAGCTATATTTAGCTGTAAAGGTTGGGATTTTCACATGAGGCAAATTATGCAGAATAATAGAGATTATTTAAAATCTGTTTAAAAGCAGATGATTGAGATAAATGTACAGTCTCAAAGAATATGTATATTTTTTTCCAGTATTTGAATCTTGTACATTTGGCTTTTTAAGTATTGTAAATTGTTTGTTTGTTCTTGTAAAATTAAGATAGGACAGCTCTAAGTATAGATTGTTTTGCATAGATGCGTTTAGCCCAGCACCTGCTGGTAACCAAGGCCCTCCTCCAATGATGGGTATGAATATGAACAACAGAGGAACTTTACCTGGCCCTGCAATGGGTCCTGGTCCTTCCATGGGACCAGAAGGAGCTGCAAATATGGGAACACCAATGATGCCAGATAATGGAACAGTGGTAACGTATCACATATTTAATTACTTTGAATAGCTGTCATGTCTCATGGCCCATTTTTGTTACCAAAGGTATTTTCACGCTGAGTAAGAATATGTTATGATCTGTTTAAAGTATTTGATAAAACCTTGTCATGAAAATAATTTGCAACCCATACGGGAAATATTTTTTTTGCTATTACTGTGAAAACCCTACTTCCCTTAGGAAAGGTAGTCTGTAAATTTAGACTTTTGCTCTTCTTTTCCTTAGTAAAACTAAATTCCGTGAATTAGCTTGTTGGGGTTTTTGATGAACAGTTAAATGTTGGAAGGTACAAAGTGTGAAGATATCTTTGTGTAAACTATTTAATTTTTTAAAGCAACTTTAGCGTTCTTTGTATTTCTTTTCTAACACTGTTAAACGCATGAGATTGACAGTAATTATGCCACTTAGAAAATCAGTAGCCAACAGCTATTGATAACTGTCATATCAATACAGGAAAAAGAATATTGCGCAATTGCCACAAGTAATAGGGAATGTCTTCTATACATCTGGAATTTTTAATCAAGGGCAGATAGGCGATTGGGATGCAGTTAAAGCACTAGCCATTCTTGCTTTGTTCTCATAAGCAGTCATTTTTCCTAGCTGTAATGTCTTATGTAGAGAAACAACTATATAATTTAAAATCTGACTTTTACGTATTTTTTCAGTACTGTTCTGTTACTAGATACTTGGATTAGTGGTGGTGTGACCTAAAGGAGAATGTAGTATTAACAGTTACTCTGTTACAGTTTTATTGGAACACAGAAGCATTTTGTAGCTGTGGTTTTTTTATATATAGCTTCTCATCAGTATCTGTCTGCGATTGAGAAATCTGTATAATGAAGTTAGAACAAAATCCTTTGTTCCACAGAGGAAAATGAGATTTCGATTTTGCACAAAATATATTGTAGGTCTGGTCTTTACCAGTTAAAAAGGAGAGGATCTTACTTCACATCATAGGAGCCAGCTCATTTTATCAGTTGTGTCATTTCTCACAAAGTGGGGAGGATGCTATCCACAAAATACTGGATTTGGAAATGCTTTTGCTGGAGACCACTGGTCACCTGAAAACATTCTCTTGTGATTATATACACTGAAAAAGAGCTGTATGGAAAAAAACATGGTATCATAAATCACGGTATCTAGCTTAAACTGTTGTTTTTCTACAAAAAGTCATTCCAGGTATGGAAATGTAGGAAATATACTGACACTTCAAAATGCATGTTTTAAAAAAAAATCCTTTTTCATTCCATTTTTTTATGCATGCTTCTGAAGGACAAATTAGATTTTAGCTTTTTTCTTCATTTTGGACTTTGAAGGTTTTTAACTTGGGGGTCAGGCCCCTACAGAAAGGCATAGCCTTATTGTATTGTTGCTGTTGTTAGACACTTTAAAGAGCCTTTGAGGGCTATCTACTAAAACATTGTAACAGTTATTTTCCACCGAGGGAAATGAAGAATATGCTTTATAGATCAGAAATACAAATTTAATGTTTTTAATTGGATGTTTGTCTGAAGACTTGAAGGGAAAGTTGTAGCAATCTTCCTTTTGTTTCACTGCAGTCTTTTGAAACATGGATTGTCTTTGCACATAACGTTTTAAAAGTAGCTTCCCCCACTTACATTAGTGTAGTCAGTTAATTACAGCAGTTTTCTTGTTAGCTAGAAAGAGGGGTCCTTATTGGAAAGAGGACTTGACTTTTTGTCCAAAAATCATATGGTAAAGGGATCAGGAATATGTGATAAGTTACTTGTAGAAATTCATATCCATGGCTAACGAGCTGGCATGCATTAAGATAATTTCATAACAGTTTTTACCCAGTGCTACAGATTTAAAGGTACTTTGGCTCAGTAGGAGATCTTTATGCAGCTCTTGAAGTAACCTTTCTCTTATATAGTGTTAAACTTGAAACAATGCACATACATACAACCATGATCTAGGTTGCATGTATTTTTATCTATATAGATAGAATGCTGGGGTTTTAGTTACATATACATATATATATGAATTAGCAGACTCCAGAACTGCTGAGCTCTACTGCTGTTACTGGAGTTAGGCTTTCAGAAGAATTATTTTCTGGTTCAAGCATATAAATAAAGTGCTGGTCTTGAATATTCTTGTTGAACTTTGAATACCTGGGGAGTTAGTGTAGATCTCCGTACAGAAGGAATTTCTTCTGAAAGCGTAACTGCCCTTAACTGGTGAATGAGGAGTTGTTTCCACATCTGATTATACCATGGATCTATGCTTTTAATGGTTTATGTTGAGTTTAAATTTCACCATGTGGGGTTCTATTTTTAAACACTTGCATAAATACTGAACTGTAAGTGCTCAGATGCATGTTTTCTGTTTCGGGTCTTAATTTCTAAGTAAATAAATCTGTGTAAGCAAATAAATATCCTGTGTAAGGATATATACCTTTACTAATACTAAGCATAGAGCTAAGGAAAGTAAATATGGAATATTAAATGGATTTTTACCTCACACTGATATTTCAGAATGAGCCTTAGTTACATAACAAGTTTTTTATAAACTAGGTGTAGTCCAGTTACGCATTTTGTCCCTATGTACTTTTGTTTGGACAGAATTTTAAAAGCCTTAACTAAAGATTTCTGAAGTGCCATACAAAAGGCTAACTCCAGGTGGAATGGACTTGAAATATCCATAGATATGTGGGTATAGTAGTCTTAAGGCTATTAAAAGAATAAATATTCAGTGTCTAGAAATACAAAAGCTGATTTCCTCCCCGCCTAGTTTGATAATGTTTCTCTGTCTAATTTATTTAAGGGAGAAGCTTTGTAGTTGGTATGTGAGGCACAGTAGGGCTTAGATATAAAACTGTTTGCTGTCTCCTCTGTTACATAGAGAATATACATTGCTTGAGATGTGCTTGTAAGGATGAAGTTACATTCAGCACCAGAGTTGGTCTTAAGTATTGTTTTGAAGTTTCAATTTACTTACAAAGTTGGAGCATAACATTAGCACTCTTTAATTTCCAGCTCTTTTTCCATAATAACTAATTGAATTGCTCCTTTCTTCCTTCTATGTGTGATCCTGATTCTGCTGGACTATCTGCTGAACTCCATGACAACATCACTTGTGGTTTTTGTTGTAACTCATATTTGGCATGTTCCAAATGGACTTGTGTTAGCATAATGAGAGATTCCCTCAAGGAGGCCCATCCCAGATGGGTTCACCTCTGGTTAGTAGAACGGGCTCTGAAACTCCTCAGCCACCAATGAGTGGTGTAGGTGCCGTGAGTGGTGGACCTGGTGGCTTTGGTAGAGGAAACCCAGGGGGCAACTTTGAAGGACCTAACAAGCGTCGCAGATACTAAATCTCAATTAATTCCTTACTGTTTTAGAAATTCCAGTAAAATTATACAGTGATATGCCTTTATAATTTTAACTGTTATCTGGAAACGGTTCTATTGTTATTGTAGTCTTTAAAACAGTTTCTTTTGTAAAACTCTTTTTGTATTCAGTCATAGGCTTTGTAGTATAGAGCAGAAATGATGCGGATCATTATATAAGGCAATGTGTTTGTGACTCTAGCAAAATACAATGTGTGACTATGCTGTAAAACATGCAGTTATCTGATTACAATAAAACAAAAATCACTGGAAAGGATTTTGGGAATGTTATTACTGAGTAAGAATAATTCTATGCTTAATTATAAGTGGCATAATTTTCATTTTTTCATAGATTCTACTATGTGTCAAGAAAGTTCCATTCTTAATAGTGATTGTTTAGCTAAACTGCATGGTGCAGTACATACTATGAAAAACTTAAAACACAACTGCTTTTGTTTTGACTTTCAAAGAGCGTAAAATTTTATGCGAAGTATTCTCAAAGATACTGTGTCCTTGCTTCTCAATCCACCATAGCAAACTTAGTAACAGTAGGCTTTACAACAGAGGTTATCTGTTAGACAAATTATTAGAAAATTTACCTTGGGGGGGAAAAAAAAACTTTGGAAAGGAATCTGTATGTATGCTTTATTCACAACAGTATGAGTGAATTTACCTAAACCGTATTTATAGAGGAGAAAATTGGTTGTGATCTCTTTGTGTTCTGCTGATGGTTAAAGTATCTTCCCATTGCAAGGAAGGAGACATTTCTGCAAGCTGGTCAAAAGCTTTCCACTGTGTTTGCACATCATTATTAATAAGAGTACATTTTCCCCAGTGGTTGGTTTGACTAGAACCACATCTGTTATCAATGAGTAACTGTTTAATTAGGAAGCAAATACATGTTTTCCAGTGAAAGTAAGTGTTCGCTTATAGTTGAGTAATACACAATTAGAAGGGTTGCACATGAGTATTCCTCAGAATGATGAATTTGGAAAATGCCCATTTACAGCACAACTCATGGTACATTTGCTGATGGAGTTTTAAGATAAAACTAATAGTAAAGCTATTAGGAAGCTTATTCTGATTCTGCTTTTGTCAGTCTTGGAAGATGATGGAAAAGACCTATTGGTTCTATTCCTGCAATGGCAATATGTAGGGATATTGGTTGGTTACTGTTACTCTTTTTCCTGTGCAAAATGCTTGTAAAATAGTAGTGTTCTTTTTTATCAGTTCACTCTCATTTTCAGAGGTAGAAATTACTAAATTTTTTCTGCATGAATAGTTATATTAAATTGGTTAAAAGCTGATTTGAAATAACCTGGTGTCCTAATAACATCCAAATGGTATATACATAGCTCAGCATGGGATGCAAGCAACAGAGAGGTCATGTGTGTGTTACTTGTTAATGTAGCAGTGATAGTCTCAGTGGATGGAATTTTGAGCAAACAGTTAACAAGAAAATTGCAGCATTGCTGGCATTTTGGAAATACACTGTTATTTAAATTGCCAGTTTTATATGGCTTAAGATACTGTTTTCAGACAATTCAGGAGTTACCTTGTGTGTAGGTCCTCACTTGTGACATCTGTACTTGCTAAGCATTTGCCTTTAGATTGTCTTTAATGTTGCCATTTTTTGCTTGACTTGATACACGCCACACTTTATAGTTTGTAATACAATACTGAGTTACCTTTAGAGTCTGACATACTCTTTCCACTGCAAATGGTTTTACTTGACACACTGGTCCTAAACCTCAAGATTTGGGAAAATTGCTGGTTTTTCACTGCTATAAACTAGAGTTTACATATAGCAACCACTTAAGCTCTCTGCTCTAGTGTCCTTCATTCAATTGAAAATGCAGTATGCATTGGTATCTAGTAAGGTGTCTAAATATGAGATTACATTTTTCTTGTCTTTTCTGCCCTTGTACATGACTTTTTTTAGGGGATTGAGAAAGTACTGGTGTGAATTGGTAGTTCTAAACTGTAAAGCTGTACAGGGAACATGTTTTAAATACAAATTGAACTAGCTTCAAAAAGTTGGTTCATTTTCTTCAAAGGAAAAGGCTGTGTCGTTCAGGCCTTTTAGCTAGCTCCTGTATATTTGTTTAGCTGTGTAAACCCTCCTCCTTGTAGTATTTGAGTATGTTTCAGAAGAACATTAAATATACTAAATCTGCAAAAGTGGTTCATTCTTTCCATGCCAGCTTCATGCTATTTTAAGTGCATGTTTGCTGGACTGTGGTTTTGGTAGCAAGTGGAGGTATGCATGTATTTGAAAGTTATTAGAGGTTTTATTTAACTTTAGTGATTATCATTCCACAGTTGTGACCTGCCCTTCCTGTAAACCTCTGATTTGGATGGCTCTGCTGCATTGTAGCAGTGGATTTGTCAGCTGTCCTTACTGCAGAAAATCATCCAATCTATTTTTAAATGTCCATGAACCAAGTCCTAACAAATAAATACTGAAATGTTGACTTTGGGCACGTTGTAAAGATTTCATGAAGAATGCCTTTTGTAGCTGATGACACGCTGCTAAGTTCAGCTCTTAAAAGCTTTCTTTGGGCTGCCTGGCTCAACTGTGAAGGCAGTGCTTCTTGTTTTGCCAAATGTGGTAGTAACTGATCCTAGCTGTACAATAAACACCTAATTTTGTTAAAAAAGGAATGGTCCCAAATTGTTTCCTAAAGATGTGGAGATGTGGCCAGCCAGTGTTTTTGCTTGAAGGTTCTGCCCTTTTGCTAAAGTGATTGATTTTTCTTGTTCCTCGTCTGGTTGATCAGTTTATCATTTTTTCTGTGTACACGTCCTCAACTACCTTTGCACTGTTTCACTGGAAAGCACAGTGGAGTCCTGACTCTCTGCTGTATGCTATGCTGAAACAAATAGGCTTGGAATATATATGAATCTGCCAATTACAGTGCACTTACTTTTGTAATGTACTTACTGAGTTTTTACATTATTCCTGAAATTTCATATTCCTAATCTGCCTAATTTTCCTGTGAGATACAATTTTAGTACTTAAAGATAACAAAGCTTTACTATACCATTTAAGTTAAACATGCCAGTACCAGCTTGTCTAACTACATTTGTGTTTGTCACCTCAGTCACTTGAAGGGGAGCTACTGGATGTTTAAGAAATAAAAAAAAATTCATTTTGGTTGTCCTGACCAGTGTTCTCATTAGATAAAGGATGTTGATATCTTGGGAAACTTCATGGTGATCCTAATATACTTTACTGTATTTATTTCCTAAGGAAATCATGAATTACTGTGGATTACCTAGAAAGAAAATTCCTGACCTGCAGTTGTTTTATTTATTGTCCACATAATTTTTATCCAGTTGTACATAAAGATATAATAAGCTGGAGATTCTTACTAGAACAAGAAGTTAAAATAGATGGCAAGAAGATAATATGAACTAAATACTGCATTAATTTAATTTTAACTGTAATCCAGAAGGATTTTATACTATGCATTCTTTTAAAGAGCATTCTGATCTAAGGTATGCTGCCACATGTTAAAATGTTATACCCAACTCATTTCTCTCTTTTCCACTCTTGATTTCAGCTATAGAATAATTTGTTATTACAAATTCTTTGCAAGGTACTAAGCACAAACACAGTGACATTCATGAGCCATGTGTTGCTAAACAGTTGCAATCTACCTTGAGATAACTTGGCTCAAAAATTCTGAAATAACCAATCTAAAGGCAGATTCTCAAGTGAAAACCAAAACCCTGTAGGCCTTTTGAAGGGAGAAAATATACTTGAAAGAGAGATGTTCAGCAAATTAATGGTGTGCTCTGGTGACATGAAGTTCATTTTATTTAAGCATGTTGCAGAAACAAATTTTTTGCATACTTCTTAATTTATATATTTCTTATAACAACTTGTATCATGATTTTTCCCTTCACAAGTCAAACTGAAGTGTAATCAAACTACTAAAATTGCGTGGAAGGCAGGGTAGCAACTAGAGTCAGTTTATGTTGGACCACAAATGTGAAGGGATTCTAAATGCCATTCCCAAGACTTGAAGTGTTGCATATCCACAGGTGGTTTTAGAGTCTGCATCCAGCATCTTTTGTTAGCTTGTGCTTGTGGCCAAGAGTGGGGGACTTCAGAGAGCACATACTTCCAATGCAATTTAATTGTCTTCTCAGGAGCCCTGAAATTATTAACATGGGCACTGTGCTGTCATCAAGATGCAGAATCATCTTGAAGTTTGGTGCTTTCCTTGGGCTGTTACCTCGCTCCTAGAGTGAGGGAGTATCAGTCCAAACTTCCCTGATTCATGAACAGTAAGGAGGGAGTGAATGTGGCCTGTGGGAAATGCAGAGGTTGGACATTACTACTTTAGATTGTTGGCTATTCAGTGCTAGTTTGGTGGCAAATGTTGAACTTGTAGTAACCCGAAAGCATTTGTTTTCTTATAAATTCACCTATTGAAATGTAAGAACTTAATAACAATAAAAGGATTCACTAAAAACTTGGAATACCTAATGTTCCCATTGGACGTTTTTATGTTACCTTTCGTTACCTTTTCAGATACACTGTGAAGTAGTCTTAGCAATCTCACCAGTTTAGTGTGTTTTCTTAATAGTTTTGGGTGTTTTCCCATAAAGTATTTTAAAAATCATAGCTGTAGGCCTTTCAGGTGTGTTTTCTCAGTAATCCATGAAATACTGAAGTTAGCTATAAAATTGTCTAAAATGTTACTTGTAGAATAAATAAATGGAACATTAAATTTTCATGAAAACAGTACTTTTTATGTTTTTAAATGCGTGGAAACAAACCCTCAATTGTTCATTTCCAGTGGGATAGATTTAATAGGTCTTTTCCATCTTGAACTTCCTTAAGATACTATGAAAATTAATATAGCTGAAATTTGGAGGCATTCTTATTAATGACCTCAGCCTGACTTTTAAAAGCAGCACAAGACAAGTTTCTTCAGAAAAGAGTTTGGAACATCAGCCCTTTTTTCCTAATTGAAGGAACTATTCGGAAAACCGTTCAGAGATAAGCATAGCGTACTTACAGGTAAAACTATTAAAAAGCCCCTCTGCTCTAATGTAGTGATTATTATACACACAAATCACATTGAAAGAATGAAAGCAACTTTGTAAATGTGTGTAAAAGCTCAAGTGATTTGTATGTGGTCTCTTGAGTGGAGAATAAAATACTTTATAATAAGAGGTATGAGATTCAAAAGGAACTGGACTGTGTTACTACATACACGTGTGGATAAGGTTTTTCCATTTGTGTTGGTAAATGCTTTGTCTAGAGCTTCCATTGTTCCTAGATTTATTAGTGTGCTTTTATATCTCAGTTTCTGTAGAGTAAAGCATAGCTGTATAATTTGATTGAATTTACATGCTAATTGTATGCGGGACGTTAAGTGCTTGACTTGAAAGAATTGCAGTGAGAATAAAGATACTGTTCTTGACTTTAAGTAAAAACTGCGTGGATCCTTGAACAGGAAAAAGTGTGGAGGGTCCTGTATGGAAATTGAACAAAAAAATGGGAGAGAGGGAATAAAGTAACATAATAAAAGTGAGAAAAGTGTGGTTTAATTTTATATCTACAGCAGATTCACAAAAATAACTTTGAGTCTTGTTCTACGTGAAAACCACAAACCAACTAATTTTTAATAGAAGAGGTGGAAATACCAGTTACATTCATGTCTTGGATTTTTTGAACTGAATTTAGTTTTGTGCAGATGGCCAAGGAATAGCAGGAAAACTGAAATGAATCAATGTTCTAAAACAATTTTAATATTCTTGGGTTGTAGGGTGGGATCACTGCAGTTGGTTGTATCTCTTCTGTGTTGTTTTATGTAGGACTTGATTTTGTCACTGAATACAGCAACTGTATAGAGCATGTACACACCATGTAAGTATGAAACAGCTGGTATTAAGGTCATTAGCCTCTCATCAAACCAGTGAGAATCCAGTCTTACACCTGTGTGCATCATAGACAGAGAAGCGCCAAACAGAAGACCATGGTAAAGAAAAATTAAATAGTACATATCTATTAGCAGTGATGGGATGGGATGAAGGTATTTTCATTAATTTTTTGCTTTAATTCACTGTAATCAATTTCTTGTATGACAGGGAAACTAATTTTATTATCAGTTAGTACTTGAAAGAAAAAAATCCCCACTAAAACAGAACACCTCTCCCAAAGAAATCCCCAAACCCAAAATACCTCAGTGTACAACCCAACCCCAAGCAAAACATGTTTTCCCACTTTAAATAACCATATATACTTAAGCAAGGTGGAAGACAAAATAAATCTAAAAAGATGTAAAAAACACAAGGGTTTACTGTATTTATTTTTGCATCTGTTAGCTCTTGATGATCTGTTCATTTTAATGTGTTGCTTTTTAAAAAAACATGTTCCATAACTGTTCATTATTTGCTATAAAAGGATTTATTTTACTAAATTTATTTATTGTTACTGAATTTTAAATATTTTTATATAGTGTAAAATTGCACAAAAAACCACTGCATAAACCAGCTATTGCAGTACTATAGAATGCAATCTTTGAACTGCTAGCTGAATTGATCTTTCAGGCTGCATACAAATGTTTTAAATATTTGTATGCTAATGGGAATTAGAAATATTTGTGTGCATATTTAAAATAATCCAGTATATGCATTGCTGCAGATATGAATAGCCTTTTGCCCTCCTTGCTGCTTGGTCCTGCTTCCTCTGTGTCCTCCTTGCATCTCTGTGCCCAAGCAGTGAGCAGGTAAAGGAGACTCAGTGAGAATAATCAATTCTGCTCATTTCAGTGTGGAAGGAGAGAAGAGCAAGGAGGGGCAGTAGGGCAAGACTCTTCATAACTGTGCATACATAGGGCATAGGGTAATTGGCGGTGTAGACACAGAACGTAGTTTTATCTACGTTCTCATTAAGTGAGTTTGGAAGAAATACATAACCTAGAACAAATGGGTAAGAAGCATGTTGAGGGCTCTGGATGTCTGAATAACACGGTTATGGTTTACATTCTTGGTGATAGCTGGTCCAAGAGGGGCGAGTATTTCAAGTCATGAAGAAAAAAATGTACACTAAAATGTTGAGCCAAATTTTATGTGAGCTTGATCTGTCTGTTCACTTTCTGCAGTTACCAAGAAGGTTACATGCAAGCCAGTAAAATATGGAAAATAGTGTTCTTCGTGATTTCTCCAGGAGAGATGATATACACAGTTGCTTTAAAGAAGCAAGACTATTCACATGTACTTTTCCTTGGAAGAAAATATATAAACTGCCATTACAAAGATGGGAAATACTGTCTTTTAAAGTGCTAACATTCTTCATTCTTTGACATGATAGCGCTGTGTTGTTCCATATATTATGTTCTGCTTTTAAGGGGGAGAGCATGTGAAAGGTAAGCCCCAGCTCCAGTTTTAATCAACTTCAAATAGAAAGCTTTTTCCAGAAGGCACAGAAGGAAACCTGTAATAATGAAACAGTAGTTCATCTTCAGTTTTGTTCCGGTGTGGAACACTGTGTTTCTAGAACTTCCAGCATTGTACCGGTAGCAGTTCCACATCTAACATTTTCAGAACCAGAGCTGTGCCAAATCATACAAATAAAGTTTTTGCCTTAGTGTGTGAAGAGTGCAATTACTGCAATTCAAAAATGGAATGTTCAGACTTTTGAAAGAAAATGTATGAAAGAATTGTCATATATTAAAGTGATGGTTTAAAGGTGAAAATTGTAAACTTGGCAGCAGGGATGGCTATGCTTCTAAAATTATTTTGGGATATGTGTCAGTTGATCATTGCCATGTTATACTTTGTGTAGTTTTTTGTAATACCACTTAATGCATGTTTGGCATCATTCTTCCATCACACTTGTGTAGTTTCATATATTATTAACACTGATGAATGCAACTGTCTATAGATGGGGGGTACCAGAGCATTTGTTTCGTATTATGTAACTTGTTTAGGAGGGGTTTTCATTGCTAAACTTGTTTTCTGTCTTGTGTTTACTCTGCATGTTCTGAGCAAAATACACTTTTTCTACTTATATGGGGAAAAAGTAGCAAGTCATGAAAAAGTGTTTTTTTAGGAATGTAAATGGAAGTCCTGGATGCTTCTTACTGCTTCTAAAATGACAGCTGTCTAGGAGAATGAAATCACTTGGTATACTTTCTGCTTTATTATTCTAGACTTCGTCCTGCTTACAGCACACACTTCAGAATCATTACTCAAGGTTAAAATACCCCGAAGTTGAATTTCTGTCTGGTTTTAATCCTGTGTGTGTACAAGACAGTAAATGAAACACAAATGTCTTGATGTTTGCTCTGAATAGTACTCTTAATTCCCCACATAAAGAAAAATAATTAGTTTGAGTTTCATAATTTTAAAATATTTAATTAGCCAGTCCTCTGGTGGTGGGCTGGGGAAAGCACAGATTTGTGGAGAAATCATGCTCTTGTTTTCAGTTGCATTATGTTCCTGGGCATGCATTTTTTACTCTTTACATTGGGAGCATTTGTTACAAAGATTAAACAAGAAATATAATTTATTGTATTTTATCCAATTATAAGTATTAGTTCATTGTTACATTGTAAAAATAGAATAAGTTAGTATAGGCAGTTTTGCTTTACTGGAGATCATGGCATGTAGCATAAGTATCAGAAATAGGGTAGTTCAAGTGTTAGTAGTTACTGATAATAAGTTGTGCCTTTAAGCCTGGTTGGATAAAACCTGATACATATTGAGCATAACGATGTTTTAAAACTCAGTGCCCAGAACCCTGATGCTGCACGTGCATTTCTGCTTTATTGCTGTGGTAGTCACAAAAGTACTCACAGGTTTGAAAGTGTTCATCTAGATATATGGGAGAGGGTAAAGGATTGATTATTGTATGTTGCTTGATTCTTGAGGTCTTGCGTGGGAAAACTGGTATTGTAGAATCTTCTTTATATGATTGCTTAAAAATCTACTGTATTTTTTTAAACTGCCTTGTATATTTAAAACTGTCCAGTGTGAAGGAAGCCAAATGGTGTATCTTTAAAGAATGTGGGAAAACTATTTTACTAGAGGTCTTGAGCTCTAAATCTTTTACCAGTTTGACACTGAGGACATGGTGTCTTAACTGTAACCTTATGCGACAATTATGGTGGAAATTGTGCAAGCTTCTGCCAAGCTTTAGAAGTGAAGTGAGGATTTAAGGTGCCATACTGACTGTAGGATTGGGCCAAATCATTTGTATTTGACGCTTGTCACTGGCCTGCTCTGGTTACCCTAATCCATTCCTTTTAGGATTTTGTTTCCTTTTCTGTATTCTAGGTTTTCTTTTGTTGTAAAAGGCTTTTAAGTTTTCCTGATGATGTAGAAGATATGAGCTGTGTGAAACTTTATTTGGGGGTTCTAACACTAAATATGATGGAAATGGTTTAAAGGAAAGGAAAGATGTTAGATGCACAGTAAAAACCGGTTCTTTCTATGATGTGACAAGTTGTTACATACCTCTTCATATGTGTTTTGTTAGCATGTATCATGTATGTATGCTTAACCCGTTGTGTATTTAAAAAGAATTTTCTGTCTCTCTCTAAGCAGGGGGGGAAAGAATCTGTTCTGGATTAATTCAATTTCATAGTTTCACTTTTGTTTAAGTACACAATAATTAAGTGACAGAGAGTACACGAGAGCTTAATAGATAGTTAACCTTTCTGAACTCACAGATGTGTGCAAATACTAATGCAGAAAAGTAAAAGTAGATAAGTGCTCTTCATGGATTTACAGCGGGGGGAGATACTATTGTGGAAAAGCAGGAAGATGTGGTTTGATCTCATGTTTCAATTTGCAGCTTTTAAGAATTTGGGAACTACCATAGAATTAAAACCCCCAAATATGACTCTTATAAACTTCATCTAAAATTCTTAAATGTTGTTTCAGAGTTCTGCTATAAACAAAACTAGTTCAATGTAAACATTCAAATAAAATACATGCTTTAATGGAAAAAGTAATTCTGAAAGCCTGTGTTTTATTAAGATGAGTAATGTTATTTGGAAAGTTAGGTGTATTTTCTTGTATCTTTACTTTTAACTGCATAACCTTAAAGGAACAGAGGTGAAATTAATGACATGCAGGGAAAGGCTAAATATGCAGGACAAAATTTCCTGGGAAAGGACTGAAGTTCAAATATGTATAACTTACATAGCAGTGCTTCCAGTAAAGGACTTCTGTTACGAGTTTAGAGAGCTCCTGCTTAGAAACAGGTGCTGCCCAAATCTGGTCCTGCTCTTATTGCAGGAAGATGTCATCTTTGCCTTGATTGTGACAAACCAAGAATAGGATTATCAGGATGTAAGTTTATGAAGAACATAATTATCTTGCCACAGTCATAAATCTGAATGGTTGAAGAGTCAGCCAGCATCTTCAGATAAGCTTGTTTGCTGAGTGGGTATGTGTACAGCTGCATGATTGTTACAGCCTTTCCAGGACTTGGAATATGCCTTTGGTTGTTTCAGCAGTTGCTTCATGTGCCTCAGTTAATGAAGTTCATTTATGGCTACAAGGATGCTTTTCAAAGTCTTCATCTTTTCTGCTTAGCAAATTCTCTTGGACAGTGACATCCACTGCAGTTGTGGGTTGAGAGTGGTGCCGTCATGGGGTGCTTAAATCAGCATTTGCTCCTATCAGCTGCAGTTGACTTAGTTTATACCTGTTCAGTCATTACAGTGCACTTCCAAACATTACTTTTCATTAATTGAATTTGTATTCTCAGTGAGGTATTGATCTGAGCAAGTTTGAGTAGAAACTTAAGAAAATACAGTCTAGTTACATTTGTACTGTCAATGACACAAATTCCTTTAATAATTCCAGGTGTGTTACAGAAAATTAATCTCTTGGATGGTTCTGATTCCCTAATTTTGTAATAAAGATACTCAGATTTTGTTCTACTTCCATTTTCTGAGGTTCATCTTTAAACTGTTCGGACATCTGCATTTATTTTAGCTTTCACAGCTTGATGTAAACTAGAGTCACTCAAACTTTATACATAAATGTGTCCTGTCAGAGCATACTGATCAGTCAGGTGCTGATCAGATGTAAGATTTTGCAGAGCCCAGAATGAAAGTAAGTTGACCAAAATAAGTTGTTAAATAAGATGGAAGTAAAGTTACAAGAAGACAAGAACAAGATTGATTAGAATAGGAGAGGAAACAGCTCTGAAGGTAGTCTGTAAAAAGTAGTGCAAAAGAATCTGATAACGAGTACATGTTCTGTTAACCTTTTAAAGAAATGGATGCATCAGGATGTAGAACTTCAGTTTGAAATGCAGATTTCTTTGGAGAAGCTACTGCTTGCTTAAGTGGAGTTTGTTTTTCAAGACATTGCAAGTAATGTTTGTAGTGTATTAGAATGGATGTTTTTTACTTGTGTACATCAAAGGTCACAAACAGGTAACTGAAGTAACAGCTTTTATGTTTTAGTCTGTGTTTGTAGCCATTTTCTCATTAATGTGTTGATATTTACAAATTTGGCACCTGAGATAATTTTGATAGCTTGTTTGTAAATTAGTGGTTTTAATGTGAGAGTTACAGTGCGAGCTTGCACTTCAAAATCTGAATGAGCCATGGTGAAAAACAGTACCAACAATCAATCTCTTTAATTAAAAATACTTAGTTTTGGATATGATTCCAAGTTACTGCCTTTGTATATAAGATGATATCAAAAGGGAGTTCCCCACTTCTCACGATGTGGTCTTGGCCTAGTCCTGTGCAAAGAAGTGTCACCACTGAGGCCTTTACTTTGCTCTCAAGTGAAGAAAATGATAACCAACTGGAGTGTCTTTATGGGAGGGTATATGGTGGAATGGTTAATAGTGTTCCTAACACTCACTAAGATGCCTGATCTGTTATTCAGACTTGAAATTATTTCTAATATAGAGCTTTTCAGTCCTCTTTGTTACATGTTAGTAGGTATTTCTTTTGCTCTACATATGACTGCTGAGCTTAAAGCTTTTTAAAAAATGTTTGATATTAACTTAGAAAGCTGTTTCACTTTGGGCAGGAAGAATAGCTTTATCTTGCAGGTAGTAGTGACTTTACTAAAATAAGGAATGCTGTACATAGAATTTACAGCATTCTATGGTACTATAAAGCTGAAATAAATCCCGATAGTGCAGCTTTAGCAATATGTCCAGTTGTGCAAGGAAAGGACAAAAAGCCAAGTTTGAGTCGCAGCTTGCCAAGCAATGAAGCTTGTACAACAGTTGCAAATAGAGAAATTGTTCCTTTATTCAACATTGCTTTGTGGGTTTTTTGATAAACAGGTAAGTCTATGTCAGTATAGCAGTTATGTGGTAGAGCATTTGCAGGTTACCCTGCAGTTTATTAATGCTGTTTGTTGTCTTTGTCTTGAAATACAGGTTCTGTTTCCTGTGTATTTCAAATCTAATGTAAGATTTTCTGTTCTCTACCAAATACAGTTTTATTATGGTGGAAGCCAGAAGTTGGTATTCTGCATTTGTTACAAAGTAATCTGAGATGGAAGTTGTCACCCAGTAGAGTTAGTACAGGAAGGAAATTACTTAATTGCACAAAGAATCACAGATCTTTTGACAGGACCAGAGACAACAGGTACAAACAGAAACACAGGGTATTCCTTCTGAGCATCAGGGAACACAGTTTTACTGTGAGGGTGACCAAGCACTAGCACAGGCTGCCCGGAGAGGTTATGGAGTCTCCATTCTTGGAGATGCCACAAGCCATCTGGATGTGATCCTGGGCACTGGCTCTACGTGGCCCTACCGAGCCAAGAAGTTGGACCAGATGTTCTCTAGAGGTCCGTTCTGACATTAACACGTCCATGATTCTGTCTTCTAAGCAAAGCTTTGAATTTATTAAACTTTATATGAATGAATGAACAGTTAAACTGTATTACGTGCTTAGGTACTTGAATCCTTCCTTACTAGGTTTCATTTCAATGTAGATGTATGTATTTGGTAGTATTGTTAAATTTTACATTTTCAAATGAAGCATGTCAAAGATGAAAGCGCTCTAAGTGAATCTTGAGTTGTTGTTAATAAGGACTGTGTGATGTCTTGCCCTGCCCTTCCCCCAGCACAGTCTTATGGCTTCAGAGATTTTAGCCCCACAAAGATAATCAGTTCTGCTGTCATTATTTTGGAAGAGGAGGTTAGGACACTGGCCTAACTTGGCAACCTGCTGCAAAAATGACAGGTAAGGAACTTTACAGGAGGGAATGGGGAGCATTGTGTGACATTCTGTCAAGCCGAATTGCAATCACTTCAGAAGCTGTGTATTAGTGAGTTTCACAATTCTTTAGGAATACTGGGGTTTTTTTAAATTGAAGAAAATTGGATTATGCACAGTATAGGAAGTTTTGCATGAAACTAGGTTCCCCTTTAGTTTTTGGAAGATCCGAAATGTCCTCAAACTAGAGAGGTCATCACTACTATATATAAGTATTTTTCTATAATACAAAGCTTATGCTGATTTTCTGTAGTCTTAAAACTAAGATATGAGAAAATTGTCTCTTAGGCTTTGCATATACATATTTTTGATACTTTAAAACAATTTTAAATTATTTTAAAATAAAAAATTAGTCTTAATAGAAGTATGCCTATTTAAACATCCCTAAAATCTTAGTGGCTCTCTTAACTCCTTGTCTAAGTGTAGACTTGTTTGCATAGTGTGTAGCACAATGGTATCCTGACTTCTGTTGAAGTTGTAGAGCTGTACTGATCCTACTTAACTCTGCGCTAGCTGTGCTGGTTTAACTATATCTTGTTTACAGCAGACTTTTCTAAATCTGTTTCTGTGATAGGTAACCTCAGAGTTTCCAGAACCTGGCAAAACTATCTCATGAAATTTTAACTGTAGCTTCCAGTGCAAGTGCAGCATTTTCAGATGCTTTTCATCTGTCAGGTTTCTTAAGTTTTCTTTGTGAATTCACATCTATACATCATTATTTCTAATGATGGGGGTTAAAGGTTATTCCTTTCTTCCTTTAACAGTTTTGTATGTTTTAGCTAAAGTATCACAAAATGCTCAGAACTTCACATCCGTGTAACATGTCATGTGAGTTCTGAATGGAGAAAGTTATATTGTTACTTGGACATTTTTCCAAGTTGCTCAGCATGAACTCAGTCATTGAAAGTAAAATTCTGAACATTGAAAGATATTTCTGCTGCATCAGTGACAACATCTGTAAAATGGATAATTATGAAAATCACTGATGAGCCAGCTATTCTGGTGCTGCAAGTTCAACTTGAAATGGGAGTGTCATATATGGGAGGGGGCTGTATCAAAAAAATACAGGATTTTGTTGCTGTTTCATACAGGATTATCTTAATGACTCACAGTGCACAAAATTTTGCAAAAAGTATAATAAGTGTATATATATATATATATAAACCCCACTTTGATTATATTATCTTGCATCTAGGAATATAATGACTTGCAAACAAACAATTTTTATTGATTTTATAAAGTGCTTACAAATTTCAGTATCTTCGAATTCAGACCTTGCTAAAGCTGTACAGATGAAAACTTTTGTGTCTTCTGTTTAAATACTTTCAGACATGCTCATCATTCCCTAAATACTGAAGAAATTATCTGATTTCTGTATGGTGAAGATTTGCAATACAAGCAAAACAGAAACAAATGTCCCTTGATCACAGATTGTCACTGGCACGGGTTCATTGTCTTACCACTAGTAACTGCCACCATTTGTTCTTTTTCAAAATCTGATCCCAGAAGAGGAATATTACTGCATTCACATTCCTCATTCTGTGTAACATGCTAACTTCAGGTACCCTACACCTTATAACTTGAAAGTTGTGGAATAGATGTAAAATATTTTTAATAATCTTGCAAAGGAAATTGAATGCCTAGTTGGCTTAGCTTAAGCAGTATTTGCCCTTTTGTTTCTAGGAACTTAATTCTCCTTTTGAGTCCTAATTTGGTAATAGTATTTTTTTTTCCCATAAATGTTTACTTGCTTCTACTTCTCTGCAAGTATGTGCACTTAAGAGAATTTGACGAACACAAGATTGGGAAAAACTATGTTGCAGTTTGTCTTCTATAATCCCTGGCAGTGATGCCAGGTAACAATTGATTTAGTCTCTGATGGTTTTATTGTCCTCAGCAGGGACTACTCATAATTAAGATGAGCAGGTTTGGCCAGACTAAAGTTAAAACTAAGAGAAGAATGGGGAGGATAAGATTGCTTGACCATTTAAGAATGTCTAGCACTGTGCCTTCTGTTAGTGTATCAGCAGCCAACATTGTTATCTGTTACCTTTTGATAGGTAAGCCTGAACAAATGCAAACATGAACACAGCTCTGCGGATCAACTCGGGTTCCCTTTGGAAACCCCAAATAAGTGGCCACAAGGGATTGTGTGTTTTCCTGAGAACAGCTCGGCATTGGAGTTCTTCTTTCTGTGTGCTGGATAGTGGTTCTGCTACTCTCAAAATGATACCTGTGCCTGCTGGTGCAAAATGCCATATTGTCACTTCAGTGGAAGTCAAAATTTACCTGTACTGCTGTTGTGTGTTGCTAGGTAAATTTTAAAGTAGACCTAAAATAAAGGGGGAAACTTAGGGGGGAAGCTCTTTGTTACAGTAGCCACCAGAAATCTTATTAATTAAAAAAACTGAAACAAAAAAATCCCCTCAACCAAATCACAAAACCTGTTCTGTCAGTCAAGCTGGTGAAGCTGCCGAGCATCCATGTGCAAGGTAAATGTGAAGTGTCCTTCGGTGTTGTAGTGTCACAGCTGTCCCTGCTCAGAATTAGCGCTGGTGGC
The DNA here is from genome assembly GCF_000691975.1 of Corvus brachyrhynchos. Lineage (NCBI taxonomy): Eukaryota > Metazoa > Chordata > Aves > Passeriformes > Corvidae > Corvus > Corvus brachyrhynchos. The sequence continues at coordinate 2,152,542 of NW_008237404.1, forward strand.
CTGGAGCCTGTCCCACACAGCTGGTCTCTACTGGAGATACCCTGTTACGCTGAATATGTGTTACTTGAGATAGGTGCACTTAAGAGTTGGTTTTCAATTTTCCTTCATAATGGCACAATAGATGCACAGTATATCACTCAGTTTGTGTGTGATGCCTCTCTTCTCTTCAGAACAGGCATGTTTATCATGCTGTTAGCATTGGAGACTATTTCAGATTCATTTTGCTTGGCACCATACCCACTTCGAGCTTTAATTTAAAGAAGAGCTTTATCATATGAATGAAAATGCAGCCTCTTACTTTGAAAACAACTTTCTGTTGTGTTCCGACTTACTCTCAGAAATCACATTTTTCATCACTGGCTGCTTGGATACATTCAGCTCTAACAAAGAAATTACTGCTAATCATAAACAGTGGAGTTTGTATAGGTTTATACAGGGTAGAGAGGTCGGAATGATTTTAATTTTTTGAAGAGAGAGAATACTGAATAAATAGTGCAGAGGCACATTCCTAGTAAAAACCATACACATTTAAACACTCTAAGCAGTCTTACTGGCTGGTTTTAGAGCTTGTCATCAAAAATATACCATATTTATTTGGCTACAACTTTGTTACTAATATCTACTGGTTGCCAAGAATATGTCTCACTGCTTTCTCTTCAGTAAATCTGGGTGGCCAAGAAAGAGAAAGTAATATACACTGGCAGTTAAAGAAACTGGAGAGACTGCGTTAGGCCTTGATGTTTCTTGATCGGGGGGAAAAAGGGGGAGAAACTAATCACTGGGTTTTTCATATTAAAATACAGACTGAAAGATGTGCTGTTTGTAATTTTTCCCTTCCTGTTAGATGGGTACATACCTATCAATAGCTACATTAATTTCACCACATCAAGGTAATGTCTCAGGACACTAACACTCGTCCAGATGACAGTTCCAGCCAGGTCCCTATGACTGACAATTCATTACTATAGCTATTACTGCATTTGATCTGCTAAATGATTGTAATATCAACACTTGCAAAATTATAGCTCTAGGTAGAAAGGGTTAGTGGGCTGTGCTCTGTCATTTGTGCTTTAGGAAGAAAGTATCTATCTTGCTGCATGTCTGGTACAGAATAGATAACAAAACTTTTGATCTGATAGCAAGCTGCACCATGGGGTGGGAGGGGAGATAGAAAGGAACCAAATGGGAGGACTGACAAATTAACAGCACATTTAATAGGTCTCAGACATTAAATCATGCCAACTTAAAAGCGGTATTTATTCTGAGCTGCAAGTATTGGCCTGTTTTCAATGGTGTCTGATAAGGTAAATGTTACCTTTATTGTAAATGTTTGTGGTTGTGTGTTGTAATTTACACGTATGTCACTTCTTGAGTTGCTTTTTGGGACCGTTCCTGAAGTGAAGCCAGCCTGAAAGGTGGAACCTGTGTGTGGCTTTCCGAAGGAATTCTCTCTGTAGCAAATACTTTGCAGGGTGTGCTAAGTTTTATGATCATCAAGCAGGACCTCAAAATGTTGGAAATTTGTTTTAACAAGTCTTTACATGAGAGTATGGGGAGTTCTTCACCCCTTTGTGCTGCTGTAATCAGGATCTTTCCAGGCAGTCTTCTCCGTAGACATTTCATTAGGGTTCTCAGGCTCTGCAACACGTTTCTGTGCCTGAGTAAGGGATTATGCTAAGCCTATCAAACATTGCAGTGCTCACATCTTATTTTAAGTTGGAGACATTTATGGAGAAGAGGTGATTTTAATTCTAGGAGGAGGGAATGTGTCTACAGGTGAGAGCTGTTTTGAAGCCTGAATGGCTGAGGCATAGAGCTGTTGAATTTTAAACACTTTGGATAGTTGTTTTGCATGTGTACTCTATGAGAAGACACACAGCATGCAAGATGGATACCCTTATTAACACTTTCATTTAGGCATTTTAATACAATTCCAATAATTTTAATTATTAATTAGTAAAAGTAATAGGAATAATATTGACTAGCTGTTCTTCCAACTGCACTTACTGCAAATACAAGCAGATCTGTTGCAGAAGTTGTAGAATTATGGAAGTCCTACACTTTTGCATCAATTTCTAATGCTTGTAGTATTAAAATGTTATTTTAATGATACTTGTATGCAGTTCTGTTGTGAGATGTTATTATAAAGTGGGACAACATTTTACTCCAGCTCAGTTTAGTTGTATTATTTTGATAGATAACTTCACCCCTAATAAATAATGTCTGTACAACAAGAGGCTGCAGAAAGAGGAGGAGACTGTAGTGAGACCTGTTAGTTCTCAAGTGTAACTAATAACTCGGTGTTGTGTGCAGGGATCCTGATCATTTTAGTGGCACTAATATTAGAAGGATGAAATGTCACTTTGGCCACGTGCCTTGGCAGGCCTAGAAGACAACATGTAGTATGTCTTCTGTCACATGAAGTATGCATGTTTTAGAAAACCTCCAAAGAGAAATGACTTGGGGCTCTTTGGAGCAGAACTGCACTTAAATCTACTCCAAGCAGAAATCTGAAAATCTAGGAACTTGTTAATGTTCTTGGAGCAGCTGTTTAACTGCTGAGGTAGTAAAAATTTAAATAAAATCTGGGGACAGATGTGTGGAGAAACAATTAAGTGGTAAGAATGGGTAGAGAATAAATGAATTTTTTCTGGTAAACGGAAGTTTTATTATGGTTTATTACTCCATATATAATGGGTTTTTAAAAGAAAAGCTACTGCATTTTCTCTTTTAAATGTCAGTTATTTATTGTCTCTTTATTTTTTAGGTTACTATTAAAATCTTAAAATGCAGATGAAGACTGGCTTGTGCAGAATCCTTCTGCTATCTTATGCAGACAAAGGGAATCCTAAACCAGGTTTTAGTACAAGGTACGTATTAAGGTACGTGGCTTTATCCAGCAATTACTGAAACCGGTACCCCGTTTTTTATTCAGATTTGTGATTTGATGTAGTTGTGCTTCTACGCTTCAACTAATACTTGATTTCAGATAATGTAATTCCTGGCATAATTCCTGCCATGTTTTTAAAGGACTTGAAGCATAATGTACACAGACAACTCAAACTCTGGCCAGCCATGTGTCTTGCATCCAAACCCCATAGTGCCACATTAATGATGCCATGTCTGAGCTGCTGGATGTTACTGATACATTGCATTCAGAATCCCATTTGTTCGTACTACCAACACAGCAGTTACTGATTCTGAACCGTCTTCGGCATTAATCAGAGGGCTCTGGTCTGAAAGGCTGTGTCCATGCACTCTGGGAAGCCTGGGGCACAGTTTGGTTTGCATGCACACAGGTGTGTAGTGCCATCTGCCCTAGCTGTGGGCAGCATCTCAGTGGGGCTGATAGACAGCAAGGTTTTAAAGGGAGTCCTATGCAGCTAAGTTCAATAGTTCTGGTGGTTCCAAAATTCCAAAATATCAGTTGTTTTCATAAAGTAAAAGTAAATTTAAACACTGGTGGGATTTGACCAAGATGGTAAAGCAAGAGAAATTTGTGTTAATTCTCCTGTATTTGTTTGGCTTAGTAAAAGGACTGAGAGCTGTCTCTGTAGTTGTGTTAACAGTAAATAAGAGAACTGGATATATAAAGGACAAGAACAATTTATCTATTTTGTAATCACATGTAAAAGGTGCCCCTGTCCATGGCAGGGGTTCAGACCAGGTGATCATCCCTCTCCATGTGCTGGCAACTTTCTTTGTAAAGCAGGATACCTTTGGCTGCCTTTGTGGCCAGGTTGCACTCTTTGCTCAAGGTGGTTCTTGGACTTGGTGTTCACCAGGACCATCATGTCCTTACCTGCAAAGGGACTTTCCAGCCAGTTGGCCTCCAGCCTGTCCTGGTGTCTGGGATTATGTCTCCACAGGTGCAGGATTTGTCATTTCCTTCTGTGGAATTTCATGAGATCCTGTGAGCCCATTTCTCCAGCCTGTCAAGGGATCACTGGATGGTGGCATGACACTATAGCCTTAGCAGCCACTCCTCTCAGTGTTGTGTCACCTGCAGACTTGCTGAGGATGTGCTGTCCCATCAGCCAGGGCAGAAATGAAGATCTTGAAAAGGACTGGCCTCAGTACAGGGATACTCTGCTAGTCACTGGCGTCCAAGAGAACTTCATGCCACTGACAACCTTCTAGGCCCATCTGTTCAGCCAGTTTTCAGTCCACCTCATGGTCCACTAGTCTCTCAGTATTATGGCAAGGTCAAAATGGTAATTGGAGACATTATGGTAGTGCCAAAAGATTTCCTAAGCCAAGGTAGACAATATCCACTGCTCTTCCCATGTCTACTGAACTGGTCACCTCATCAGAGAGGCTCTCAGGTCGGGATCCTTAAGAATTTGCAAATGACCTTATTTGTAAATCCATGTTGACTGCTGCCCACTTACCTTCTTGCCCTTCTTGGTCTGGAAATGGTTTCCTAGAGCAGTTGGTCCATCACCTTCCCAGGGCCTGTAGTTCCCCAGGTCCTCTTTCCTGCCCTTCTCAAAGACAGGAGTGACTTTCACTTTCCCCTGGTCCTTGCACACCTCTCCCAGTCACCATGCTCGGTCAGCAATGGAGAGTGGCCTCGCAAGGCCAGCAGCCAGATCCCTTAGCACTCATGGGAGCATCCCATCAGGCTCAGCACGTGTGACTTGTCCAGTTTGTGTTCCCTAACCTGGATCCTGTCACCTTCTTGATACTGGGAGGGGCACTGAGGAGGTGGAAAAATGGTTGCATACCTTGTTTTGTGGTCTTGCCTTGCCCTTTACTAAGGAGTCCTGTTATTTTCTAGCTGTAGTAAAATCACAGTATAAAAGTTATCACACAATGTGTAATATAAACCAGACTATGGAAATAAGCAAGCTACAAGCATTTACTCACAAAATCTAAAAAAGAGAAGCTGCTAAAGCTCTTCATCAGAAAAGTAGGAGTAACAGAGAATTAATTTTTTCAGAATTTGATTCAAATGGGATGTTTTTTATCCAGAGGACATTTGGGAATTCAGTCTTGCTTGTCACTACACATGAGAGTGCCACTGTCCAGTTGGGAATCTCAGTGTTTGGCAAGGTTCCCAGGCATCTCAGAATTTTTCTGTCAAATTACAGTTTCCTTCCTGTGATGGTCAAGGTTCCTCAGAGATACAAGTGTTCCCCTTGTTTTGGGTCTTGCCTTGCCCTTTACTAAGGAGTCCTGTTATTTTCTAGCTGTAGTAAAATCACAGTATAAAAGTTATCACACAATAATGTGTAATATAAACCAGACTATGGAAATAAGCAAGCTACAAGCATTTACTCACAAAATCTAAAAAAGAGAAGCTGCTAAAGCTCTTCATCAGAAAAGTAGGAGTAACAGAGAATTAATTTTTTCAGAATTTGATTCAAATGGGATGTTTTTTATCCAGAGGACATTTGGGAATTCAGTCTTGCTTGTCACTACACATGAGAGTGCCACTGTCCAGTTGGGAATCTCAGTGTTTGGCAAGGTTCCCAGGCATCTCAGAATTTTTCTGTCAAATTACAGTTTCCTTCCTGTGATGGTCAAGGTTCCTCAGAGATACAAGTGTTCCTTTCACTGGCTAAATAACAACTCCTTGTCTCAATGAAGTGATAAAAACCTTTCTTCCTCTTTCCACATTCCTCACTTGTGTGTGGACTTCAGACTGCAGTGTGAACCTGGCTGACAAAGTGTAATGGCCTGATAAAATTGTGTTAAGTGTTATGCCAGGCTGCCTGTTCCTGGGGTTCCTGAACAGAGGGAGCTCCAGGTAACCTTGGGGAGGGCTCTCTGAAAAATTGCTGACATTTCTCAGCTCTTTATTCGACTGTATTTGCTGATGTGTTGCTGTTATTTGCCATTTGAGTCTTCTGAAGTGCTCTACTTTGATGACAAAAGTACACTTTCAAGGAAGTTATCATTTAAGTGTCTCTTGTAACTCCTCAGCCTGAATCATACTGACTTCTTGGATATGTTCCTCTCCACTGACTGCATTAGGTTTCAATGAAAGCCGCTGGTGGCTGGACACCCTCAGAACTGAAGACGGCTGTTACATTTTGATGATGTGCAAAATGCTGCTCTGCACCTTGGGAGTTACAAGGACCAGACCATCGGGTGAGAATGTAATTGTGTACCTGTTAGAACTTCTGTAATGGTACATTTTGTGCTCAGTTTTCAGTTTGTTAGTACTATTTTTGTGCTTGACACATGTATCTTTTTTTCTTTGGTATCTCTCTGTGCTCTTGGGCACACAAATAATGCTATTATATAACAAAATAGTAACTAAATCTGTCACACCTGGCTGAAGGTTGGAGAAGGGTGAACTGATCATTCTCACTTAAGCTGTTTTCTCTCTGCTTGCAGCCAGGCCGGACCTGTGAGACCTGAGGGCAAAGGGCTGTTTGAAATGATAGAAAGGGACCCAGCCTGGAGGTGACGTGTCCCCCACCAATACCTCAGCTTGGAAAAGACATGAGAAGAATGTGAATACAGCATCTGCTTGTGAGCTCCAAGACCTCTTCCTGCATGAGGAGACAAGTTACAGCTTTTGTGATGTTACTGTCTTCAGCCTCTGACACAGAAGGTGGTGCCAGTCCAGCATTTCATAGTAAAGCTGATGTTGGCCTACTTTGATGTAACCGAGGTACTGATGTCCTTTTTGTCTAGACTACACTCAAAGCAGATTTTCTTTCTAGAAACAGCAGTGTTAAGGGAAATAAATGGGTGTCAGTAAAAGGATTAGAGTTTGTACATGCTACAAGAATAATAAGAGTAAATGATATATTAAATGACTGCTCCTTGGTTTAAATGATTGCTGTTGGACTTAAAAAATGCCTTTAAATAAGTACAAAAATATTTTCAAGCCATACAACATATGACAAAAACTAGGAAAGTGGTAGGGTTTAAAGAACAAACAGTAATGTGGATTGTGTTTATGCTGCAGTAGTTCAGAACACAAAAATATTAATTACCTAGAGAAAAATTATATGAGCCAGTGACAACCGAACAGAACTCAAAGGAAATGTTAATCCAAGGGGAGATTACAGCTGCAGCAAGCTGTCTGTACAGTTGAGTAGGAAGTTATGCTACAAATACCTGCTGTCTTAATGTAGCCCAATAAAAAGATGAAAAAACATGAACGAATAATGAAAAATTACCTTTATGTGGTGTGATTTGAACATTGGCCTGTAATGTATCACCAGGGGTTTTTTTCAGTGTTTCTACAGCTATTGTAAAACTGTTTTCGAAGTAAATGAGTAACAGGATATTTATTTTCTGTTTCTGGAAATCATCAAGGCAGTGGACATGAACTGAAGGCTTGACAGGAACCTCACCCAGTTAAGTCCTGCAGTGGGAACTGAATTAAGTTGATGCAGTTGTAGATCCTGGGCACACACTGGTGGTGAAGCAGCTTTGTGGAGGCTGATCTGGGGCCCTGAGGGACAAGTGAAGATTAAGGTGTCCAACCACATGCTGGGCTCCATTAAAAGATCACGGCTGAGCAGGGGCCAGAAGAGCAATCTCTCCTCTCTGTTCAGCACTTCTGAGACTGCAGCTGAAACACTGTGCCCAGTTCTGGGCTCTTGAAGACAAGACTGATGTGGGAACAAGCCCCATGGAAGCCACTGGGTGATCACTGTTTCAGTGCACAAGTGTGGCACCATACCACTAATAAACACAGTGCAAGTCAGTACTCTGTGGCTGTACTTACCTGGACTCCCTGCACCGTGGAACCACTGGTAATCATTTGGTTTCAGGAAGAGTGGATGCAGGGGACTCGGTCTGGGGGATTCACTTGTGCTTTTAGGGATCTTAACCCTGCTATTCACAGAAAGAACTATTCTGATACTGACACAGCAGAGCTGACAGATCCAGGAAGGTGAGGGAGCTTTCAAAGCCTTTAAATCTCCTGTGCAAGTTTTTCCAGATGGGAAAGTCTCACCCAACCTCATAAAGGCTTTTTGAGAAAAACAAACTGTCAGCACAGCCTTTACAGGTGGGAGGGGCTGGGACAGCACTCTTCCCCACCCCACGCCCACTGGCTGATTGTATTCGGTGTAAGACATGCAGCTGCTGTAACAGGGCTTTCTTCCCCTAATTCATCGTCTCTGTTCTTGGCTAGGGAAAGTCCGTACAAGTAACAGCTCCAGGACCCAAGACTTCTCATGAGAAAGTTGGAGTCTGTGATACAGATGGAGATGTCAGCACATGGGTAATCATGTCCCCTCAAGCTCTGGTGGCCCATGCCAACACAGTTGCAATGAATCCAGTTTTGGAGCAGGCACTCATCTCCCTGTGTATGTGACAATGTCTTAAGTTCCCATGCACATGATTTGGGTCATCTCAGCAGCAGAGCTGTGTCTTCCCTTAAGAGCAACAGGCACACCAGAGGAAGGAGGCAATGGGAAGGTCTGACACCGCTACTATAATTGCACCAGTGCCACCAGTAACTGATCAGAGGAGTTCCTGACACTTCAGATCATACAGGAAGTATTACAGAAATTCTTGGAAAAAGATTCATTTGTAGCTATCATGCATGACAGGTGAGACTTTGCTGTGGAAAAAAGGTGACTTGAAATCAAAAAGAACCATCTTTTGCCTGGTCCCTTCCTCCTGGCTGCTATACTTGAGGTATCTGAGATTTGAGAGACCGCTTTTAAACCTTAATTTTTCCTGCTGCCTGTTCTCAAATTTGTAGTGTGTGGTGTCTTTTTCAGGTATTTTTTTCCAAACTTCTCTTTGTCCCTCAAACATTTTAAGACACATTCAGAAGATGAAAAATACTGTCCTTGTTTACATGGGACATAGAAAACCAGGAATTCTGAAGTGTTAGGATTCAGTGATGGGCTTGCAGTGCATGCCCCTGCTGCAGTGGCTTAGAAACATTGCCTTTATAGTTCTCTTGCCTTTTTAAAAGACAAGACTCCATTATGGACTCCAGCAAAACTAAACACACTGCTCCAGGAATGCATCCTGCAGGGTTGTCAGTGCTCCCATGATCCTGGGCAGCCACCAGTCTGACAGACTGACCGAAGGAAAGACATGTTATACTGGCTGTTTTCCAGTACCATATGGAAAGGCACATGGTGGTAACAAAACTACAGCAGGGACAGACAAGCAGAACATTTTGGGACAGCTCCTGTGTACTTGGAGCAGTCCTGGGGGCTAAGAAGGCAGCTGAATGCTGTGCTGTCTCTTTCCCATATTGGAACAGCTTTCTTAAATTCAGACTGATCAAAACCCATCTTGTTTTTGCAAATGGGTGCAGAAAGCACAGAAGACCTGTGACAAGGTCGGCTGTATCACCCACCAACCTTCAGTACCTGTGAAAGAAGCCAGGAACAGCAGCACTGGTGATGGAGCACTGGAGGTAAGGACCGCGAGCCTTCAGAACCATTTGCTACCACTGCAGTTCATAGGAACTGCAGCTGCAGCCCTTGCTGGTGGCAGCAAGAAGAAACTGAGCAAGTACTTCACGGGTATTTCTCCACAGTGCCTAAAGAATTGTTTTTTATTGTAGCTACTTTCTCTCCATCCTTTGTCCACCAAAACCTTTTTCAGCAATTGAATTAAAACCATACAATAAAAATGGACAAAACCCAGCTTCAAACAGCTTTTCATACACTTCTTAAGCATCTTCAATGGGGATTCTGAATTTATATTGCCAACTAAAAGAGGAAGACGGCTGCAAAATATCCATCCCTTAATAAAGCATCATGAAAGCCAGATTTCATTCCCATGTTCTGTAGAACTCCTCCCTCTCTCCCAAGTGCCTCAAGATAAAAAACAATACAATCCCCCAAATCAGCAGCCTTTGACAAACTACTTGCTCTATCAACTCTTGGAGCATTACTAGACATTTTTAGGTTAGACTGTACAACAGTTTCTAAATAGCATCTCTAGCATTTGGACATTTGTTCAAAACACCTTTTATCCCCGCCTGGAGCAGCTCCAGCATTTCCCACTGGCAGGTGCTGTACAGAGCTTGTCCCACACGCACTGTGCTGCCACACGTCCTACACCGGAGTAACTGCAAGGAGCAGCCACGTACATGAAAACTGGCACTCCAATGTAAGGAAACACGAGTGTCCCCTTTCCTTATGCATCATCCAGGGTTATGCACAGTGACTAAAATTTCAGCTACACAAAGTCCCAAGTGCTGGCAGTGACATACCTGATTCTCAGCCAGTGCCTTTCATGCATCTCAGGTGTTCACACTTAGCAAAGTGAGGTATCTAACATATTTCAGAGAGGTGGAGGTATCAAGTCTGTTCAAAACCCAAACTTGTTAAGATTTCATCAATACTGTGCAAAAACATAAGCAACTATTCTAAATGAAAACAGAAATGAGGATTTGTATGTCATGCTGCTGTTCTAGTTTTATATAGCTTAATGTGACATTCCACAAAATTGGTGTCCTTTGCTACTCATTTGGCATCTCTTAAATATGGAAGATTTAAACTTCCAAGAACAAAAAATTAAAAACTGGTTAATTGAACTTTATATTAAAAAGTCACAGTTCTTAAAAGGATACTTCATACATCTGCACCATTTTGATGGTGAGCCGTCAAAATCATCAAGAATTTATCCACAATAGTTTTGCTAATAATATAGGCACATAGTGGCATGTAAACTACACATGACAACTAGAACAGCAAAGGCACGATCTGGTTTGGTTTTTCCTACCTTTCAAGATGTTGGTTAATTTACAAAGAAAAATATTCTATACTCCATGCGGAAGTATTACATTTATATTTTACAGCACAGGACCATTACAAAACTGCTGTCATCTGATAAAATGGGTCACTTAAATAAAATAATAATAATAATAAAATAAAAATATAGCAGCTTTTTGCACTGAGGAGCTGAATTTCTGAATTAAAGGACAACACGTGTTCTCTCATCTGTCAGGTTGAGAACATCTGAAATTCTCTATGTATCTTCTTGTCTACAGAAAGCACTGCCTGCACACTGAAGGTAGTTAAAAGTTTTCTGGTTCGCTATTTTCAGCTTTTGTTTGTTTTTCAGATGTCACCTAAGACTGCAAAAGTTAAGATGTCTGATAAACTACCAGTTACTTCTCTACTACCAAAGCAGGTTTAACCAGTGATTTAACTGGGAACCTGACTGCAACCCTCTATGAACTGAGCCTGTTCAGATGTCTTTGTTCACGCCTGCAGACTGAACTCTGTTAGTTCAAAGGGAATCACTCTAAGCATAACTGCTGTCTCATTGAGAGAAAGGAACAGCAGCAGTTTTAAACCAGAACACAGCCCTCAGCAACTTAAAAGTTAAACCTAATGCAGTCATTTTAAAGTGTAATTTCTGCCCATGACTCCAATAATATGACAGTTCTGCATTTCACATAGAAACGTTAGAGTAAGTAGAAAACTTTAGTTTACAAATGAAGATGATCTTTAAAAAAGACATTCCATGTAATTACCTTAAATAGTTCTTTTATGCACCATTCCACATTGTGGAAAAGCTGCAATATGCAGTCTGGACTCCACAAGTTAAAGAAAAACAGAATTATATGTATTGGCACAAATACTTACATCTACATCTGTACAAAGTAAAAAAAGCTGACAACCCTGTCCCACCAGTGCAGCATATTCAACTGCTCTCCAACACACACTTCCTGTGACTGCCAACAAGCGACAGTGAGCTGGGAACTGAGTCCTCACAGTGTGGTGCCAAAAAGTTCCAAACTGCTTTGTCAGTCTCTAAACAGAGGAATCAGAAGAATATCCAAAAAAGTGTCAGTCCACTCAGCATGCTCAGAGGTCACTGTAGCTGCACTCTGTAAGCTCCTATGAGCAGCTTTACCTGCAAAAGCAAACAAAGGTTTCCATATCAACACTGGTCACCGGTAATTTCTGTGTTAAACACTCCTAATGTAGGAATGGCACAAGAAAAGGCACACAATTGCTACTGACTGAGAAAGGAAAAAGGGAATTACAAAGTCCTTAATAAAATCAGTTTACAGTAGCCCTACTGAAATACGGATGGCTTGTTAAAGGACTCCAGTAGAATACTGCAGCATCAGGTGGTGTTTGAACAAGTTAGCCCCAAATCTGAACCAGACAAACATACTTCCATCTGAATACACCTTTTTCCACTTAAAAAAAATTAAAGGAAAGTACAATAAAAGATGTAAGACTATAACTTCAGTGCAACTTTTAAATCTAGAGATCTAGAAAATTTACTGGTGTGTCTTCCTAGGATAAAATAAATGCTACCAGAACAGGATTCATCTTGCAACATGTAGTGGGGAGTATTGCCCAAACCACCTGTAAAATGCAACAGACTATTTAAAAAGCAGAGTGCATACCCTAGTAAGTATTTCCAACACACAAGCAAAAACATCTGTATGAAAAAAAAAGAAGAAAGGTGGACACTCCACATATCTTTCATTAATTCATTATTAAATCATTAAGTCATTAAATTCACAACATAGATGGAGAAAATGAATGTTTAGCTGGAACATTAGTTTACCCTAGTGCATGAATTACTCTGACTGCAGCATAAAAACATACAATTATGACAGAACTAACCCTTGGCAATGCTCCTAAGTTCTGGCAATGTCACAGGATGGAACTGTAACTGATGGAAACTGGGATAAGGAGACAGTGGAAAATCCTTAGTTTTACATTTGCAACATACAGCTAGAAGCATTCAGACTATGGAAGAGTTACTGTACAACAAATGAACATGCACATTTAATTTTGAGAACCTTTTGTACCTTGGCAGTAGGAGCTTCTGTCAACCGTATGAAAAGCTTGTTAAGGCCTGCAGTAGGGCTGAAGGAATAAATAAAGTGACTATCCTACAAGGAAAAAGAAAATGGACAGAGTTAATGGTAGGCTATGGCTTAGAGAGCTGTGTAAGAGGACTAACAGAACACAACATTTTCACTTATGCTTTTTTTGAAAGAACATTGTGTATGATGCAATCACTGAGAAAACAAGAGGACTTCAAAATTGTGCACAGTGATGCATTTAATAAATTTTAAAAAAACCCCAGAAATTAATTATTAGAACTCTGAGGTAGGTTGGTAAGAAAATATTTAAGAACTTACTTGGGTCAAAAATGTGAGAGGCTTGGTCAATAAGAGAAGAAGCCTCAGTCCCAGAATCACAGAAGGGTGGAGGCTGGAGGAAACCGCTCCAGGGCATCTAATCCAACCCCCTGCTCAAGCAGGGCCACCTAGAAGCAGGCTGTCCAGCACTATGCCCCTGACTTTTAAGTCATAAATTTTTACAGAATCTAGCACAAGCAAACTTTATAGTTCTCTCCATATACAAAGAAAATTAAGTTTCATTTTAAGAAAAACCTTATCATGATAAAAAATATGCTTCATCACAATACTGTAAATTCAAATTACGGCACTGAGATTTCCCAAGCTGCTCCAGGAAGACTTAATGAAGCAGTTTTACAGTCAATCAGTTATGTGAAAAGATTTACCAAAAATACAGGGAGCTGGAATTTGTCGTTTAAAACCACAGCTTGTACACTGCATGGTCCACAGAGCCGAGCAATAACTTCTTTACCAAAGAAATTTGAATGGAAAATAAAGAGAAGAATTCCAGATCCTGAAAGGGAAGGCAGTTCAGTCACATGAATTTGAAATGAGATACAGTATTTAGAACTGCCTACACTGGACCTTTGAAGACAGGTACACATACGTATACATAAAAACCGTTACATGGTGTATATATAAATATATATATACATATATATATCTAAACAAACGAACAAACAAAAATCCCATTTCCCAAGGCAGTGGATCCAGAAAACTTGGCTTGGCCACCAAGTTAAGGACTTTTGGCAGCAGAACTAATTTAATGTGGCTATTAGAAAGGACTGCAAAATAGAAACAGCAATCCTCAGCACAGTTCACTTCTGTGGTCTCGGATTTACCCAAAGAGACTTACGGAATTTAGTGTGGTTTGGGTCTAGTCAAGAATAGACAACTGAGACAAGTCAATTACAGATCTTTATGAAATGCACTGAAATTCAATAAGCAGCAACTTTAACTACCCACAAATGCTTCATTTTAATACATAAACTTACATGAAGTTTCTTAATTCTGTAAGATGAGATACCTATAATCAAGAACTGGAAGACTTACCCAAAAACTCTGAACAACCAGAAAACTGAGCAGACATAACCACTTTCAATCTTAGTTTAAGTGGATTCTAATAGTCACACTGATTTATCACTTCAAGAAAGATCGGTATCAGTAGGTATTTCCCTGACATACTCATCAAAAATGACTTTTAGCTAAGCCAAGCAGCAGAGAATAGCATCTGAATTCCTGGAAGAATAAAGAAACATTCCCAAATACCTTGGGAATTTGATTCCCAGCCTTTTCAAAGGGTTTGTGGGCAAAACTAAGTTGATTGCAGCTGCTTCCTTTTCCTATTATTTCTAGGCTGCATTTGTCTCAGGGCAGTGCTGGAGCTACATTCCAAGCCTCCAGGACATGACCTACTGTCTACAAAACAAAAGGGTCCACTACAAGATTTTCTCTATTCATCTAGTAAGCCTAGATTTTCCTGAATCATTAATTCTAAGGTAAAGGTAAAGCACTCCTTTCCTGTAATGCCTGTCACTGAGCTAATGTAACCCATGAACAGAAAGAAGCTGACACTCTGTACATGGCAATTAAAAAAAACTTTAAAAAAAATACACACAAACCCTACCCATAATACATCAAAATACAATTGCTCTCCCTATGCTCCAAAATTAGGCATTCTTAATGTCATGTACTGCAAACTCATACAAAAATAATTTTGCATAGGAGATAATTTAAGACAGGCTTTAAATATATTGTTCTACCTCTTTTAAACAAACAAAACCCCCACCACCACAACAAACCCTTCCCTACCTTCTGGCACATTTTGTGGAGGTTTATAGTTAAAATCCATAGAAAAGTCTGGCCCTTCACAGAGACGATGACACGCAATTGGGAACACTGGCTCCAGCAAAGCAAGGCGGGCTTCAAAATAATTCCTGATGGTATCTTCTGCTACATTTAAGAGTCTGAAAGACCAAACAAGTGAGGCCTGTGGTTCACACAGTAAATTGTTTTACCAGACATAGGCTTGGTGAGAGCTCACACACACACATAAAAAAAGGATTCCAGATGACCCTTTTAGATTCCTGATTTTCAGGAATGAATGTCTTCATCACTAGCATTGATGCATAGATGAACCAGAGGTCCCAATATTTTGTTAATAAAATAATTTATCAACAATCTGTTTGTGAAATTCAACTACTGGGTCCAAAAAAATAAAATATTAATACAAATGCACTACAGTAGATTAAAAAAAAGAATCTAACTAGCCACATATTTTGAAGGCTTTTTATAAGGAAGGATATCCCAGAAACATCAATATATACCTGGTGGGTGAACAAACATCACCACTTTCCCAGCCTGACTGAATTAGCAATCTGCCTGCAAGTACAACATAAAAATAAAGAAGTACATCCCTCTATAATTTTACTGGCAATACTACTGGAAAAATGCAGTTCCCAGTTAAATTCTGTGAATAACACGGTGAAAAAGTAGCAATACTACCAACTAAAACAGGCGAAGTGGGGGTTTTGTTTGTTTTTTGGGGGGGTTAGGGAGGCAGGGGAAACAAGCAGCCCAGCCTTCAAAGAGAGACCACATTTCCCACTGGTGTCTGGCACCTTTGCAGGCAGGTTACTCAGTAATCCTCTTCAGAAAGCTGTTTTGTAAGAAATGGGTTTTACATGTTTTAGCACAGCAAAGGTCCCACCTGTGGCAGCTTTGTAGCTTTTTCAGTTCTTATTCAGAGCACACCTCCCTGCCCTGCTAACAGACTATCATCTGCAGAATCTAAAACTTTGGTGTTTCACTGGAAAGAAACAGCAAGAACTGCCGTGCCAAAGCAAGCCCCAAAGCCCACATAGCCTATTTTCCAGATGCTTGACAAAGCCCTATTAAAGATGAGAAATTAAACAGTCCTTTTTTGGTACACTGTCCTATTTTCCAGCAATCTGATTAAGAGCCATCCAAAACTAGAAACTGCAGCCAAATCACATCTCCTTAGATCTACTTAATCCCTTCTAAAATCCCATGTATTTGTGACCACAGCATTCTGCAACGAGACCCATGATTCAGTTTTGCTGTGCAAAAATATTCCTCCACTTCAAACCTATCACTAGATCATTTAGTAGAATGTCCTGCAGAACCTGTCTCATGGCTTTGGGTTATTTTCTGTTGTTGTTTTCTGATTTTAGATTTTGATCTTTTAAGCATTTTATTTTCAGTTCCACTACTACTATATTGTCCTCCTTTCCAACTGACAAAAAGCACTAAACTGGTATGCTCAGGTAATGAGTCTAAAAGCTTCCTGAATTAGCAAGAGCTGTGTTACTCCCTGTATAGTTCACATCAGCACAGTGGTACCCCCTGGACATCAATTTGCATTCATCAATATTTAATTTCAACTGCCACTTCACTGGCAAAATTACATGGTCAAGATCTTCTGAAACCTCATTATTTGGATTAGCCAAAACTAAAGGTGGCAGATGTCACATAGGAAACAAACCAGAAAAGGCATCAAATAGTGAATGAGTGACAAAGTCTCACTACACTGAACAGCAGACACCAGATCACTTATCTGAATGCTTGCTGTTACCTTCAACATCTTAACTAACAAGTCGTGATTTGCTTCCCTGAGCAAGAATGAGCATACTCCATTCACCCACTTCAGCTGCCCCTGCTCACTTTAACAAGTTTCCTGTGTCTGAAAAGTAATTATTAGGCTTTATGCTTTTAGCACTTTTGTTTTTCCTTTTAGCCTTCTACAAGAGAAAAACATTCCTTAAGTGTTCATCTGCTCATGACAGAAGTTTGATACAGTGATCTACAGTATCAACAAACCTTACAGGGCACTAAAAACACTGGCATCATAATACTTTCCTCCTGGTATGAAACTGGATCCAAACATGTTACTTCAGCAAAAATCAGCAGCACAAAATCTAGCTGGAAACCAATCGCTGCTGGTGCACCCCCACGATCAATGCTGGGTCTGGTCCTGTTTAACACCTTAATTAATGACCTGGAAGATGGTGCAGCGAACCCTCAGCACACTGGCAGATCAGACAAAACTGGGAGGGGTGGCTGAGACCCTCTGGTGTATTTCTGTCATCCACAACATACCTTGACAGGTGTGACAAGTGGGCTAACAGAAACCTCAGGATGTCCAGATATCTTTAAAAAGTTTCCAAGGACCTGACAACCTCTCTGAGCAGCCTGTGCCAGTGCTCCATCACCCTCAACAGGAAAAATGTATTTCCTGACACTCAGAGGTAGCCTCCTGTGTTCCAGTTTGTGTCCATTGCCCCTTGTCCAATCACTGGGAACCACTAAAAACAACCTGACTCCATCCCCTTCACCCTGTCGCTTCAGGTATTTTTTGACTGATACACATTGACCATTACAAGGCAGTTTCTGTAAAGACAGATTTAAGAAGTCAGCTCATGGGAAGCACAGGAGATCTGAGGTAGAAAACAGCCAGGGCTTTCTATACACCGGAAGAGAATAAGCTTGGACTACAAACTACTTCATAGATTGTCTTAGATTACATAGATGAATCATTAGGACTAAATTATGATGAAACAAGAAAGAAATCTTGCACTGAGACAGTGTTCTTCCAGCATTAACTATGCATTCAGGGCAGAATCTCACCTGCCCCTGAGACCCTCCCTGAGTCTTCTCCAAATTTCAAGATTGCTGGTTATCATTTTCTGCCCTAATACATTAACTATCAGTATTCCTCCAAATGGATATCTGAAGAGCTTGCTCCTTCTCTGTATGTCTTAGTTTAGCTCAGTGTATTTTCACATGACCATATGACATGAACACTTCACATGTCACATACCATGCACTGCTCTTCAGCCATTCTGCATGATGATGATGATGGTGATTTCCATCATCTACTGGCATGAAAGCTTTATCCCTAGCACTTTCAGCTCACAGTTGACGTTTAAAGGTCCACCAACATCACAACCGCCTGCACAGACTTTTCATGGTGTTTGTACTTGGTGTTCTTTTGTTTCATTTTTTTCCTATGCTTTCTAGCAAGGTATTTTATTTGGCATGCCCTACTAAGAGCTTACATTCAATGGTCCAGTGTTTATACACTTGTAAGTTTTCATGACTGCTGTACCTTTAGTTAAAGGAATCTTTCACTTCTAGGAATTACCTTTTTCTCCTTTCCATACTATTACTCAGTGGTTGAGCACGTGTATGCCAATTCTGTTAGCTCACATGATTTTGATTTCACATGATTTGTTAGTTAGCTTTCTGCCCAAATCAGATCTGTTTTCTTTCCTGACATTTTCCCCTCTTTTCCTTGACTTAAACCAAAATTATGACATGCCTAGTATTGCAAACTTCAGCAGAACAAACTTCCAAGTACAGTTTACTCACGTTTCCAAGTGGCTCTTGAGCTGCTCATATACCAGTACGTTATTGCACTGTTTAGCAAAATGCATGGCACTGTTCTGATGCTTGGACAAAATGTTGCAGTCAGCTCCGCTTTCAATCATGAGCCGCACTATATCAGAATTCCCTCTTTTACAGGCCTGTGTGGAAAGGGAAAAGGTGCAAGGACAGAAAACAGTGATAAACCCATCAGAACAGAGCATAACGTGAGAGTAAGAAGAACTGCAGAAGTGAATTAAAATTCAAACTTTGTTACAATTCAGAACTATTAACTATTTGCTCTGTGAATGGTAACACAACTTGAAACTCAGGAACACACTCCATAAATATTTTATCTTTATCCAGGCAATACTACAGACCCAATCCTACAGAAGCAGCAACACTCAGGATTACCAAGCAGACATAATTAGAAAAAAAAAAATTACAAAGCAAACCCCAAAGTTGTGTGAAAACATCTGATCTGCTGGAGTTCAGTAACTGTACATTTTCTTGCAATTGTTTACCTGAGTAAGTATGTTTTTGTAGAACTATTTAGAAATTATTAAAGTAACATTTCCAAGTGTCTGTTTTTCTATGCATCTCAGTTTAAAATGGTACTCTGGGTATGCAGTATATTTACAGAATCTGTCCCAGACTGGTGTGTAGCTATGTCAGACAGCCACTGTTATCCTCTGTGCAAATGTTCAAGGCTGTTCACTGTTACTTACAGCAAGAATTTCAGGGCACATCAACCAAAGACTTACAAAAGCACAGGAAAATCTAAAAAAAGTTTTACTTTGAAGAATGCAAACACGCTCTTGGTCACTTGTTTTCAAATACTTCATGCAGACAAATTAGGGAAAGGCACAAGAGATACAACATTTTTATCTTTGTGAGGCCTTTCAAAAGTCAGCTTCTGAAATTTATCTCTGCTCTGAACTTTGATCTGTGCCTTCAATCCATATAAGCTTCCATAAATAGAACAACCCACCAGTTGTCCTCAAACCAAAAAACCCAGAAAAATCTCACACCACCTGACAGAAAGGAATTGAGTGTTAAGATTTTTTTTTCTCTGGTAAGAAAAGTATGAGAAAACTCCTAAGGTTAAATAAGAGTGACTTGATAAACACACTGATATGTTTATCCACAGAGAGCTAACCTTCTACTTGGTGTTCTTTTGTTTGGTTTTTTTTCCTATGCTTTCTAGCAAGGTATTTTATTTGGCATGCCCTACTAAGAGCTTACATTCAATGGTCCAGTGTTTATACACTTCTAAGTTTTCACAATTGCTGTACATTTAGTTACTGGACATGAAGATCCTATTCTCTGTATCTACATCACAAAACAAACACCTGGAATAAGTCACTGTAGGCTGCTAGTCAGTTTGTATAACTGTGCATCAAAGACTATTAAAAACTTTAAAAACAATGACGGTCAAGACTGAAGTTCATGGAAGTAGTCAAACTATGAAGAGATTTTGGATTGAAGTGGCTGAGGAAACCACAAGTGAGTTCTTGTCTTCAGAGAAAATGCAAAATCCCCACACTTGTTAAGCCTTACAGAAGGCAGAACAGAAACAATACCACATTGTCTGGGCAGGAAAGCTTCTGTAACCTCTTTGGCAAACAAACTACACTAACAGCCTACAAATAAATACAGCAAGTTTATCCAAAGGGGAACTTTGGTGAAATTCATTGACATAAAGAAAAAAATATTAAAAGCACAGACTGTTTTAAGAGTATTAGAATTTTCCTGTTACAACAAAATTTAAAAACAAAAAAATCAAAATTTCCTTTGTGACTGGGGGAGTAATGGTGAAGAACAGGCACTGGGAATTAAGACTGCAAATTGGCTATTTTATTTCTGGCCTGCAATAAAACAGCAAGTGTCAATCACAGTAACACACAAGTGAAAGATTTTCCTTTCTGGAATTTCTCTCTTCCTACTGACAATCTCATTATCTCAGCTGGAAGACCACATCTGCATTTCTCTGAGCCAAACAACGGAAGAGGATGATGAGCCACTGCATGCTGAAGGCATCTGTGTTTATTGTTTAGATATTACAGTACCTTAAAGGAATGGATTAAAACTCTGCTTAGAGTAACTATGAATAGTATTTTTATTTCAAATATGGTACGTGTTCCTGAAATGAATTCTACAAAGACGTTTTTAGTTTGGCAAAAGTATTACTATTAAACCATGTAAGGACAAACACGGAATTTACCTTCATTAAGGCAGTTTCACCACTGCTCTGCTGCATGTTCACATATGCTCCAGCTTCCAGAAGAATAGCTACCGTTGTTAGAAAATTCTGGGGAAAAAAACAAACCAAAACCACAACACAAGTAAATAAAAAATATTCTGATTTTGTTTCAGAATGTAAAATGACATTTACTTAAAATTCATCCATAGAATGCAAAACATGAGTCATGACACAATTAACACTGTTCTCTCCCATGGCTAATAAGAGCAGTTCAGACTTAGGCAAGTGGATGGCCGTAATTGTTTACAATTCTTACTTTTTTTCTAAATCTTGCAATAACAAACATCACAAGAAGGAAGCAGTGTATTTGCACCTGCCACCAAACTGGAATGAGGCTCCCTTCTGGCCTTCTATCTCCTGTACGTGGGGAAGCACATGGACCAACCTGAACAGAAGAGTGCTCTCATGAAACCCTGACTTGCTCTAACTTACTGGTTTAGCTGGTCTTAGTTTGGGAAGAGATTGCACTCTGTGGGATCCACTGCCCAATTGCTTTAAAATAGCAAACCCGGTTTAATCAGAGATTTTCTTTCTAAGTCTATCCAGTTTGGATTCTGTATAGCCAGATACCATAACACGCAATTCTAGCACAAGAACAAACAGACAAAAAATTCAGAGATACCCTCTGCCTCCACTTTTCCTCCTATGATATTCTCCGCTCAGGGCATGGTTTGTGATCAGAACTTATTTACACTACAATAACCACAGCTGCTGAAATTATGCATTTAAGGTCACCCTGTTGTATGTTGCTAACTACTTTTTAGGCATCATCCAAAGGTAAAAAAATGTGTACCACCTTTAAACGTAAGTAAAAGACCCCAGAACCCCAAATACAACAATAACCAAGCCAACCTTTTCAGCTGCATGTATCAATGCAGTTGTTCCATTTTTCTGTCTACCATTAACTTTAGCTCCTTTCCTGATTAGCACCCGCAGAAGGTCATCGTGCCCTCCAGCAGCAGCAAGCATTACCAGGGTCATTCCACTTGCATCCTGGAACAAGAATCATTGCCATGAAAAAAAGCAAATACGTCAAGATAAATCAAAGCTGCAAGACAAAAACTATAAGCGCATCAAAAGGTTTCACAAAGATTTCCCTCCCTGGCAGAAGAATTCACACATACATGGCTGCCAGATACGAGCGAACTATCACCTCCCACTTCTCTGGTCTGCAGGTCTCACACTCTGAGCTCCATTATCTGCAAAATCTGTAACATTTGGAGGACCAGAACAAGAAGCAGGAAACCCAGAATGAAGCAGGAAGAAAAGCTGTAAGGTATTTGAGGGTGGGGAAGACAGCAAGACCATGGAAAATAGAAGTCAGCACCCCTGCAGAAAAACCACTATGGCTCAAGTCAGCTGCTCCCACAACACTGCTTTTTGATTTTCTCAGAGTGTAAGTGCAAAGACAGTTTGTGACCAGCCAGTCTCCTCACTCATTCCTGCATTTTTCACCAGACCTTACAACTCACAGAACACATGCTAGCCTCAGTAGTTCATTTGCCATTTTCCCTACTACGCTACATAAGTCTTAGCACAATGTGGAGTTCTCAAAACACTACGTAATACAACTACCCAAGATCACCAGTGAAAATACTGCTACTGGAGATTTTAAAACTCAAAAATGGAACTAGAGTACTATTTAACAGGAAAATAGATCCTTGAAAGTAAACCCAGTAAGAACACAGCTGATGACAAATTGGCAGAAAACTAATTATAAAGTGAAGTGGTCCCTGTGTGTCAAACAACTTCCAGGTTTTTGGGGGTTTTTAGAGTTTTGTTTCCCATGTATAATGTTTTATGCAATTCAGCCACTTGAACTGATGTTCACTGTTCCTTATAGCATGCATAGTTCCACATTTAGTCAGTTAAATACACCGGGCAAGATACCTGGAAAGCTACTCGGATGGTTCTATCAAATTTCATTTTTTCTTGGAAGAAATGTATAACAAATACTGAAACTTCCAAGTCTCTACTACTTTTTGACACCTTGTGCTTTTTTACCTAGGTGAGATGGAATTCTGCTACAACAGAAGAGGGGAAAGCTTTTCAAACAAATCAAAATTTGTATTCTTCCCTCCTACTGTCTTCCAATACTTCTACTGCAGAAAAATTACCTCTTGATCCAGATTATATTCTTTATTTGAAGAAAGCGCCATTTTCACTGTCATGTAGTCTCCACTTTTAACAGCATCTCTCAGGAGAGCTAGAAAATAAATTCATTGCTATTATAGGATATTTCCCTTTGAAATGTCAGCTAAGAAATACCCCCTCTTCCCAGAAAATACTCACTACTTGATATTGGTTCTGTTGATACATGATTCTCATCTTCTCCATCAAGATGCTTCTGGAATTCTTCTAGTGTCAGCCATTCTAACTGCATGTCCATACCCAAACTTAGGACTTGCTGCTTGCCATCTATTATGTATTAGATTTTGTGGAAGAAAAAAAAGGTCAAATAAGTAATAAATTGCAAATTTTCAAGCTTGCCCTTGCTTCAATGATCAGCAGCTTAACATATTACTGCTGCTACTTTTCATTCAAAAGAACTCTGGCAGCCAGCATGGAATGGTTCTCAGCAACAAAGGCTATATTACAAACAAACATAAAATGCTTTTACTTGAAAGAAACTGTTCATTTGTTGTAATAAATAAGGCTGAAGTGATTAAGGGAAGGTGAACACTCCATCACTGTAGTAGCATAAACACCAGAAACACACTGAAAAGGTATCAGTGAGTTTCAAAAGAAAACTTCATTTCACCCCCTGCAGAGGCAAGAACTGGAGCACTAGAGATGCAAGAAGGAATGCAGAAAATCTCAACTACCAGTGTTCTCCATTTGACACAAATCCACTACTTCTCAATCACCTTCTGCAGTAATGCAACTCCATGTGTCTGTTTCATCTCTTTTATTTCTCCTTCCTTGTACACCTTGCTCTTTTAATTCTTCTATGAATTTATATTCTAGCAAAGAGTCTTCTCTTTTGCAGTTATTCTCATAATATTCACTTTTTTTTTCTGAAACTACATTAAACAACTCAAGTGTACTTCTGATGTCCTTAATTCCTAGAATATTAAGACAGTTACCAAGAGTGATTACTTGAGCCACTAACAACTATTACATAACAAAATTTAAGTAAATGATCAGCATCCATCTAGAAGAGATCAGTTCTCCTTCTGTAAGTATTGGAGCACAGGAGCAAGCTTAACATAAGACAAAAGTCAGGGAGAGTTAGTCCACCTCCACCTAGCCTGGCAAATCTGAGTTCTGACTGCTTTCAACACGGTACCATCTTCCTTTTAAGAAATGCAGCCTAGAATTATGCATAAATTACTACTTCTAAAAAATGGTTCAGTATATCTGTGATGACCACACAAAGGACAAGTGCTGCAGAGAACCAATCATTAACAACAATGATTAATAAACAATCTATGCCACTTTCAGAGAAAGGTGTTTCTCTAGCAATAGCTGTTTGAAGTATCATAGCACCTTCTATATCCATTCATAATTGTCAAAGGTGCAGCTACCTAGTTTTCCTCAGCTCATCCTCATCAAACTAGTGAAGGAATTTATCCTGAAGAAAGTAATCCAGATTTGTTCTGAGATCAAGAGCAGTAATGCTAACAATCCATTATACTATCAGGGATAGAAACAGAACGTAGACATTTTTCACTGTGTATCAAATAATCCAGTTCTGGTGATATTTTACAGGTTGTATAATATAACTCATCCTTGTGGCTAGAGCAGGAGGCAAGAAGTTTGTCTGATGGGAACCTCTCTAGTTTTCCTGAACAGAAACACTATATATGCATAATATTGTCAGAACACTTCTGAAAATAGTCAATAGTTGGACGAATTCCTCTAAAAAAAAAAAAAAAGGGTTACTATTACATGCCAGAGAAGCACAGTTGTCAATATTAATTTAAAAAGGGTGAAATCTTGACTTGTCTACAAAAATGTCAGACTTCTATATACTTCCATACTTCATACATGAAGCATATATTAACATTCTCATGAAGCATATATTAGCAAAGCCATTAACCAGAAGACTTTTGCTTCCTAAAATAAAAGCACAATTCCTTATTTCAGGGGGTGGGTGTGTGTGGGTGTGTGTGTGTATGTGTTACAAACCTATACAATACCCTGTAGAAATAGGAAGAGAATGCCCTGAAGAGTCATTCCCTGCTCCGTTTTAAGCAGTTAGCACTTACTTTTTAGGCCCTTCTGTTCTTTTCTGCTTTTTTCTTCTTTTTCAGACTCTTTTTTTTGAGATTTTTCTTTCATTTCAGTTTTCTTTACTTCTTTTTCCTAAAATTGAGAACAAAGATCAAATTTCAGTGGTAGAGAAAAAATGGAAAATAAACTCCTTTCACCACTCTAACAACAAAGTATATTTACAATGAATAACTACTATCAATACAATTACTACTACTGTATGTAACAGACTTGTAGACATTCCTGAGACTTGAACAGGTGAGTCAGGAGTTAAGTCTGTGAAGGCTTCTTCCCTAACAGAAGAGGTATTATTTCCTGAACACAGTTACTTCAATTCATATTTTTACTGCATCCCAGCCATTCAAGTTGCTTTATGGAAGAGCTGCAGATATGCCAAAAACAGCACTTTTGAAGGATTCAAAATGATGAACTTCTCATTTGTTCCAAATACTGAACCTGAATAAGAAGAATGTAATTATTTCAAAGTATTTAACAATTTTGTGGCACCATATTTGAAGCATTATGACAGCATTGACTTGAACCTCAACTGAAAAAACTTGACATTTGGACACAAAAGGTTCCAAGCTTTCCAACTTACAAAGAACGCCATGGCAACAGTAATTTGTGAAAAACAGACATTCAGCAAAATCCACCCAAACTCATGATATCCATGCAGAAGTCAAAGCTTAGCAATATCTAGTATCACAGAAGAACTTTACTGTAGATGTAGATATATAATCAAATTTGCCAAAATGGAATTCAACTGTCTCTACCAAAGTCTACCTTTCTCCTCCTGTAATCTTCTCTCTCCACTCAGACAGCAAATTTACTGCCGAGTAGGCTGGACACTAACCTGGCACAGGGAACAGCACTGGCTCTTTGAAAAACCGCCCCAAAAGAAGTCCTCACAAAAATTTACATATATGCTACCATCTCTCTGACACAGGAAAAACCTTAATTAAAACAGATTAATTGGGTGTATCATTAGGTTTTAGCAGAGCTGAGACATTTCATTGTTTTCCTCACCGCCTCCCTTTCCTCCACAAACCTCGGCTTTTGATCGCTGACGTGATTAATGCTAACACAGACAGCTGTCAATCCTGGCAGATGCTCAGCATTTAAGAGGAAATCCATAACTGATTAAAGGGACTACCAGGTATTTGCTGCAGTGGGCTGTTAAAATCAGTAATCCTGAATTCTATTTCAGATTTCTAATACAGATCAGATGCACAGTGTACACATTTATTTTTTGGGGTAAATGAAACGG
This sequence comes from Corvus brachyrhynchos, assembly GCF_000691975.1. Lineage (NCBI taxonomy): Eukaryota > Metazoa > Chordata > Aves > Passeriformes > Corvidae > Corvus > Corvus brachyrhynchos. The sequence continues at coordinate 2,178,732 of NW_008237404.1, forward strand.
AAGGAATGGTTCAGCATGCAAACTGACCCCAAACAGAAAAGACTGTGTTATAAATTGACATGGTTGCTGCTCTATAAGCAGAGTTGCATAGGGA
>NW_008237404.1:2178915-2179512 GCF_000691975.1 Corvus brachyrhynchos
AAACCCCCTGCTGACCCCTCCCCCAAACCCACCCATGTAAGTCCACAGCTGCTCCAGAGAGTAACTAACCAGTTACAGAAAACACTGTTTAAGCCTTCTACACTCAAAAGAAGCGAGGAGCAGAATGCCTTCTACACTTCCCTGGTACCTCAGAGCACGACCTTCCATGGAGCACAACCATAAAAAAAGCATAGAGACACATTACTGAGAATGCTGACTGAAGAGCCATAAGCAAACCCACTTTCTTCTGCTGTTGATTTATTCATGGTCAAGGTGGCAGGATTTTTTTATACCACTGGTAAACAGAACAGAATTCCAAAGATTTTTCCTATTCTTGTCTCTCTCTTACAAACACTATAGCCTCAAACTATAAGTAAAATATTTGGGTAATAAAGGACCATACCACTTCAACTAATTAAATAGCCTCCGACACTGGCCTGTGCCTCAGAGTAATTCCTTGTTTTCCAGAGCTTTCACCACTAAGATCCTCCAAAAACACTCTTTTGTGTAGCTCTACTCTGAGATTAAGCCATGTAATACTCTATCCCCAAAATAACTTATTTAAGGTGACCTACTCCATACACACAACAATCATAA
>NW_008237404.1:2179531-2186137 GCF_000691975.1 Corvus brachyrhynchos
TGAACCTGCAGAAGAAACTTTCTACCATGGAATTATGGTTTCAGAAGTGGGATATAGGCCAGTAAGTATCAAGGTGTTTTGGCTGCAATTCTGTTAAATCAGAACATGGTTGCTCTGAGCAAGCAATGTTTTACGAACTGCAAACTGTGTTAGAACAGTCTGAAGCAGCTGAAAGAAGTTATATTCCCAGAAACATTACAAAAAATGTTTATTTTTGTCATAATTTTTTTCTTTTGCCTTTATAGTACTGCTTTTCTTAAAACACTACTGCATTAAAGAAGGAAAAATAAATATGCTGGTATTTGCTTACCTCATTTCTTACAACAGATACAGCATTTCTATTTAATATGAAACCATGTCATGAAACTAAGCATTTTCTATAAGCTCTCCAGGAATTCTAACAAGACAAGCCTGCTGCACAATTATCTGGGAGACCTGGGCTTAGAAGTGGTTTCAGCACTCCAGTTCTCAGGTAGGTGCTACCACATGTAGGCCCTAATGGACTGGCTGCCATCTGAGAGAGCAAGTTTTGCAAGAGCAATGCTGTTCTGTCTTACTACACAAGCAGAAAAAAGCCAAATGAGGAAACTCCTGAAGGTGGGCATGAACAGAGCTAAAACCAACAGCATGCCTTGGAAGAACAAGAAATTTCATTCCAAGATGGCATAGTAAACAGAAGAAATTTATCCTTTCCCATTTAAATATGCCCTCCTCTCTAAAGGGGGGAATGCTTTAGGAATGTTCAGAATCCAGAAATTTTCCAATCTCTGTTATACACTGTGCAGTGGGTTAAGATCATGCACCTCAGTACCTTTCCAATTTTTACTTTTCTCTTTACCATCATGAACAGTCAGGGTTTGAGGTATCTGTACCTCGAAGATGACTGATTTTATCCCCAGCCCCAACCCTAACACCCTGTGCTTACCTCTCCAGGTGAATCAATGGGCTTACACACCCTTTCATCAGTGCTCAATTTCAAACCCTTCTGCACTGGTGAAGGAGCAGGTGACACCTTCTCCAACTCTCCTGGTACTTTTTCTTGACCTGTTTGCTTTTTGTGCATGCTCTTCTTCTCTAAATAACTATCCTGAATTTCTGCTTTTCCACCTTCTTCTCTATAGTCTTCTGCTTTCTGAACTTTTTTCTTCTTTCTTTTAACCCTAGCATCAACACTATCATCTTCATTACTCGCTGATCCATCAAGACATTTATCAGTAATGGGATCTTTTTCATCAGTTTCTTGTTCTAATCTCTCTTCTCCACTTACTACCTTTTGTTTCTCATCTTTATTTTCAGAATTTAAGTTTGAATTTTCATTATCAGTTCCTTGATAAAATGTATCATCTACAGTGCTTGATTCTGAGTCAAACTGAACATCTCCATGCTTCTCCTTCTGTGTTTTCTTATTTTCTTTAGAATCCTCTTTAGGTTTTATTTTTACATCTTTAACTTCTCCCTTCTTTTTCTTGTTTTCTTTAGCATCTTCTTTCCTTTGCTTCTTTGGGTCCTTTGAATCCTCCTTGGTTTCTAAAGTCCTTTTTTTTGGCTTTGAATCTAAAACCAAAGTATCTGAGGCATTTTCACATTCTGTTTTAGGTTTTTCCTTGAGTTTTGCAGACTTAGATTTCTTCTTCTTCAGGTCATCTGAACTTTTATCCTCTCCATCTTTTGACTTCTTCTTTTTCTTCTTTGGTGAAACATCATCTTTTGTTTCACTTTGCCAGTCACTGTCAGACTCTGCTTCAAATATATCATCATTTAGAGATAGTTTCTAAAAGATAAAGAAAAAAAATTAAAGTTTTTCCTTCCCCAATAAACTATCACTTTGATACAAAGTATACAAAAATGGTAGTGGTCATGCTTGGGAAAGTAAATTTTTAAGCACTTTAATATTTTGATCCCTGCCAAGGTCATTCATCATTGCCAAATTGCAGAATGGGATAATACAATTCTAGCTTACTTACCTAAATTACATTACTAACTGCTTGGATGAGAATCAGTACACAAACAATTCAACTAAACCAATTATACATCCAACAACCAGATTCCAGAACAGAACTAAATCTTAGCAATTTTACATCAAAAATAATTGATCTGATTTTGTAGTATTTATCTACAGGTTTCCCAGAAGCAAAGTATCAGTTTTCAAAAAGGATCCTTACACTGCTTTTTTCAAACTAACTGAGCAGTTAAAAAGAAGAAAAGAAAAAGCCATATTCTGCCCTCTGGCAACTAATCTTTCTGCATGCCTCTCTTATCAAACTTAACATGTAAAACCTCACTGATCTCCTACAGAAAGCAGGAGGGTCACTAGAACAGTGTGCCCAGCTTCAGTGACAAGACAATATGCATGAAAAAATACTTTACTTATACAGTCCCATTAAAAATGGAAATGAAGTTTAAATAGATTAAGTCTACAAGCAAACTTGTCAACAAAAAAATCCCTACCAGAGAACCACAACAAAATTAAGTTTCCCAAGAAACAAAACAGTTTTAGATGAGACTCCTTAAGTCTTCTTAATTCCACATTTCAAATGCCTTCCCTTCTCCCCTCCTCTCATTAGCAGAGTCTAGATAATGATTATGTCTTCAGTGTAAGATACTGAAAGTTGAAACACACCTGTATGTCTTTTTTAACAGGTTTAGGCTTATTATCCACAATCTTTTTTCTGAATTCAAGCAGCACTTCTTTGCAGTCTTCCAAGTGAACCTCTGGTTCCCACGTATCATCATCAGAGGTGTATCCTTTCCACCGCACTTTATAGAGAATTTTACCCTGTAAGAAAAACCCACAACATTTAATACAATACAGCATAGTATTGCATCAGCTAGTCAGTTCTTGAGGATCTCAGGGGATATACAGTTTTGTGTATATTGACATTAGTATCTCTGTAGTTGGAGTAGTTTTATCCAAAATAGTTGCAGTATGTAACATTTGTTCAGAACCACAGCTGCAATGTACATATCATAAATTCCCAGTCATTTTATCAAAATTGATTTTCTGACACTTGTGAAACTATTTTTTAAAAAGTTTTGGTATTTCTTCCATAAAAATTTCAAGCTTGATTTTTTTCTCTTTACTGAATAACTTGATATAAACCCTTAAGACTTCTAATGAATTAACACCATTCACCAAGCTTTATACTTGAATTCATAATTTATGCTTTATTTGTAATCAATTCTATTTTTGATAAACTGAAATACCAACAATTAGGAAAAAACCCCAGCAATGAGATCAAGTTAAACCTAGACAAAAATCTGCGTGTGCATCTCAGTGGAGTTACAAAGATCTTGGTAGAAGATTACATACAAAAATCTGAGACCAATTGTTTCAACAGTGTTTAACTTCACTGAGGGACAAAATTGCACCTTGTAGCTTCTATCTAGTTTTTTCTACTAGATTAGGAAGTTCTTTACCATTAAAAAATTAATTTTTTTAAGCAAATGTACTAAGGAAAGCACCTCTGGAGAGGCAAAATAGTACCACGTTCTTTCAAACATGGACTGATAATGCTCTGAAAGACCTTACAGTGCTAACCAAGCCTGGAGAAAGAAAGCTTCAGAAGAACTGCATTTGACACTTACTGTTAAATGTACATGCATAAATTTTTTGCCTGAGCATAATTAACCTTTGACCAAGTGTATATACATGCCACTAAACTTTAGCAACCAACTAACCAACTCTATTTACAATCTTCTGTATTTTGCTTCACAGACATCTAAATAAATAAACAGCCTATATTCAAACACATTAGTTTAACAGTTCTCTTAAAATTTAGCTTAGCCCTACTCTCTTGATTTAGGAATTAAGTTTTCAAAATCATATTTGCCTGTCTCCTCTTTCTTCTAAAGGGGTTACTTACGAAATAAGCAACTAGTAAGTTTCTTATTACAGTCACAGAGTGTGTTAGGTTATAAGAGATCTCCAGAACTAACAAGTAAAACGCCCTCCCGAAGCAGGACTGCCTGCATCAGGCTGCTCACATACCTGCCAGTCAGTGTATCTATGCAGGTTTCCCTGTGTTCCACCTTGTGTCCACTGTCTGTCTCACCTTTTCCCTGTGCACCCCTGAGAAGGATGTAATTCTGTCCTCTCTACATCCTCCTGTTAAATAGATACAGCTATTACAATGATCTCCCCTGATTCTTCTCTTCTTATGGCAAAGCAAATCCAGCTCTCAGCTCCCTAACTGTTTTCATTATCCTTCTCTCTGGTATGTGCATGTCTCTTCTGTCCTGGGGAGCTCAGAACTTCACACACTATGCTGGATGCATCTCAGCAGTCTGAGAAGAGAGGAAGAAGCATCTCCCTCGATCTTCTGGCTACGCTCTTGGATGCTGCTGGTCTTCTTTGCTCAAGAACTGCTGACTCATGTTCAACTTACTTGTCTGTAGGGACTCCCGGCTCCTTTCCTGCAAATCTACTTCCTAGCCAGCTGGACTCTCACCTGTCTGGTGGCACAGGATTATTCCATTTCAGCTGCAGGACTTCTCCTAGCTGCAGTTAGGTGCACCCTTGTAACTCAGGCAAAAAATGAGCTACAAATCCTTTTTTCATTAACTGAGAAAGCCGCATAAAATAAAGTGTAATGCAAATGCAAGACCATTTGGCTGTTGAATGAATACATCCCATACATGGAGAGTGACAGAAAGATGCAGCTTAGGAGAGTTATACAAACTTCAGCTTAAGTGAAAACAGAAAATACTGATTTGCACACTGAAGAGACACAGCCTTCCACTCACCTATCAACACTTTTACTCAGTACTGTTATTTTTTTCCTCTGTTATCCCTTAGAAAAAATACAATGCTTCCAAGCATTTTTATACTGCTCTAGCTTCTGTGAAAACTAGTGATGGGCTAGATCCAGTTTGTATGGAAAGCAGTACTACCACATCATTAAACACCAGAGTTAAGGTTTCCCACTTCCACTGGGGAACATCACAATTTGCACCAGAGCCTGCTGCTTTATTATAACTGAGGTGCAGTACAAAAGGCTTTTGAGATACACTGAGAGACTACATTTCCAAACTTTCACTGCTTGTTCTCTTAAGTAGGACGCATTAATGTTTTATTTATCCACAGGTCTAACTCCCCAGCCCAATCCCAACCCAGGAGTGCTGTCTCTCCTCCTACCGCTACTATCAGACCCAGCAACACCAGTACTGTGAGTGAGAAGAACTTCCCTGTGCGAGGACTGTCACTTCTGTTGTGTAACACAGAACACCCGACCCGCCTCATGCCACGCTGGACAGTGGCTGACTCAGTCTGTGGTGACACATGGCTTTCCCCAGCCATTTTGGAAGTTAGAACTCGGTACAAGTTCCTGCCTTGCCCTGTACTTGTGAAGCCCAGGAGCACAGGCCCTGCTGCAGAGCAACCGAGAGGGCACCTGATGCATTTGGAGCTCACCCACAAAGCCACAATCAACATGTGGTGGTACACCCACGTGCTGAAGCTCATTGCACTGGAGAACTCAAGCACATAGAGCTCAGAACGTGCTGCAGAACAGGCTGCTTGGAGGAGGATGGAAAAGGGACACCCTGTTACCAGCACGTGCCAATGACATTTTTAAGAGATGGTACTTGATGTATTCCAGTACTCTTTATTGGTATGTCTCACCACCACGACCACTACCACCTAAACCTACAGATTTTAGGTTCCATCACTTGGCGGGGGGGAGGGGGAGGGGGGGCGTTGGTGGAAAAAGAAACTAAATGAAACAAAACGAAATTAAACAAGAAGAAATCCTCTTGTTTTCAAGTCTGACTTATGTTGACCAACACTTCACACAAGCAAAGCTATAAATACGGTATTACCCTGAGAGCATAACATAATTTTAAGACATCAACATATTTCAGCTAAAGTGCAATTTAATAACATCACAAATATCGAAGAAAGTGCTGATCTGAAGGTTCTCCGGCCTAAGGGTTTCAAGACTCTGATGTTTTACATGGAATTGACAGAACTTTATAATGTCATGTACCAGAATGAAGCCTAAAATGAAAAACATAAAACAGTTAAAATAAAAATCTTTCAGGCACAACATCATAAAAACTCCCTATAATGATTATTTTTTCTATTTGAGGTTTAGGAAAATTTTTCAAGAACTTCAACTAGTCTAAGTTGCTTTCAAATAAACAAATTAAGGTTTGGTATTTCAGTATAAACAATACAAGATCACTAGAGCTTATTCTTTTAATTAGAAGAAGACTCTTATTTTAGGAGGTCTTCCCCTGTTTTGTAACCCAGTGAACAGTCTCTGGCAACATACCTTGAAAACAGCTCTAAGTTCTCAGTTATAGTCAACCCTGCCCATCTCTGCACTAAAACATTTCACATCAAAACAGCAGCGCAGTTCAGCCCTAAGAGCCAAGAGTAGTTTAACAATGCAGACAAACCCCAACAACTTAGTAAAGAGATATCTTTGGCTGACGAGATTGAATCTGGAGTAAGGGACAAAAAGCCTCCTTGCACCACTGCGCACAGCCTATTTTAGATTGCAATTGTAACGGGATTACTCTTTACGCGTGGTCCTCGCCCAGTGTAAGAGACCCGCGCACTTACCCCCTCGGTCTTCACGTCAAGGATCTTCTCCACCTCGAACA
>NW_008237404.1:2186576-2191820 GCF_000691975.1 Corvus brachyrhynchos
CCAGCCGTGCGGCATCCGCAGCTTCTCTGGGCAGCCTGTGCCAGTGCCTCATCACCCTCACAGTGAAGAATTCCTTCCTAACATCTAGTCTAAATCTCTCCTCTGTAGTTTAAAAGCATTCCCCCTTGCCCTATCACTATCTGCCTGTCACTCCTCCTCTTTTTTACAATCCCTCTCTAGGAACAGGAAGGTGCTATAAGCTCTCCCTGAAGCCTTTTCCAGGCTGAACAACCCCAACTCTCTCAGCCTGTCTTCATAGGAGAGGTTTGCTCCAACCCTCTAACCATCCTGGTGCCCCTCCTCTGGACTCGCTCCAACAGCTCCATGTCCTCCCTGTGCTGGGACCCCAGAGCTGGATGCAGCCCTGCAGGTGGGGTCTCACCAGAGCAGAGCAGAGGGGCAGAATTCCCTCCCTGGCCCTGCTGCCCACGCTGCTTTGGATGCAGCCCAGGACACCGCTGGCCTTCTGGGCTGTGAGGGCACATTGACAGCTCATGTCCCGCCTCTCATCCACCAGCACCCCCAAGTCCTTCTCACAGGGCTGCTCTAAAAGAGTTCTTCTCCCAATCTGTACTCATGCCTGGGATTGCCCCAACCAAATGCAGCATCTTCCACTTGGACTTGCTGAATCAAAGGGATTCTTTGCCCTCAGCTGGATGAGGTTTTGGGGAAATGCACAAGGAAGATGTACATGGCCACCTCAGGACAAGGTCCTGCTGTGGCATTGATAGGGTTTCTTACTAAGGAAAAAGAACTGCTTTTAATTTCATAGTATTTTGCATGTAAAAGTAATTGGCAAGTGTAGCTTTTTTTAATGTAACATGTAGGAGTGAGAAAAAAAGTCTTGTAAGAAAAAGCAAATAAACCACACACTATTTGCTTATTCCACTGCCTTTTGCTAGAGCCAGAGTGTGTTAATACATTGTATCTCAGAAACAGGTCCTTAGAGAACGCACATCACTGAACCAAAACTTGGGTTTTAACATGAATATGTACCTTCCCATGCGGGAATACATACCCATGCGGGATATATTGTTGCAAGAGTGACAGCTGTACTGAAGAAAAAAAAAAAGTCTTCATATTTTTGCCAGCACTTGCTTTCTAAGGTAACTCTAGTAATGGAGCAATTGACCATGAAAAGACTAAACAGCAGATTTGGAAGCTAGTTTATCATTGTCTGTATGAGGGAGTCTTTCTAGTTCTTAAGAAACCCATATCCAGCTCTTCTCAAAGTGTAATACAAATATTTCCTTTGTATTTTTACTAAAAGAGCCAATCTCTTCCATCTTGAGAACAAGGATTCAGATCACCTTAGAAACAGAAGGACATCAGGATATCCCTCTTGGCAATGTCCTCTACATGATCAAGCGTATCTACTACATCCTTAGCACGTTTGCTTAAATTCTCATGAAAACCCCTATGAAAAAGATTCTGCAGTTGTCCTTAGTAACCTCTTACTTCTGTGTAACTGCTAGGGAGCATTCTTCATTTGCAAGGGCAGTATAAGGCATTACCTATGGTACTGTGGAATCTCCTGCGTCTGAATATTTTCAAGGGATGGACAAACAAGTGTGGAGTATGTTCCACACACACTTGATTGCTGCTGTCTGCCCCGGAGGTGCAGCACCGCCCCGGGACTGGCCAGACAAATCCAGACTTGTTTTAACCATGTGCTCTGAACCCCTTTGTTCCAAGCGCGGGTAAAACTGAAAGTAACTCGGACTCCTCCGAAACAGAGTCCGATTGGCTGGTAATCCCGGGTCCACCCCTAGTTCTGCCCTTTCGCTTCCCCCGAATAAAAGACGAGCCGAGCAGGCTCCGCCCTCTCTAGCCTTGGCTCTCCTTCTGTTAACAACTGCTCCTGTTTCTTTCTCGGGACGGGAGGGGTAAGACAAACAGGACTGAAGCACAAGCTTGAGCTGTATTTCTACCTCTTTGCTTCTGCTATTGACATTGGCTTTACAGCTATCACTTGCTGCATTTCGGAGCCACCGAGTCGCTGGATTGCCCGTGCCGTCTCTCTGGGCAGCTCGGGGCTGTCTAAGGCGCGTAAGGGTGAGCTGAACGACTGAGCAGGCTGAGAACATTTGTCACTTGATCCCTCAGTGCAAGCCATTGTGCTGTCTCCAACTACATTTCCTCAGATCACAAAGTACCAAAGTGTTGCTCTGTGCAGCTCCTTAATTTAGAAGATGTAGTGTCCACCCTAGGACAAGTGTGTTCATTGAACACCTGTGAAAAGCCCATTAAATTAAAATTAGTCTGGTTTTGTTATTAGGCTTTAGTGTTTGGTCTGGTATAAAACACAATTAATTTGTTTGCTTTTCATCAGCATAAAATCAGAATACAGTGTTAACAGCAGGAAGAAAAGAGAACTCTCCTCCTAACAAAACTGACCTATGAATTCACAAATTGACCTATGATCAGTAAGAAAAGCAGTGCAGTAGAAAAATATCTGTTCTGCTGTTTGCATTGCAAGGCACACTGTAGGAATTACAAAACCACCCAATTAAAAACACTGATATGTTATAAAGATATTTATTAGTTCCTTGTTTATCACACTCTTGTATCTATCAAAACATCTCCTGCCATATTAACTGAATTGTTACATTATGCTTTCTTTACTGTGCCATTGAAGTACGTGAGAGTTTTGCAGAAATCAAAACAAAGATGTTATCAAAGTACTTTACGATGTGCAACAAACCAGAATTTAGAATAAAAAAATTAAATATTAAGGTATTTTAAACAGTTACAGGTAAGTAAAATATGACATATATGTAAAAACAACACTTACTAACTGTAAGACCCTTTGTTTCCATACCTTAAAGTGTGTGACTGTGAAAATTTTTATTTAGTAACTATAAGATCAAATGTCCTCAACTTAAACATTGTTTGTAAAACTGCAAGGAAAGCTAACTCTGTTATTAGCTTAAAGAATGATATCATTAAATATTTTATGTAGAAGGATAATTTATGTTAGATAAACTTGATACCCAATATCTTCTTGGTAGCAGAATCACAGTCTTTCCCAAGTTCAAGTTGATAGCAAATAGATGGAAATTGCCTTCTTACCAACTCTATTGCTTTCTTGATTAATGCAAAAGCACAATGAACACCACTGGGAAATGAAGTTTCATTAGAATAAAATCTTCTAAGTCCACCAAAGGAGCAGGAAAAAAATAAATTCTTCTAATGATAATTATTTGAAAGACAAAATTTTCTACAGTATGATGATCCAGCATGTATAAAATATTATCAGATGCAGATGAATAATATAATTCCTCAAAAGAGGAAGGAAAATTTCCATGGCTCTCCTGACTTGTTTCTGTATCCTTTGCCTACATGCCCTGTAAAGTACGAAGTGTGTAAAGCTTCCCCTTTTAGCCCAAGGAATCTATTATATATTGGTTATAATATCCTTTAGTATAGCTATTGAACCTCTATAACGATATTAGTCTTTGTATGTTGAGAAGATTTATATAAAAGTTTTTTTTAAAAGCGCACCTTCAATTAGGTGAATCTTCCAATTTCATTAGTGTTTTGAAAACTATCCCTTTCAATTCCTTTGTGCATCGTATGAACTGTAGCAAAAGAACAGTAGCAATCAATGACAGTATCTTTTTTTTTCCATTTGGAACCAAGGAAGAAGAAAAAGGAAGCAACATTACCATTTAAATTATTTCTTGACAACAAAAATGGTACTTTCTGCAAAGTACTTTAAACCAGCATTTGCCTAATGCCAGTTAATTGCTTCACCATGGAACCACTACTGGGGAGGGAATTCACTTTAGTGGTTTGTCAAACATGCGCCTGGGTTTCACACTTTAACTTGGTAATGGGTTATTGGGAATTTTGCAGTTTGTGTTTGGTTGGGTTCTAATCTACTTCTGGCACTGATTAAATACAGCACTAACCAAAACCTCTTGCCCTAAGTAATTACAGCTGATCCTTTGGTGCCAAAAGCATTTTCCTTTTCACTGGATGTTCTTTGGTCAAAGTGCAGCCTTCACTTACAAATTACAGATTTCCAGAAGGAAGGAAGTAATTTCTGCTGTGAGCAAGCAATGAGAGGTATGAGACTCCAAAAGGTATATCTAGGGGGAAATAATATTCAGATGTGATTGTGCTTGTTATTAGGGCAAATTTAAAAATAGACTAAATAACAGAAAAATCTTGAAAGCTGGCCTAAAGGAAAAAAAAAGGAAAAGTTGCATGTTAGAGTTTTGCAATGATAAGCATTCCACACAGAAAGCATTCTTTAGAATACAACCAAAGTGATTTACTTACTGTAGTAAACCCCTTCAGTGTTGCCAAATCATGTATGATGTTCATTGAAAATGAAGAAAATTCTGTGAAATCTGTCAGTAAAGATTGATTTTAAGAGCACTAAAATGTTAAGCATGGAGCAACAATATGGAAACACAAGCTTAAGATTTATGAGTTATCAGAATAGAAGTATTACATACTGCCACACATTCTTGGTCGTGGTTCAGTGTGTTATGCTGGCTTGATAATAAAGATGTGCGTAAAATTAAGCCATGACAAGAAGGTAACAGCTGGCTTGGGTGAAAAGGAAATAGAGGAACTCATCAGTGCCAAATTTGAATATTCATTCTTTCTCTGAAAAAAAAAAATTTCCAATACATGTAAAGCAATTGACTTTCCTTGGTGGAGAGCTGAGCCTGCCATAGAATTTGAGCAATCTATTAAAATAATAATTTCATTGGACAGCTGCTCTTCAAATGCTGTTTCAAACTCTGGTTGAAACAGAAGCATGCAAGCTTACAGGAGGAGAAGCAAGATCGTCAGGGGAGTGGACAAATATTATTTCATTACACGTGTACCCAAACATCTTCATTATTCTTCTTTTGGAATAAAAGCAGAATATAGCCGTAATTTAGAGTTTTAACAAATATATGTGTCATTTATTTTTAATGCCTGAAAAGTGAAATTTCCCTGTCCTTTACCTATATCCCAGGTATCACATGAAAAACTGAAAAAGGAATTTGGTGGTTTCATGTTCTTATTCAATTTACTCTTCTGCAAACAGCACTGATTCCAAATAAAAAAAAAAAAAATCACAGATATAATCTTTTAGAGTCATCAATGCCACCATCAGTTTGTGAGAAGTACTAGAATTAAAAAGAATATGTAAACCAGAAGTACACACTGTCCTTGCTAAGAACAGAGATGCTATAAAAAACAAAGGTTTTCAAAAATGGAACAATGAAATGCATGAAGAAG
>NW_008237404.1:2191873-2206469 GCF_000691975.1 Corvus brachyrhynchos
TTGAGGGAGGTGCTGTATCATTGCAGTCATCAGAAAGAAATCCCCAAACGAATACATTAAAACTAAGCAGCACTGATGAAAAGGAAGAATAAGAAAAGACATCATTGCTGGAACGAAAATATTATCTGTCATCTTACTTATTTTAATCAATTTCAACATTGGATGGACAGATGAGTCATGTGAAGACTTTGCATTTCACCTCTGCAGCATTTTATCTTACCTAAGAAAAAATATAAAAAGGAGCTGAAAATAACTAAAAGTGCCAGGGACTTCACAAAACATGTGGGATAGTAAAAACCTGGAATCACATATTTTAAGATATTCTCTTGAGTTTTAAGTGTATTTCTCAGGCAAGGAGTTCCTGTGAGTGAAAGTAAAAGGGGTTGGAATTGATCTTTCCTTTCCTACCTAACCTTCTACTAATGTTTTCCAGTGGTGATAATGAGCTTTTCTGTGACACAGCCATACCTGGATTCTGTTTGTGGGTGCTTCAGAGTGCTAGAAGTGCCAGCTATGTTTTTTTCACTTTTTAGTGAAAAAGATTCAAATACCTTTGAGAAAAATCACTGCAGCAGCAACAGCTACAGGAGAACGCAAAATCTTCTAGGAAGGCCAGATGCCTTAGAATAAAATACTGACAGATTCTGTAAATATTTGTGTGTAAATTGTAAATACAGTCCTAAAAATGTAACGGTTTAATAATTTGTTTATATTTAATTAATATAGCAATTACATGACTCATAGATAATACTTAGTTCCAGCCTCAGCTGTGACTTGTTTGTTCACATCCACTGCTCCAAATGTAACATCTGTAGTGAACGCTCTAGTCACATTTCTAGGAAATAAAAACAGGAACACAACAGTTAGGAAAAAACTGGGATTTAACAGAAATGATTAGACACTGTTAAAACATTTTATGTGTATGAAGCAAAGGATAAAAAAAACCCAAAATATTCTGTGCAACTGAAAACAAAATTTATTTCTGGAGAATGCTCAGCTTAAGAAAAAGGATCAAAATGCATTGCCTTCCATGGTGTGAAATACTCATCAAAACTGAACCGTTCCTGTTTATGATGTTCTAGCATATTCATTATTATGTCATGAACGGTACAAGTTATGCATGATGTCTCTCATTTTGTTGGGATGCTTCTCTACCTGGTTTTGAGGTAGGTAGTCCTGAGAAAACGAGATATTTAGAACAAAACCTTGTTAACTAATTTAATTGCAGCCTGGCAGTTTTTTTTCTAGAAGAAGAAAAAAAATCACTTAAATATTTATTTAATAACAATATAGTGAATATTAATTATTTTGTAAGGACAGAGAATGACAACAATAGATTTAATAGAGGTAGTCCCAAGGCCTATTCCCAAAGAGGTTAAAGAAAGTCTACAAGGTTTCCATTTATATATTACATTCTTTAAAATATCATTGACTTTCCCTAATGCATTTTTAGATAAGAAGACAAACCAGAAAGGCTGCAAGCACAACAGAAATTTTCAGCTGAGAAGAACAGAGAACCAAGCTGTTTGCAGAATGAACCGTGCACAAAGCGAGAGATGAGGCACAAGTATTTCCTAGGATAAAACTTCCGTTTTAAATACACCACAGAACTGTCAAGGCAGAGGCATAGCTACAGTGAAATTCATTTATCTTTATCTGTACAACTGTTTAATACTAGATGGTATCTCAATACACATATCCATGGAAAATCCACTAACTGAAGAGAAAAGAAAAAAACATGAATGGCACTCCAGGGAAATTGATATTTAATCTGCATGCCATGACATATCCATGAGAAGGAGCTATGTTTTCTCTCCTTTTAAACTCTTTAGATGGAAGTGGGGAATACCAAACTAGTTAGACAAATTTTTGTTCCTAGGCTACCCAAAGAATAACCACATTGATTCATTATGGGTATTCATAGCTTAAAAGGTTAGAAAGGATCAAGAGGCCATTTAGCATGATCTCCTCTATAACACATTACATTTATTTTCTAAAGCAAAGCTTGATAACAGCCAGCCAGACTGGATTTCAGAGAAGGCGAGTTCATAATTTTCCCTGGCTAACTGTTCCAAACCTCACTTGGTAAAACTGCATGTATTTTTTTCTCTTTTTTAGCTTTCATTTGCAGACCTTGCTTCTTAGTTTATTTCTGCAATGACATTAAAAAAGCAATTTGATAGGTCTAATAATACAAACAAGGTACAGAAATGACCCAAGATACACGTGATGTGGAATCACCTCCCATTTTGCAGACAGAGGTCAATATGTGCAGGCCAAAGCACAGACAGAGATAACTCAAAATAGGAGATGTGCCAACTCAGGTCAACTTTCTAAGTCCTACAGGAGCAAATACATCCTCAGAGATAGTTACAAGGCCTTCTACCAATCACAGCAAGCCTAAGTTTATGGTTTAGTTGCTTTATGACAAGAATGATTACAAACAATTATCCTCTAACAAAAAGGGAGAAATTAAAAGGAAAACAATCATAAGCTTACTGAAGTCTCTTGTGTAACTACATTTCCTCCAGGCACAGAACTTTTGCTTCCTAACAAGATGTTATTTTAAGATTGTGCTTTAACAAATCTGCATGTTTTCATTCAGTGCTTTTTCCTGTTGCCATAGTGAAACAGAAGCTGGCATATGAAAGGAGATACAGCCATTCTGAAAACTCAGTGCAGTGACATAGGTGATTTCGATCACCACTGCAGAAGATGGAGATTAATTTCCAACACTTATTACAAAAATATCCTAAGAAAACCCCAAAACAGAAACTAGCTTTAATTATCTCATTAAAGCCTATGATTTCCAAAACGGTAATTTAATTAGTGTATAGAGGGACTGAAACGAAATGCTAAAACAGAAACTACTATTTGTTTTTGATGCAGCATAAGGAAAAATGAAACTATAATATGAAATGTCAAACTTTTAATAATTCCTTAATTTCTGGCAAAACTTGATGAATGGTATCAAATGTATGGTCCAAATGAGTTCTAGTAAAAAGAAGTTTCCCAACAAAGACGTGAGCAAGGAGTCTGTAACTGGACAATTGTAAATTTTCTGGCAGGCACTAAGCCACAATATTCAACATACTGGTGCATCTCGGTCCATTTGTTAAGCTCCATCACTCTGACTGATAGCTTTTTGGTATTACCCATTCTTTTGATTCAACACTTTTCTTTAACCTATGAAAGATTTTCCCAAGCTAAGTAATTTAATCTCTACAGACTGAAAGCTTAGCCAATATTCTCTTAAATGACATGACTACATTGAAATACTGCTAAGTGGCACAACAAAAGACATGAGAGAAACTAAGATTAGTGTTGCACATCTTCATTGCTAATTAAGTGGTTTCAGATTCTGAGATCGAAGGAGCTACATCAAAGGCAAAGTACAATAGTATTTTATAGCTCCAGTGATGAGTTTTCCATTGATAAAAGCTTCAAATCCACAAACAGCAGTTTTATTATCCAAAGAAAAGATATATTTAGTTTCAATTGATTTACTGTTTTAATTGGTGTAAGGCTGTAACATCACTACCTGAAATTAGTATTTTTTTGTGCAATATTTAAATTGTGATTAAAACATCAACACTTTCAATGTAACATTGCTTTTCACTACAAAATGTCAATCAGCATGCCACACTTAGAACTTCTGGTTGTACTTGAGAAATGAAGGTATAATATTCATCAGTGCTTGACAAATAGACATCTCCAGAAATATATAAGGAGGTGTAGAACTTGTAATCTCTAAATCATTAATCAAATTTCTTCCAGAAGAAGAGGAAAACATGACCTAAAGGTTGTTTGATACACTGGCAGAGCTGGAGGTTTCAAGCTATTGCCTACAAAAGACATTACCACTGCAGTATGTCTATAATAGCACAAAAACCAGTATGTGCTTTGTGAAGCTACTTTGGCACTGAAATCCCTGGAATACAAATTCTTGTGCAGAGACACATGTGACAGATTTGTTGAAGCCATAGCTCCAGCATGATCAAGACTGCTTGGGGCAGGATGTAGTTGAAAGGGGAGGAGATTGTGGAATTATGTTGCAGGATTGGAAAAGACTTGTGACTTGACAGAATGTGTTCTTAGGGAATATGTACTAAAAAACAAGTTAGCCTGCTTGGCTAACTTTTATTAGCTTATTTTCAGGTTAGAATAGCAACTTCTTCTGGAGTCATTGATATTTTCCTTGTAACAGCTAACTTAAGTTGTCTAACCAAAGTCAAAACCAAAACATGAATACATTTCCAGAAACCTTCTATCATCCTAGGTATTTCATATGGTTTACAGTTCAGCCAAGGAGGTCTTTCAAAGGGCACAGAATGCATATGCTGCTGCAGAAAGTTTCTCTACAACAGTCACTTGATTCCACATAGGCAGAAAACAGACTTAAAATAAAGCCAAGCCCTTCACTGACCAAAGAGCTTTAGGTATTTGTTTGACTATAAATCTCTAAAAATAAAAACTATTTCTACTCAGTTTCAGGACTTGCCTTCATTTAGAGATTGAATTTTATTTAACCAAATAATAGCATTTTGACTAAAAAATAGCTTAACAAATGGATTATTTTTTCAGGGCTGAGTTATGAAAAAGGACAACAAATAGTATACTCTACCTGGGCTACAAAACCTATTTATCCTTGCCATGATAAACATCTTCCAGAGGGAATGGATTTCCCAGTCTCTCCTGAAGACCATTTTTTACAGGATTCAATAGATTTGCACTTGGTAATGCATAGGCTAAATAAAAAGTTTCTGAAATATTAGAAAGCTATTTTTTGAAATATACGCTAGGGAAGGATGATTGAAACTAATCCTATATCAATGGCTCACATTCATTTATGCAGTTCAGGACACAAAAGTAACAGTTTCTATAATGAAAACCTGTGCTGTGCACCGCTGAGCTGTAGGCTGTCTGCCTAAGGGATCATGAGCTCAGGATAGTTCTTTAAGCTCTTACAAGGTCTTTGTTTAGAATGTTTCATTTGAATTATTTAAAGACCATCTGATGATTTATGTAAAAGTACTTCCTTTGCTTCTCTTGAAACATGCTGTGGCAGGAGTTGCAACTGTTGTTGGTAATTATGCCTGTAGGAAATCTGTTAAACAGATGCTACACAGATGCCACATGGTAACCACTAATTTGGTAACATCCCCAAACAAACGACAAATTATTTTTTATTATGTTAGCTTCAAACAAGTACCCAAAAAAGAGTTCTGATAAGCATTTATGAAACTCAAGGAGCAAGTCAATATACAAACAGAAAAAAATTCTTACTAGCATACTGTAAATTACATTATAAATGTAAAATGACGACGACTGTGTCCATCCTAATTGCAGGCTGAAATGGTTTTATTTGATCTTCAGCAAGGCAAAACTTCTGGATATCCTTTGCCAAAAGGAAGAGGTATCTCTGCCAGAATCTATGGAATTTATATTACAATTGCAATAAAAGAGGGAAATTTGTGTTTGCTCTGTACTTACAAGAATGATGTAGCTGTCAAAGTTCTGACTGTCTCTCACCTCTCCAGAGGGCCTGGCAGCTTGGGCTCAGTGCCAGCCTTGTCAGCACAGCTGTGGAGCCTTGAAAGATTGCTGTGAGAGGACTGCAAATTCCTGCCCCTCATTTGTTCACGTGCCTTTGAGCTTAGGCTCTTACCCATGCTTTCTCAGCTGAACTATGTTGCCAGTATGTCTGCATCCAGCCTTCCACCTCCCTGGTTCTGTCCCAGATCCTCATGGACTCAAGTTCCTGGTTTGATCTTGGACCTGCAGATGAGCCACCATGAGGAGGCCAAACAGACTGACCCTGGCTACTATCACTAGCACTCACAGCCACCTGCTCTTCCTATTTGAGTACTGCAAGATCAGAGTCACTGCCAGTCCTCCCCAGCAGACTGAACGTTTCCTCGCTAGTTTCTGCAAAGACAAGGCAATGGAATGATTTGCAGCACAGTAACTCTGTAATCTCCTGACTGACTGAACTCCTACCCACCTTAAAAATGAAGGAATGGACACAGGAGCTGAGGGGGAGCTGTGGGGCAGTCCCTTGGAGACTGCCCTAGGCAGACCAGCTGTGCTTAGGCCAACTGGAAGGTGTTACCTGTTTAGATATGCTGGGTAATTTCTTGCTCTGACAATCCAGGAAGCCCAGGGAACTCCCCTGAGCAGTTTATGCTGTAGGCGAAGGAGGAGACCAAACTGTACATGGATTGGTAATTTTAAATAATCTCTGGAAACTGTTCTGGCGTATGCAGGAAAGGAAAAGGTACACAGCACAGCCTATGCATGTAGGTACAACAGCTCAGATATATTTTGCATATAGTTTAAGATAATAAACAGAAATTGATGATGTATATGCTGGAGTATTTGCTAGGGCCAGCTGGAGGATGATTATAACAGTTCCCTGATTCTCCTTTGATCCAGCTGAGGATGCCCTCGTAATGACTGCATTGGAAGCTCTTGTCACCATTTGGAGAGCAAATGGTCCTCCTGATGAAAGCACTGAATTCCCCCCATGAGTGTTACTCTATTAAGATTCCAATAAATTTTTTTTTTTTCAAACTTACAGCCTGTGACTAGTTATGCAAAACATCCTGTCAATTTATCTAGTGAGTATGTTCAAAACTGGTGTACCACAGGGGTTTCAAGCAATATGGAAGCTACCTGCCACAGGTCCTATTTTCTAGATAACAACTTTTCGGAAACGATGTAGTCTATGTCAGTTTGGTGATGTCTAACTTGATAGAATTCCATCAGCATCTTTTATAGTGCCTCATCACCAGTTCCCTCATCCAGGTGCATTTTTAACTTGGATTTAACTTTTAACTTCGTTTTTTAAACTTCATTTAACATTTTTAACTTATTAACTTCTTCTTTGCTCACCTTTAAGAGATTGTTAAACCGAAAGCTATTGCAAAATTGCAGAAAGAGCACAAAACAATAAATACTAAAATGGATCATTTAATTCCACACTGAAATAAAACTTTAAGTCTTATTAGTGCAATATCCATGAAATATATTATTGCAGCTAGAATATGAAAACACTATTTAACAGTTGGATATTATTCTGCCCTCATACTGGGCTACTTGCAAAGTATCTCAAGCAGAGCTAAGAGACAGTAAAATAACCTCCCTGAAATAAAGTGGAATATAAATCAGATTGAAAGATAGTAACATGGTGTTGATTCATATGGTCAGCTTCAATGTATTGATGAAATAACATAAGGAAGATAATAAATTTCTTACTAAATATTTAAGTGCACCAGATAATCCTAAAACACACATAAAGTGCAACCTACAGGTGAAATGAAAGAAATGAATACTCTATTATTTTGCCCTCTCAAGGCAAGAGGAAAAAGGCAAAATGCTCTTTAATTTACATGAACCACAGGCAGCAGCTAGTAAAATGCTGACATAAGAGACTGCATAGCAATGTCTTACTGCAGTTCAGTATTTATCCAAGAACTAGTCTCTGTCTCTCAAATGCCTTTGGGACAAAATGAAAGGTTAATCTAACTGAACAACATCCTACTTCTTAATTATTGTGTAAATTTTGGTTTTTTACTGAGATTTTTTTTCCTTCAATACAAATGCTATTTCTCTTGTAAATTATTTATATAGTGAAAACTGTTTTATTGTATTCTTACAGATTGATGCATTGAGAATCAGAATCTTTTATGTCTCTACGGTTCAGTTCTTGTAAAAGCTACCAATGATTGAATGTTATTTACCAAATATTTATCAAATTGCACCTACCTGAAATATGTTTGGAATCTTATTATACAAACAATGCACATCATAAAAAACATTTACCACAAATAGCATTTCCTTGTGTCTTTGCTGATTTATGCAAAGTAGACATTACGGTTTCTTAGTACATTTATACACTATTGCTCATGTACTCCTTACTCACCAGAACCCATATAAATATGTATTATTTCCACATCTAAAAATGAAAGGAATACTCTTCTGCCATAGCAATTGAGGAACAGCATCAAAAGTGAGTTTCATATAATAAGATTTAGGTGAAGTCATTCCAGAATTGGGGACACTCTACTGGCAAAGCTCTTCCAATTTAAGACTAACATAATTTTGCCTTCAGTTATAACAGAGATCAACAACATTCTTGCCTGAAACAGTGATTTTCTTCTTCTTGTTAAGTCATAGCTGTTTGTTAGGTCACAGGAACTCAAATTACATGAATAAAGATTATCCTCTTCAATGTTTAGATAGCAGAGTAAAAGAATTGAGGTATGTGGGAAAGGTGGATAGGCAGTTACTCTTAATAACAGCTGTAATATCCAAAGGCCTTCAGCAGTAGCTGTGTGTTAGTTACATGTCATCTGATAATGCAACTATAATTAAAGGACTATAATTAAAACTATTTTTCCATTACAAGAGAATGGCTGACTGAAGGATGGTTGAAACCTGCTGCATGCACTGCCTTCTGTGATTATCTTCTTATGTGACTTGATTTATCTCATGAAAGGGAGCCTAAGAATTGTGTAAATTGCTGAAAAACAAAAAAGAGAGTCATCTTCCCTAGGGAGGTACAGCATGGTTTTAATGTCATTACTCTAAAGCAAAATTTGAGATAAAAGTCTCTGAAGCAAGGATTGGAACAGACTGCATGGGAAGTGGTTGAGTCAACATCCCTGGAAGTATTTAGAAGATGTGTAGATGTCACACTTAGTGACACGGTTTAGCAGGACACTTGGCAGAGTTGGGATGGTTGGACTTGATGATCTCAAAGGTCTCCTCCAACCTAAACAATTCTATGATTCTATGGATTTGCTGAAGTACAGAAGTAACAAAAGTGTAATTATGAATCCCAATCTGAAACAGAATATACACGTTTGCTGGGAAAAAATTACTTCTAACAGCATTTACATATTCACTCTCACAGAGTAACAAGAATTAACTTACATCATTTAGGCTTATGTTATTTACTGATTCAATTAGTAAACTATCCAGGCCCTTCACTGAACTACCAGGTACATGGACATAACAGTCTGCAGACCCCAAAATCTTAAATTAACAATAACATAACTAAAAGCTAATTCAGGGATGTGTTTCTTTATTCAGAGTTTCCCCTCTCCAACAAAGAGAGAAGAACAACAGCATGGCAATTTTAGCCAGAGGAAAAAACCCTTCCTGGTTCTTTTGTGGAGAGAGAATACTGTTCTTCATTTCTTTATATGACATTTAAGTACTAGAGCGTCACATGCATTAAAAATGTAAATGGACTATTTTCATTTAAATATTAAATCAAGATATGATCTCTACAGTTCTTGTTTCTCTACATGAAGGTAAAACTCTACAACACTTGCATCACTTGGTATTTTCCTTCTGAAATCTCAGAAATAAGTATGGCACTTACTTTGTGATTAGGCACGAAATTGACTACTGTTTTCTTTTATGGATGCTTTCAGCCTACTCTTCTCCGGAATATGTAAGAATTTCACTATAATAAAGAACACACAGTTTGCAAAGATTGCCACTGCCATCCTGTTAAAAGAAAAAAGATTTTTTTTTTTGGCTGAGGAAACTTCTGTTCCTTGTTCCCACTATCTACCTAAGTAGTCGCTCATATTCTTGCAATTTAAGGGAGTTCCAAAACAAATCCCATTTTATCAGCACGGTAATCAAACCCACTCCAAACATATCTTAATCAGTTTTATTCATTCTGTTTAATTATGTGGAAAATTTAGTGTGACCTACATTTTCAGTAAAAACATGGCTTGAACTAAGTGCAAACTCCTGTCTTAATCTCTTGCTGCTAATACATGCTCTTAGTAATGTGGAATTACCTTAATTTGAACTGGAACAACCTTGCCTTCAGTTCTCCTTTCACACAGAACCATTATAAAATAACTCTGTTTCAAGAATGCAAATAGCATTTCATGTTTCCACTCACTGATTTATAATCTGCAACTATTTAAAAAAAACCCCAAACCTACTGCACAACATCTAAAATGAACTTTGGAAAACTGATTGAGACTAAACCCAATGCAGCAAGCACACAACACATGTCCCAACTAAAACAAAACCCCCAGACCCAAGAAGCCAGTATTAATCCAGATCTGTTTTCTGATAGAATTCACCTCTGATCTACAGCAAAAATTTACAGAAATTACTAGTGTAGCAGTGGAAGTGAGGGTGAGGCAGGGGAGAGATGGAAGTAAGAGGAGTGCTGCTCTTCTCAGCAGTGTCAATCTAAATCACCTGTAAAACAACTTGAATGACAATTGGCTGCATGCTGTTTGTGACAAACTATGCTAAGATACGAGGGACTGGGAATGTTTCATTTAAACAGGAGCAGAATTTATGACAACAAAATGTCAGTATTTGGTTAAAGTGATTAAAATATATCATCAATGTATATTTGTTTTCCTGGACATTTATGGGTGTCAAGTTATTTTAAAAGCTGATTTTAAAAGAATGATAAACGTTGCGTAAATGAGCACACTGCACAGAGCACTGACCTCTTTAAATAGCATATGAGCTCCTCAGCATGTCACGGGGCTCTCTAGGGTTTCAGAGCCCATCAGTGGTAAATAAGTCTTGAGTGCAAGCTAGCTGGTCTTATGACTGGGTGGGTTCAGACAGAACAAAGCCAAAAACAATGCCCCCATTCAACTTATTTGAAGCACAGTGCACTGTTTAGTTTTCTCTGAAAGGCATGCAGAGGGTATACTTCAAAACTACTCTGAGAACTTAATCAACCTTAGGCAGCTCTTCCTTTGGCTTAGAATTGCATTGCTGCTCCAAGCCAAACAAATGCAGACACACTGCTAATGCTACAGCAGCTAGTGTGAGGAGAACATACGCTTGCAAAACAAAACATTCAAGTCATAAATTTTTTTCTCCAAGGAATGTCTGGATCCCAGTACACCGTGTCCATATCTCTTCCAGAGGGTTTGTATCAGTGTCATGGGTAGAGACTTTTACTCTATTTATATTTCTGAAAAGTCTACTTGATGATGTAGATTTTCCAGAGTGACCTAAGGCCAAGTAATTTTATTTGTGAGATAACTGGACAGAGCTGACACTCTAGAATACTTGGCCCCTCTAAATTCATCCTGGACCTGCAGGATGAGGCAGAAGAAATCAGAAACTACTTGTTCAAAGGTAATGTGAAAGGAATGCAGTTCTTGTGCTTTGCAAAAACATCTGATGTTAAACTTCCCTCTCTGTTGGAGAGGCCATTTGGAACAAAAATGCCTTTTCTCTATCTCAATGAGAGTTCCACATAGACTGCAAATTCTGATTAAGCTTCTATCCTTCTATAAATAAACAACACCTACACTAAAGACTGCAAAAAAAAAAAAAAAAGGAAAGCAGATACTGTTTGAAGTACTCGTGTTAATTTCCTAATTCACATTTTTCTGCCCTATGTATGTGCAAATGGGGAAACATTTATTAGAACATTTTCTTTAGACTAAACCCAAATAACTTAATTACCCAATAGGTCCTTTTGGCTTTAAAATTATTGGTAAAATTGTGCCAAAGCCTTTACAAGGTCAATAAAAAAAACCCTTTGCATCAAGCCTGCAGAAAGATTCTGCTGTAGTGCAGAAAGAGAATAAATTAAGAGACAGTGACAATGCAGGGGAAATGTTTAAATGGCACTGACATCAGCACTTCACAATCTGATATAAGGTTATGGTTGGATTAATTTATCAAGGGCTAGGTTGAGAGAAGATGATTAGGATAAGGTTTCAGATTAAAAAAAACAACTCCAAAAAAAAAATTACCCTGAGGTAGTTTTAGGCTGAGATTGAAAGCATGTTAGCTACACTGCATTTAAGGAATATGTTTATTTTCTTACTCTCTGACCTATTTGATTTTCAATATATGCACTGTTTCTTCAATGCAGTAAAAAGGAAATCAGATGGCCAGCTACTGTGGAATAACATAAATTATTAGGTAAAAAATAAGAAGTACTTAGTCAAGGAGAGAGAGCAACATAATCCATTTGAATTTGGGGTTTCATTAAAACCTGGAAAATCAACACCATGAGACACAATTTTACCTATGTCTACACCTGATGGAACTGGCAACTCTGTAATGGTAGTTATGTGCATTTATGTCAGGTAGATAACAGATCAAAGGGCACGTCAGGTCATTATATACCTATATATTGTGGCTCTTGGTTTTGGTTGGGTTTTTGTGCATTAGCATAAAAGTACTCTCTGCTCACACACACACACACACACACACACACACAAAATGGGATAATGCAGTCTCAATCACAGCCAGCATGGGTTCATGAGGGGAAAGTCCTGCTTGACAAATTTAATTTCTTTTTATGACAAGGTAACCCACCTAGTTGATCGAAGGAAGCCAGCTGATGTAATGTTTTTGGATTTCAGTAAAGCTTTCAAAATTGTCTCTCACAGTGTTCTCCGGCTGAGGGAGGGGATTGTGCCTGCTCTGCTTTTTTTTCTCAAGGTGTGGTCTTACCTTGAGTTCCATGTGCAGTTTTGGGTGCCACAATATAAGAAAGACATTGAACTATTAGAGAGCATCCAAAGGAGGGCCACAAGGATGGTGAAGGGCCTTGTAGAGAAGCCGTATGAGAAGCAGCTGAGGTCACTTGGTGTGTTCAGCCTGGAGAAGAGAAGACTGAGGGGAGACCCCATTGCAGTCTGCAGCTTCCTCATGAGGGGAAGAGGAGGGGCAGATGCTGATCTTGTCTGTGGTGCCCAGTGACAGGACCCAAGGGAATGGCCTGAAGTTGTGTCAGGGGATGTTTAGGTTGGGTATTAGAAAAAGGTTCTTCACCCAGAGGGTGGTTGGGCACTGGAACAGGCTCCCCAGGGAAGTGGTCACTGCACCAGCCTGACAGAGTTCAAGGAGCATTTGGTCAATGTGCTCAGGCACATGGTGTGACTGTTGGGCATGGTCCTGATGAAACACAGGCCTCACTTGACGTAAGTGACATAAGCACTTCAGCATAGGTATGAATTAGCAAAAGATTTAAGCATGACTGCTGTGTCTGACTGTAACCATGTTTGCAAGCAGGGAGCTAGCCCTAGCAGGCTCAAGTGGTAAGAAGGGAGAGGCATGTTAGCTGTCACAAAAGGCTGGAACAATGCAAAGTCATAGGGTTTGTTTTAATAGATAGAAAATAGAAGAATGTAATCAGTAAAGTACAGTTATAGAAAAGCATAACAGCAGTTAGGTGAATGTGAGGAATATGTTAGATAGGAACTATGTACTGTGTTTGTAGGCCTAGGATAAAGAAACCACAGCTTATGTGCACTCCAACCCTTAAAACTGTAGCTTTTAGATAAGCAAACAAACAAGGGCAGATGCCAGAATTGTAAAGTATAAAAGCCTGTGTAAAATGAACCACAGTGAGACATGCACAGGTGCTAACCCCTGCAGGTTCTCTGGACACCAATAAAGGTAGATACTAGCCCCTTTTTTCCTATTTCCCTGGAGAATAAAAATTCTTAAGGAATTTTAGCAGTGTTTGGCTTTACTGGTTTTGAATGTCAAAATTTCCAAAATTCAAAATCAGAATTTGTATTTGAATTAAAACTATTATATTTAATGTGTGTGTTCAGAATTGATTAACTGCTAATAAACACTTTTATAACTGGAATACTGTGTTGTTGCAGCATCTAATAAGAAAGTTATGCAAAGTGTAACTGTTGACAATTTTCATTGGTTTAATTCTTATAATTTTATGTTGCTGGAGATCTGTAAGGTCCCAATAGCCTCAAAAGGATTTCACACAAGCACTCAAGCTTGTACTTCATGATCAAACCACAAAGTCAACACCGCTGCCAGTAATGGATTCTATTTTTAGCACATGGAGGGAGCAAAAAAAAAAAATTTATCACCCAACAATAGATCATCAATAATCTGTAGTCGTGTAAGACCATAAATGTGCAAGTAAATTGGAGAAAACCCCAAATCCCTCTACTAGTATTTTCTTACTAAAGATGTCAAAGGGACTGAATGTGATGCTGTGGTTTAGAAAGCCACAAGTACAAATCCTTCTGTATTCTAGCACATTACCTCATCACTGTTAATGCAGAATCCAGTCTGAGGACTACCCTTTAGACAGTATATTTGTAACTTGCTAAACCGAAGTCCAGGAAAAATGGTGGGAATATAGCAGAAAGAGGCCTACAGGACTAGAGAAACAAACAGCGAAAATGAAAACTAGTAGTAGGCACCTGAAAAGGCTGTCCTGGCCTTATACAACCCAGAGCTCGGTGTTGTACCTGCCCACAAGAGCTGCAGGACCAGGACACAGCCGGCGACGCTCCCCAAGACTTTGGAGCGTGATACTCTATCGCCTTCTGGAGTTCAGAGGAAAACACTGATTTCGCTCAGTAAGAGCACGCCTAAAGCACAAAACGTCAGAAAGCCTGGGGGTGCCTTTTGCCCATTTATCTTTGCGTTCCTCCCGCCAAGCTGCTATTTAAAGTTTAAAAGGGTGTGAGTAGCCGCAGCTTAAGCACGCTGGAAGCCCTCAGCCTCGCCCCAGCAGCAGAGCGGCGCCCACCCAGGAGATCTCTGCAAAGGACCACCAGCGGGGAGGCCCCGGGACCCACCCCGAGCTGCG
>NW_008237404.1:2206900-2267390 GCF_000691975.1 Corvus brachyrhynchos
CGCGCCGCCTGGGCTGGGCTGAGGAGCGTGGCTGTGCTCGTCTCCCCACGGTCGACATCTGTGGGGATCCGTTTGTCCCTCCTTCCCTTCCCAGATCCCTGCTGGGTGCTCCGGTTGGCACGAAAGTGCTGCTGCCGTAAATTTCATGGGGAGGTTTAGACTGGCAGGGGGCCTCCAGGGGGTCTCCGAAAGGTGACGGGTAAAACAGACCGCGAACCTTGAATTTGCCTCTCAGGGGAATCTGCACCTCGCTGGGAAACTTCGCCTAGCGTCTCAAAGCAGAAGGCAGCCGGAAAACATTTCTGTAATGTAATTTCGCTGTTTCACTCCATCGCGGTTTCAAACTCTGGTTGGAAGCATAAGCCTTTTTACTGCGGGAAAATTAAGTGAGAGCTGGCATGAACTGATCTCTTGGGAATGAGGAAGCTTTAAGAAGTTATTTCCTGATTAGCAGGACTGTTGAACCGGAGCTGCTGTGGTTGTCTGTCCTTGGTCCCTTGGCCCCTTCTCTCCTCCGTAGTCCCCCTGACACACCTCATGCACAGGCAGAGAGGTACTTGCCCTGGCATTAATTTGAGGAAGCTGTGTGGTCCGGCTCCTGCTGCCACACTGCCATCAGCAGCAGTTTTGTCTCTTTTTCTTCCTAAGTGAGGCAATCACTTTGGGTCTCCTTCCTACATGAATTCTTTCATGGTTTGTGGCACTTGTAGGATTTGATGCAGTATTTAAACTTTCCTTTGGATGGATTTTAAAGAAGCTTTTTGGGAGAAGGAAGATGACAGGCAGCACAGTTGTGGAGTTTCTGTGAGGAACTAAGGAAGACATGAAAATGATAAGCATTGCATTGAAATATGTGCAGTAAAATGTTTGTATTTAGATGGACATATCTGAAACTTTGCATTAATATGAAGGTCATGTGGTGGAGATCTCTCAGCTCATCAAATCACTTCTTTTGTTGCAAGTGTTTAAAAAAATTCTGAATCCCTCTCAGTACTACTGAAGAAAATATTATGTACAGCTTTATGATATTTGAGATGATATTAACTGCTCTCAAATAAATAAGACAATTAAGAATTGGATTATGTTGATTTTCTGCACAGAAAGTGTTTGTTTCTTGTTGTCCAAATTGTTTCTGTTGGTTGTGGGTTATTTTTATAAATGTGCTAGGTTGGTTATAAGAGAGTAACTTTCTTTTGCTAGGAATCTGTTATTAGAGATTTCTTATTTCATTTATCTGCTTAATTTCTAGGTGCTAAAAGTAGATAGATAACTGTCCATACCAGCTACCTGGAGCTTTGAAAGTTATACTGTCTTAACCCTACAGGACGTAAGATTGTTGTGTTAATGCTGACCAGCAAAGAAATTGGAATACAATTTGCAAGATGCCAACTGTTGAAAATCTGAGTGGTGAGCAAAACTTCAGTGCACGTTGGATATTCGATAGCTCCCGTGCTGGAGTCATATTAGATGCTAGTTTTACTGGTTTGAACTTCAAGAAAGGAAATTTGTTACCTGGACCTGAAAACATCACAGCTTTACCTGAAGAAGTGTTGCATCTTTCAGACAGCTGTTCTGTAAGTGATGACTCCCTGTGTGAAGAGTCTGGCAGCCCTCAGACACTTCAGCAATGTACCACTGGAACACTTTTTCCAGCAGCAGCTGGAAATGTAGAAAGCTCTAAACCAGACGTAGTCCATGGTGAAGTGGATGGTCAGAAAAAATCCAATCACAGTGATCCACTCTTACAAAAGCTTGAACAGGTAATAGTTCTAGAATTCCTTGACATGAATCCATTAAGATTTATCTTGTTCTTGCATTTGATTTGTCATGCCTGCAAGTAAGCAAACTCCTTGTAACGTATAGGCCACAGCAAGCTTAAAGAGCAAATCCTAAATTACAGTTACATAAACGTTGGTGTCCTCCTCATGATGTGAATTTACTGAGAGTCTAACTATTGTTGTTTGCAGGTGGCACAAGTTCCAGTTTAAAATGAAATTGTTCTCAAAATCATTTTACCTGGAAGGGTGCACACAATTTTACAATGTTTCTTTGCTTGAGGCTGTGGAAATGGGGTGCTGGTCACTACAGTGGTGATTCACAACACAGTGGAGTTGAATGTTTTTGTATCTATAGAAACACCTTTGTTAGTTCTCAAAGTAGGTGTGACCATTCACATGCCTGGTTCCGTTTAGATGAAGAGAGATGTTACTGTTGAATCTGGTAAAGTGTCCAAGTCATCAGGACAAAAAGGCCTGGAATCGTAATGCTGTTATGTTACTTGCTGGTTTTTTTCTAATGCAAGTGTGTCAGTCAATCCACTGTAAGTGGCTGTGTGTTCACTAGTAGCTGTTCCCAGTTACTGGATAAAAATTGTGTTAGCTGAAAGTGTTCAGCAGCACTTTAACAGACCTTGCTCTTAAGGACTAAGAAGTCCTTGCCCGCTCTGCCAGCAGCTACATCAGCATAAATCCCCATGTCTGTTCACTCGAGTGGAGAGAGGGAATGCGTTTGTCTCCAGACTAGAATTCCACGAATTACCAGGTGCTATGAAAGTTTTCTCCTGTATTTTACATGATAGGAGAATGCTTACCCACTTTTAAAATACTGTCAGTAGTATCAATCAGTGGCTAAATAAATACTAGCTAGTTTATTGGTATCTTAAGAGGAATTATTAAGTGTTCTTAGGAATTTATTGACAGTCTGTAACAAAATAATTCTGTGGTATGTTCTAAATAAATCTAGCCTCTAATACATTTATTTTTTTGTTTGAAAAGCTGAAGGAATTGCAACAACAGAAACAGGAGCAGTTAAAGAAACAACAGATGGAACAACTTCAAAGGCTAATGGAAGAGCAGCAGAAGCTACTTATCATGGTGTCTGGCCAGCCAGCAGCTCATGGTGAGTTGATAAAGAAAGCACATGATGTACTTTCTATAAACTGAAAAATTTAATCTCATTTTCCAGTTAAAATCTGACAGTGTCTTTTGTGTTCTTCATTTTAAGATTACTTGATTAGTCAAAGATAAATGCTGCATTGCTTCAGTGCCTGGAAGTTGAGTGCTACTGAAGAAGGAATACTGTCCTGTTTTTATAAAATGCCAACTGTAATTGTGACTTGATCAATATGTGCTATGATGGGAGCCCTTGCTTCAAAGTACATGTATTAAAGTGTAAAACAATTGTTTTCCTTTCTGATTAGCTGCTTCTCACAGTACTTTTGACTGCTTTAAGCTTTCAGTGTAGCCAAATGAAGTGGTCCCTCCTTGTTTGTGCTGACACATACCACATTCAGATGATGAACTGAACTAGAATGGGGAGCTGATCTGATTTAAAAACAAAGACCTGTAACCTGTATCAGTTTTCCAGTCTTGTTTGCTGGGTGCAAGGAGAGGGGACAGCTCTTGGCTGGGAAAAGCTTTTAGAGTTGAGCCAGGGGTACTTTCTGCTCTTGGCAGTGTCGGTCCAACCTGACTGAAATGATTGTCTTTCTTTCACTTGGTCTACCTGAGAAGATTGAATTAGGGCTTATTTTAGGAGAAGAAAATCAAGATTGCCTAATCACTTGTTCTTGAGCAGTAACATAAGGATGGAGGCTGGGTGATCAATCTTGCCTGTCAGTGCCATTTCTTTTCTCCTATGGAGCAGTATTTTTGTAATAGAAATACAATGACACGACCATTTTGTTCCTTCTCATTTCAAGGTTATACTGTAATGGCTGAAAGTCAAAAGCTAAGACCTGGGCATTCAGCAGGCTTAGCAACTTCACCTCAATTGCCATCATCTGGATATCAGAATATCTTTGAAGATGGAGCTCGTGCTCTGATTGTTTCTTCCCATACACAAGACAACGATTCTTTACAAAAGCTGAACAACAGAGAATGCACCTCATCTTTGAAGAACAGTCTTTCAGAAGTGTCTGCTTGTGAAAAGCAAGGTCTGTGTGTGCCTCTGAAAAGGCCTAATTGTTTGAAAAACAAGGAAGACAAATATGTTACTACTTAGTCATTTACAGAAAGATAACTTGATGTGTGGTACTTTTTCCTCCCTTGTTACTGAGAAAAATTTTCTGCTACTTATTTTGAAGGTTTTATGATTTTTTTGTTGGTTTACTTGGTATGTTGGTTGGTTTACTGACAGCTTACAGACCTCAGAGTGTTCCAGTTGTTGTCCATTTGAGTTTGGTTAAAATCAGCATGAGCCAAAAATCAAATTCTTCTCAATTTATGCGTATATATGACGGAAACAGAAGCTTGATAAGAAAGCTCGTCAGTACAGCAGATGTCAAAATTTGTTCAGTTATTTTTTTAAGCCACAGATTAACAACAGCAAAGATGAACAATCAGAATGGATTATTTAAGGTCTGTGGAAATTTTTTAATGCATAGTTGCATGTTCCTGTACAAAGAAAGTGCAAATTCAAATAAGAATTAATTTGGGGAAATCTTATGGCTATTTTATGTACAAATTCACATCACATGGCCCTGAAACTCCCTTCTGGTTTTAATCTGACCTGAATGCTGCTTAAAGTATCTGCTGAGAACTGATTTGTTGTTGGGATGAAAAAACCCACCTCTCTTGCTTTTACAGGAAAAAACATGTGGTGTCCAGAAAAAAAGATGGAATTATTAATGGAGAGTGAACATAATCACATTGATCCTTTAGGTGTGGGAAGTGCAGATGTCTCTGAAAATTCCAGTGGAGGTGAACAGTTATGGACTAATACAGAGGAAAGGTAATTCAGACCATGATTATGCAGTTTTTATCAAATAACAGGAGTTTGGTTGAATTCTGAGTCCTGATTGAAAGAGTCTGATACTCTGAATTTGTGCAATTTCTGAATAAAGGATTTGATTTTTTTAGGTACTGTGGAGACCTGTGGTAAGAGAGGCTCTTGCTTGGAATTGCTTGTGCTGTAAAAGAGGAGATGTTGTGTGTTGGATGAAGAGGTGTGTGTGCAGCCTGGGGTAATGACAGCTCAGAAGCACCTTCCAATATAGCTGGGTATATAAGCAGTTATGGTTGCTGTTCCCGGTTTGATTTATTACAACCTCCTATCCAGTGTTGTGTGCTGAAAGTAGTAACGTGAGGCAGGAGGACAAGGCTGTGACTTTAGTTTACTACCAGGAGTTATGATTATTTGAAATGTCCGAGGCCAGGTTGGACGGGGCTCTGAGCAGCCTGGGCTAGTGAAAGGTGTCTCTGCCCATGGCAGGGGGATGCAGGTTGGAACAGGATGATCTTTACATTTGTTTCCAACCCAAACCATTCTGTGGTTATAAGATTCTATGAAATGTCTGTATATGGCTAAGGCTAATCATAGTGCTTGTGGCTGAAGCCTTCTCATGTATGGCAAAAGATTTGTAGATGCAGTTGATAGAATGGCAGTAGTGGTTGGCTTTGTTTCAGAGCTCTGCCTTCTCTGATGGGTCATCACAGAAACAAGAAGTGCTTGTTGCAGGCTGTGGTGAGTTGAGCCCAGCCAGCAACTGAGCACCCACCCAGTTGCCTGCTCACTGTTCCCAGAGCAGAAAGCAAGAGGGTATCAGAGGAGGAAACTTGGGAGTTCAGGTAAAAACAGTTTAATAAGTAGAGGAAAGAGGGGAAAGGCCCCAGGTGATACACAGGCAGTCATGCTCTGTGTCCCACAAGCAGACCGGTGCCCACTTGGTCTCTGAGCAACAGCTGCTTTTGGAAGATGAAGCCCCCAGTTTTTACTGATGAACTTGATGTTGCATGGCATGGAATAGCCCTGGGGTCAGTTTGACTCAGTTGTTCTGGCTGTGTCTCCCCTGTGGTTGGTCTTGCCCATCCCCAGCCTGCTTCCTGGGGTGGGCAGCAGCATGAAAAAGCAAAGAAAGCCTTGATGCTGTACAAGCAGGGTTTAGTAATAGCTAAAATATTATGTTACCAATGCTGTTGTAGTCACAAAGCCAAAACAGAGCTCTGAAAAAAGCTCACTCCATGCCAGCCAGACCCAGCACTCCTGTGAAGGAGGAGGAGTATCAAAGGGGGAGTCAGGGAACGTATAATCTCAGTAGCATTCCTGAGTGGAAAGGTGATACTGTAGGAATTGGCGGCGTGACTAAACTACGAGTGGAAGTTTGGTGATTTGTCCGAAAGAAAGGGTCATTAAGAAAAGCAGTGAAAGAAAAAGCAACAAAACTTGCATATAGTGTCTTTTATGTTAACTATTGCAGGGATTAGATAAACATGTAGTGTTAAAATGCATTTCTCAGATTACCTTAATGCCTGAAGCACCTCAGAATTTGCCATCTTTTATGCAATTACACCTTAGGACTTTGAATACCAGTGATGTTAAACATAGTTATTTTATACAGAATTGTAAGAGTTATTTTTGTAATTACTCTAGACCTATTAAAGCTGCAATACATGAGAAGAAACAGACTTTTGAAGAATTCTTGGAAGAACAGATACAACTAGAGGAACAGCGTCTGGAGCAACACCAGAAGTTACAGGTTATTTATTATTACGTTAAAAATCTTCTTTATATATTGTACTGAGATATGGTAGGTGCTTTAGAAGTGTACAAGGAAGATGCTAGCAGGGAAAGCTAACACTGAATGCAACATTCGCATTCTTAAAAATAATAAACCCCAAGTACTCCACTTACTTAAGTCTTCAGAAATCCAGTAGAAATGTACCATCTAAATTCCTACTCGTATGTGGGATTTAACTGAAGAAATCTTCAAACTGTGTAAGGAGCTTTTTAACATTTTATGGTTTGCTTTTCTTTACTCATTTTCAGGAGACGAGTGGATCAGGTGTTCAAAAACCGGTGATCAAGAGACCCTTCCTGAAAAGAGGAGAAGGTTTAACAAGATTTACTAATGCCAAGTCTAAAATGACAAAACTTGGAGAAAGCACCTCAAAACTTCAGCAAAGGGCTTCAGATGACAGAAATGTTATTAAAGTGGACAGATCCCAAATACAGAAGAAAACTGTGCCTCCTGGCAAAGAACTGGTTTCTGAAAATCCTTTCGCACCATGTAAAAAATATGACCACCCCAATAAAGTAAAACGTTGTCCCATTCAGAAGACAGTGGTTCTCAAGAATCACAATGGAGAAAATATCTTGCC
Organism: Corvus brachyrhynchos; assembly: GCF_000691975.1. Lineage (NCBI taxonomy): Eukaryota > Metazoa > Chordata > Aves > Passeriformes > Corvidae > Corvus > Corvus brachyrhynchos. The sequence continues at coordinate 2,213,998 of NW_008237404.1, forward strand.
ATTAGAAACAAGAATGCAATCAGGAAGAAATCATGTTGGACAGATGAGAGATTCTTACCCATCAGAAATTAACAATAAAATAGAAAATAAAGAGAACAGAGTAGAATTTGCTAAGTCTAACACTGGCAAAATCAAAACCAAATTACCTGGCACAGAAAAGTCTCAGTTGTCTCAAGAACTGGCCAGTGCCTTTTCTAATCCTAAATGTCCCATAGGTCACCCTGTAAAAGATTCAGAACTGTCTTTTGAACTTTCATTTCAGAATAAACTGGAGAACTGGGAAAAAGAAAAAGAAAAAGAGAACCTAGAATTAGACGAATTTTTGTTCCTGGAACAAGCTGCAGATGAAATATCTTTCTCAAGTAATTCCTCATTTGTGCAAAGGATCTTGGAACGAGACCAGCAGACTTTAAAAGGCCGTAGGATGTCATCTACTCCTATCAAGGCAAAGCAGCAGCAAGTCAAGGCGCTGGCCATCGAACTTACAAATGAGAGAAATAAAAGGGCAGGCTGTGTGGCACGGGAAAATATAAATGGTAGCCCAGTTATGCATACAGCCTCAAATTCAGGAACAGATTTTAGAATGAAGGATCCATTGAATAAAACAGATGGTGTAATATTCTCAGCTTCTTCCCTGAAAGCAGCGCCTGCTTTAAAAAGTAATCATTGGATTGTAAATGAAGATAAGAGTGAGGGCAATGATGGTACTTCTACAGATTCTGAGAGTGAATTTGAGGCCACATTAAAGCATGACAACAAAGATGCTAAGACAGACTTTGTAAGCCACAGAGAAAGTGATCCAGAATGTTTTGATTGTGGAAGTTCTGTTACAGACATTAGCAAAGAGAGCAAAAATGGAGATGCTGACCTTGGCTTGTCAGACAAAGATTGCAGTGTACTGTCAAAGCAAAAGATTAGAAAAGCTATAGATGATCACAGAAGCATGTTGTGTATTAGTAGGAGTAAGTTTGAGTTTGATGATGAAAGAACATGGAGTGATCTTGATGAAAATTATGTTAGCAGTGATTTACCTGAAAAATATACTGAAATACCTTTGCAGATGGACTTTTCCTTTAAGAATGATACTACTGTCCCAGATAAAGCAATAAAGAGAAAAGTTGCCTCAAAGAAAGGAGATGAAACGTCCAAAGAGTCTGCAGTGGACGTTGATTCAAATGGACCTCCTGTATCAAACTTGATGATGAAACTGTTTCCTTCACTGAAGCCAAAGCAGAAGACAGGCTGCCATCCAGAGCGTGAAACCAAATCAAATGTGGAACCGGAGCTAGGAGGTGAGAGAACAGCAACTGGTAGGAAGTGGTGAAGAAGGCATATCATACAAGTCTTCCCTACTAGTGCTTAAGCTCCAACCTGAAATTACACCAAAGGGTTTAAGTACAGACTTCTTCTGCAAGAAATGGCCCTGTTCTCCCCCTACATCTCTGGTTGCATGTCTGATGCCGGATCTAACAATTACACAGCTTGCAGAATGACTCTAATTGGTGAAAACTTCTTTTTAAAAATGTATTTATTTAATTGGCGTGTTTTTTTTTTTTCCTTCCCTCTGGAGGCTTCAGCTCATTGAAGTAACTTGATCTGGAGCTGCTTGATTGTTGTTTCTGAATGAAGGAAAATACCAAAGGCAAGCTGAAAATGAAGTGGTACCTTCCTTTCCACCACAGTGGATTTACACCACAGAAGAGTAATGCTATTCACTGCTAGGTTAACATTCTCCTCTTATGAAATACAAGGGAGTGGCAGACTTGTCTGTGTTTTCTGAGAGTAGTATAGTGTCTACAGAGTTCATGTGGAATATGGGAAATGGGGATTCATTTTTCTGCTTCGCCCAAGTTGATTTTGTCTGTATGGTTGCAGTCTGTGGAGGACTGCCTCTAAAACCCCCTGCTGCAGCTGTTGCACTTCTGCTGTGATTAAAATTGGAGTTGTTCAGTGAAAGCATGATGGCAAGACCTAGTATTTAAACCTTTTGTCCCTAAGGTTGTGATCTCGGTTTCAGACTCTGTTCCAATGCATGTTTTAGGATTTTGTTTAGGTTTTTGTGGTAAGCCAGTTGATGTAATCTTTTTGGATTTCAGTAAAGCCTTTGATTTCATCTCTCTTAGTGCCCTTCTGGACAGAATGTCCAGCATTCAGCTGGATAAACACATTGTGTGATGGGTGAGCAACTGGCTCACAGGTCAGGCACAGAGGGTTACAGGGAATGGGGTGACATCAGACTAGAGATCTGTCACTAGTGGGGTTTCACAGGGCTCCATCTTAGGACCTGTGCTCTTCAGCATCTTCGTAAATGACTTGGACACAGGACTGGAAGGAATACTAAGTAAGTTTGCCAACCATACTGAGTTGGGAGGAGCTGTTGACTCCCTTGAAATCAGGGAGGCCCTGCAGAGAGACCTGGACAAATCAGGGCTGGGCAATCGCCAACCAGATGAAGTTTAACAAGGACAGCTGCCAGATTCTGCACCTGATATGGGGCAACCCTGGATATATGGACAGATGGGGAATGAGATGCTGGAGAGCAGAGCTGTGGAAAGGGACCTGGGGGTCCTGGTCAGTGGCAAGTTGGACATGAGTCAGCAGTGCCCTGGCAGCCAGGAGGGCCAACCCTGTCCTGGGGGCACCAGGCACAGCATCACCAGCTGGGCAAGGGAGGGGATTGTCCCGCTCTGCTCTGCACTGGGGCGGCCTCACCTCGAGTGCTGGGGGCAGTTTTGGGTGCCACAATGTAAGACAGACATTAAACTATTGGAGAGTGTCCAAAGGAGGGTGAAGGGTCTGGGGCGTGGAGGGGAAGCCATACAAGGAGTGGCTGAGGTCACTTGGTGTGTTCAGCCTGGAGAAGAGGAGGCTGAGGAGAGACCTCACTGCAGTTACAACTTCCTTGTGAGGGGAAGAGGAGGGGCAGGCACTGATCTCTTGTCTGTGGTGCTCAGTGACAGGACCCGAGGGTGAAACACAGACCTCACTTAACATAAGCACCTTAGCATAAATACCAATTAACAAAAACTTAAATGTGACTGCTGCATCTAACTATAACCACTTCTGCAAGCAGGGAACTACCCCTCGTGGGCTCAAGTGGTAAGAAGGGAGAGGCATGTTAGCTGTCACAAAAGGCTGGAACAATGCAAAGTCATAGGGTTTGTTTTAATAGATAGAAAATAGAAGAATGTAATCAGTAAAGTACAGTTATAGAAAAGCATAACAGCAGTTAGGTGAATGTGAGGAATATGTTAGATAGGAACTATGTACTGTGTTTGTAGGCCTAGGATAAAGAAACCACAGCTTATGTGCACTCCAACCCTTAAAACTGTAGCTTTTAGATAAGCAAACAAACAAGGGCAGATGCCAGAATTGTAAAGTATAAAAGCCTGTGTAAAATGAACCACAGCGACACATGCACATGGAGGTGCTAATCCCTGCAGGTTCTCTGGACACCAATAAAGGTGTGCTTTACTTTACAGTACCTGCTGTGGAGTACATGCCTTTGAATCAAGGGAATGGCCTGAAGTTGAGTCAGGGAAGGTTTAGGCTGGATATTATAAAAAGGTTCTTCACCCAGAGGGTGGTTGGGCACTGGAACAGGCTCCCCAGGAAGTGGTCAATGCACCAGCCTGGCAGAGTTCAAGAAATGTTTGGACAATGCTCTCAAGCACATGGTGTGACTCTTGGGGATATACTCTGCAGGGCCAGGAGTTGAACTCGATCCTTTTGGGTCCCTTCCAACTCAGGATATTCTATGATTCATATGAAAGCTGCAGTTTGGAGAATTGATTGTGTAGGGTTGTCTAAAAATGGATGCGAAAAGTTTGCAGGAAGAGGGGTAGGGTTGGGGTGTTTTTTCCAGCATTTCAGAGTATGTAAGGATGAGCAAGGCAACCACTTACACAGCAACATCAGTATTTAGTCTATTCTGTTGCATACTCAGACTCTGAAACCCTGGGGATTCTTAAGTAGTGACTGAACAGCAAACTGGGATGGAAGAAAAGCCCACAAAACCCCTCCCTATTGTCAGCCTCTGCAATAGATTTCCCATCAGGGATGGGTCTAAACAGACTTTGTTGTGACCAAAACTTGAAAAAACTTAAAACTTCAAACTTTCCTGTTTCATATACCTTATACCATCATACCATCATACTGTATACATATACCTGGCACATATATATGGTATGTACCTATACATGTACTATATGCACTCATTATACCCTTATACCATCATTTTATTTCTCTGGTTTGATGTGAAGCCCCTCACATTCCATTTCCAGATATAGCTTTAGTTCTACCAGGATGGAAGATGCATTCAGTACTTAAAAGTACTCCGAAAGTGATAGATCTTCTCTGTATTTGAAGTACTTGAGTAAACAGTGCAGAGCTTTTTAAAACATAACTTCTGTGTTATTTGGATAGTAGAAGTTCTTGGCAATATTACTACTGTCTAAAATAGTATTACTTGGTTTGTCTTTTTTTTTTTTTTAACAATTTCTTATGCTGGTGTGTGATAATTGTTTACTTCAGTCTTATGGATGCCATTTAGATAATGTGCCTGTGGCTGTGCTTTGACAGGAAACACTGTTCCATCCCAGCTACTGAGAGAGAGACTCGCTGAGTTGGAAACTGAAATTGAGAGATTCCGAGCTGAAAACACAACTCTGACTAAACTCCGTGAAGAAAGAGAGCACGCCTTGGCAAGTATCAGGTAATTTTCAATTGCAGCATTTTGCTGCATTGACTTACATGGTGTGTTGCAGACTCTCCTGAAGTCCAGTTACCAACAGCACAGGTAAACAATTCATGTGCTTCAGTTACAGTGGAGATAGGTCTAGAAACAAGTTGTTGCTCTGTGTGTAAGTTAAACTGTAATTATTACACAGAAATTATAGTATTAAGAACCCTTGCCAAGTTAATATGATGTCCCTAAAGGCTGTGTCTGGGAGAACGTGTATGCTTTTGTTCTGAAGGGTGACACAATCCTAAACTGGCCTTGCAGAACTGGTCTTCATGCTAACATGATTGATGCTTTTGCTTTGGATTGTGTATTTGTGTGTACATACTGAGAATATTTTAATTTGAACTGGGGCATTTGTAAGTGGCATATAGAACAGAATAATTACCTCTGATGACTTAAATGGTGCACATCTGTTCCTACCACAGCCACTTTTGTTTTGTTTGGGAACAGCGTTGTGTCTTTGGCTAATGTTTAATTTTTGATCGCCTATTAGCAGATTCTTTTCTCTGGTGCTTTTGGGGGACGGTGTTCTAATGTTTTGAAGAATGCAGCAAGATTTTAACCAAAGTTTTTCTAAATTTGGGATAATGTTTGTGGCTAGAAGATATAAAAATATAAATTGTTGGACTTCAAACATCCACTGTGTGACAATTCTTACTTGTTAAATAAGTAATACCATTTATATGTAAGTCTTCCTGGGGGCAAGAGATGCTAAACTGCAATCTGTGACCACAAAATACTCAGTTTTCACTTTGTTTCTTAACATGAGATGTGAAGGGGATTTGGGATAAAACAACAACTTTGTTTCATAATTATAGGAAAGAAATTGCAGACTTTGAACAGAGGAAAGCCCAAGAACTGGCTGAAATAGAAGAATATAAAAAAAAGGAAATTAAAAAACTGCAAAAGGAGCGTAAAGTTTTTGAAAAATACACCACAGAGGCTAGAGCAATTCCAGATAAAAAAGAACGTGATGAAATTCAGGTATAAGAATGTATTATTATTCTTGTCCACATAGGAACATGTAAGTTCACTTAAAGGCAGTCAAGAGCTAAATTCTAATTTCGTTGAAAGATTACAGGTGATTTCAAGATGGGAACTGTTAGCAGACATGGGTTAGTGGTGAACTTGGCAGTGCTGGATTAACAGTTGGACTCCATGATCTTGAAGTTTGTTTCCAATCTGAATTATTCTAATTGAGGAAGGGAACTACAACCTTCACAAAGCTGTTTGTTGGTTTTAAGGCAAAAACTCGTAATGAACAAATCTTTTTGTCACATTTCTGTACTAAAAATGTGACTTGTGACTGATAGAATGATCTTCAACTTGGAAACAAAATTACTGAAGTTAAAATACTAAGTTGAAAGTTTTTGTTCATGGTAGTGGATCAAAGTGCAAACTAGAACTCCACAAGGGTTTTATTGTGTCTATAACTCTTGTACAGTCTATGTAGTAATCTTTTACAATTTTCAAAGTTACATTCTATTATCACTTGTAGGTCTTTAGGTTGTCAGGGATGTAAGGAACCCAATCTGTTTGTTCCTGCATTGTCAGGATGTATGGTATATGAGGTGTATAAACAAGCCATATTAAACACCACACAGCGATTTCTCTATTCTATGAACTTACTTCAAAAAACTGAATTGGCATTTGCTAAACTGTCTAGGCAGATTTATGTGTGTTTTGTGTGATTGTGTCCTCCCTGTTTTCCCGTGCCAAGATTTTTGAAGGGCCCTCCAGGGGTAGCATTACTGATTTTGTATTTCTGTCCCAAGTGTGTTTGTAGTGGCCAATCTATGAAGTGTAAAGGATGCCAAGAAAGCAAGAAAAACAATTTTGCTGTGATTGGAGTAGAGCTTATAAAAATGGTAGTCTAAAGTAAATAATCACTCTTTCAGGGAGGAAAACCGTTCCTACCTTTCACCCCCTGCACTATTAAGCTGATCTGACTTTTTTGCCACTTGTGCCTTTTTTGCTTGTACTTGTATTTCTATTAGAAACTAAAATATATTTTAATATATTAAAAATGAAAACTCTTTATAAACATGCGTTTTTCTAAGGCTTTAAAACAGCAGATTGCAGAATTACAGGAAGATTTAAAACGAAAAGAGGCAAAATGGTCAACCACCCATCGACGCCTGAAAGATCAAATAGAGGCTTTAGTAAATGAGAATTTGGAGCTAAAAGAAGAAATCAAAATTATGGAGAAGTTTCGTCTAGAAGCCTGGAAGAAAGTAGAAGCTGCTGGAAGCAAGAAGAAAATAGAAAATTCTGGGATGACCCTAAATAGAGCAGAATCTGTAAGTTATTAAACTCGGTGCTTTAAATACATTTGTGTGAATACTTGTGAATTTTGTGTTACATACTTTGAGTGTAATAGCTACAATTTAGCTGTTTACTTTTAATGTACTGATTAGTACACTAGTGACAGACACAGAATTTTGTTAATGTCACATTCTCTCCAAATGTCAATGCTCACAATGTGCAGCATCCCTTTGTAGAGGAGCTCATCTTGGAAATTAAAAATGGTGCAATTATGAAAGAAAAATCATTGATGGGGTCTAACCTGTGAACCTCGGCACCTCCAGGATCAACCAGGCAAACCAGGCAGTTCATGATCGTCTAAAGCAGTTATATTAAGTTTTGAAACTGTAACTATTATTCTGGATTGCTTGCACCAAATTAACATTCTAGAGTTGTTGGTAGTGAGGGAACAGATGGAGGAAGAGCTCCAAAGTGCAGCTTGGGCTACATCACACAAATCCTTCTGCTCACCAAGTCTCAAAATTGTATAGTTTGTGAAGAAAGCTTCCAGTAAATTTCATGTCATGTGGTGTATAAATTTTGTTGACTCTGTATGAACAGTTATGATTACATGTCACATGAATAGCAAATACTTCCTTTCTTTTAGTGTCTTCCAAACAGAGGCCCAAAAAGTCGAACTGCATCTCCCCTTCTTCCAGTACAGAAGTGCAGCAAGACAAATGGCAAAAGTTATTCACAGGCAAAAGGTAAAAATACTTGTCTAGACTCTGTTAAGTCTTTAAAATAAAACGAGCGTGAAGTTTTGCTTTGTGGAGCGCATCACCGCCTTAAAAGGAGATAGAGCGGGAGCTGTCATGGACTTGAGCATATGGATAAATACCTCACAGGGTGGGATTGTGGAGAAAGCTGTGATGAGACCAGTTTTGGAGTGAAAATGCTTCTGGTCATACTTGATGGTCTGGAGCACAGCAGAACCTGCTTTCTGTAATCAAAACAGGTGTTCATCACTGGTGTTCTCCAAGCTGCAGATGTTGGTTAGATCATGGAATAATAGAAGGGTTTGGTTTGAGGGGACCTCAAAGATCATCCAGTTCCAACCCCTCTGCCAGGAGCAGGGACACCTTCCACTAGATGAGGGTGCTCAGAGCCCCATCCAGCCTGGCCTTGGACAGTTCCAGCAATGGAGCATCCACAGCTTCTCTGGGCAACCTGTTCCAGTGCCTCACCCCCCTGACAGTGAAGAATTTCTTCCAAGTGTCTAGATGACTGTGTTGATAGCATCAGAGCTGCTGTGTCTGTTCAGAACCTTCTGTTACCAGGATCTGTAATCATATGGGCAATGCTGTAGCAGGTGTTCCTTGTTCACAGTTAGGAGCAAAGGCTGTCTGCATTCCTAAGGGATAATCACATATGGAAAGTAACTGCAGGATACTTTTTTGATACCTCTGACAGCTCACGCAACCATCATGTTATCTGTTAGAGGAGTGTGTTCCAGAATGGAAGGTGGTTTTATTTTGGTAATTTGATAGGAGAGACATGGAAAAAATACGCTGATCAGTTCCTGTTAAAAGCTTATATTAATCTTCCTTTGTTCATTTTAAGGTGTAACTAATAATGTTGTCTAAAATCCTAGGAGGGGAAAATCCTTTGTAAATCTACAGAGATGAAATAGGAGAGAAAGGGCATTAAATGCCTGTTGCAATGATTCTTCAGTTGTAGCTTCTTGCTGACACACAAAGCACTAGCAGTGATTGATTCTTTTCTTGGCATGTGCTTATTCTTTTAATAAATACCCTGCTTTCAGTTTCTACTGCAGTTAAGAAATGTAGGTGTCCTGTACAGCCTGACCTCCTATGTAATTGTAACATTTAAACCATACTTTAATTTCTCTGTCTAATTTAACTATTACATGTATCTCAGTAGGAAAACTTCCTAGAATACCTCCATCAGGACCTGCTTACGACAGAAACAACTCTGAGACAACGATAGCACCAGAAGATTCTTCTAAGACTTTTATGGTAGTAAGGCCTGTGTCTTGATTTTGTTTTCAAAGGGGGAGGAAAAAGCCTAAAATAGAAAAGTTAACGAGTATCTGGAGGGTGACTGATGAGGCTGTTGACTCGTCTTTTTATCTTTGTCTAGTAGTTGCATTATTCTTTGGCTCAGGAGAAAAGATACAGTAATAATCTCCTGCTCTTTTGAATTTTGCAAGATGTTTTACCTTTTGGGAGGGCTAAAGAAAGATGGATGTTCATATGCTCCATGGAGGGCAACTGTGCAAGGATCTTTTAAATAGTTTAATTAAATCTTACATTAATTGCTGTAGGTTATACTTAGGCTTTAGAGAACGTGATTGTTTCATACCATGATGTGATGTCTTAAGGGAATTGAGCACCATGCTAAAGCACATCACTGAATTCCTCTTCAGTCCAGACTACAACTGACCACAGACAACCAATGATTGCTCAGTCTCCATCTCTTGTACCACTTGAATTATACTTGGAATTGCTTAAACCCCTGATAGTGTTTATGCCTTGCCATACTCATCTTCCTTCTGGTGCTGCTCCTTGTTTCCTAAAGTATCTGTCAGCCTAGGGAACACAAGTGTATAAAGACAAAGCTTGATTTGAGTTTTTGCTTGTCGTCTCAGGACCCCTCTCCTGATGAAGCTCACATGTCACTATCATCTGCTCCTGCATATACAGGCAGTGAAGAGATACAGAGAGAAACTGCTTATCCTGATGGAAAGGTAAGATGAGAGCTTGGCACTCGGAAATTCTGGAAGACAGCTGTTGGGAAAGATGAGTGAGAATGTGAGTGTGAGGGCTCGATAGTGACATCTCTCATGTTTTCATTAGGTTGAGAAGGTTTTGAAAAATGGCTGTCACCTTGTATTTTTCCCAAATGGAACATGGAAAAAAGTGGGTTCTGATGGGAAGACTGTAACTGTAACCTTCTTCAATGGGGATGTGAAGCAGATTATGCCTGATCAAACAGTGGTGGGTATCCTACATGTGCATTTTTCAATAAATACTTATTTATCTGCATGTGTACACTCATTTAAAATTTCTCACTAGTTACACTAAATCTGAACTGTTGTCTGCAGATTTATTACTATGCTGATGCCAAAACTACTCACACGACATACTCTGATGGCTTAGAGGTCTTGCAGTTTTCAAATGGACAAATAGGTAAAGAAATCATCCAACCCAACCATCAGAATTATTCCCCATGTATCTGTATTTATGTAATAAGCATATTGTCTCAAAATACATTTCAGAAAAGCATTATCCTGATGGCAAGAAGGAAATAACCTTCCCTGATCAAACAATTAAGAATTTATTTACGGATGGCCAAGAAGAAAGTATCTTTCCTGATGGCACCATTGTTCGTGTGCAGCGGTGAGCTTTTCCTTCTCAGCTCCCCTGGCCTGGGCAGGGGATGGGAACAGCTGGGGCTCAGTGACAGGGGCACTATATGGTGACAGATCCATTTCTACAGCTCCTGAAAGTTAGTTTCATTATACTGTGAACATATATTTACTGCTTGAGCTTTGAGTTTGGTTGTTTGGTTTTTGGTTTTTTTTGGAAGAGGCATAAAAACTGTGTATTGTCTTATACCCTAACCTAAGACACTTCTCAGATTTGTACATAATTATACAAGACGTATCTAGGAAGGTGGTTGGCATGGGAAGCAGGTGTTAGTGACAGCTGATAACTGATAGTGCTCAAAATACCACGCTAACCTCCCTTGGACTCCAGCAGTGATTTAGTGCAGATAAAGTGCAGTAGAGGCTCTGAAGTACAAAGAAGTCAGATCAGTTTTGCAGAACCAGGTTTTTGAGTATGAACCAGCTGAGATATTTAACAGATTTTCCACAAATACTGGTTTTTTTTTTTAAAGTCTTCCTTTATTTAGGCTTACATATTTGATATTTGTTATGAGACTAATCTTACACCAGTGCATAATCCTTTCTTGTTTTTTTCCCCTTTAATGCAGAGATGGAAGCAAAACTATAGAGTTCAATAATGGCCAGAGAGAACTCCACACATCACAGTTCAAGAGACGGGAGTATCCAGATGGGACTGTCAAGACTGTGTACATGAATGGACAGCAGGAAACCAAGTATGTCTCTGGAAGAGTCAGAGTAAAGGACAAGGATGGTAATATTATCATGGACACGAAGGTATAGACCATGTCAAAACTGCTGAAGTGTTAGCACATCAGCAAAAATAATGTACATTTCTGTAAACAAGTGAACATGCTTAAAGCTTGTTGTGTATATATTATTTATAGTTTTCTCTAAATAAATTTATTTTTCAGAGGGTGCTACTACATCAGAGCTTTTGCTAATTCTTTTTTCCCATTTTAGTTCATTGATTCAGTATTCAGTCATGTGGGGTTAAAAGGGTGTTTTTTAAATCAGCTGTCAGTGAACACTCAAACAGCTGTAGACTAGACCTTATTTTAGACATCAGTTTACTTACTGCTTGACTTTAAAGGAATGGCAGGCTTGGGCTATTTTTTTTCCTTCATTGTCCTGTTGTCTTTGTCTCAGTTGGGAGGCAACAGCATTAGCAGACTGCACTGTCTGTTCTAGCAACTGCTCTTCTATACTCATAGGGCTAATACAGGTGAGAGTGGGGACAGGTTCATTCTCTAAGCTACTCAGAAACACCAGGAAATTAACAAAGGTCATCTCATCCAGTTCTCCCACCTAACAGGTTTTTTAAACTGACTTGCCTATTAAAATTCTGCAGTACCTACTACCAAAAGGTTGCTGCTGGGCTGGCTGCTCTCTCTCCATTCTTGTGCATGATGAAAAATTTGTTTCCTTCTCTCACACAGTAGCAGACTCACTTTCTTCTTGTCTCCTCTGCCCCCTCGCCTTTTTCTCCTCAGTGAAGGCAAGCTCTGTCCTTACTCTATGCTCTTTTTTACTCTCAGAGTGGCAATGAGAACTGTGCTCACTCACAACCCGAAGTTACCTGGTTGGGAGGAGGACCTGGTTGGTCCTGGCCTTTTGGGGAATCTCAAAGCAGCAGCTCTGATGTAATTCAGGGCTAAGTCGCTTCTACAATGGGTGATAAACAATGGGGTTTTGGTCTTTTTTTAAAGGAAAGTATTTTGAAAATGAGTATGAACTACCTAAGGTATCTGCAACAGCACCAAGGACATGTCTGCTTAGTACCAGAATATGCACTGAAACTGACACGATCCTTCCGCTGCTTGTCCCATTGTGCCTGGGCAGTGAGGTCAGCTTTGGACCCTTGTGTTCATGGGAGCTTGAGGGAGGAGAATGGGTGCCAGGGGATGTGTATGAGCACAGACTGAAGCACAGGAGGTTCCCTCTGAACAGCAAGAGGCTTGCTTTACTGGGAGGGTGACTGAGCCCTGGAACTGGCTGCCTGGAGAGATTGTGGAGTCTTCATCACTCAAGTGTGTTCCTTGATAATCTACACAACGCTCTCCTCGGAGACATGTAAAGGATTTAGTACAAGACAGACACCCCAAGAAACCTCACAGACTACAGCAGTAAAGGAAAACAACCTCTCAGGTACATGCTGACCAAACTGTTTATTCTCAAACTCTGAAGTGAAAGAGGTGTAGCAACACCTGAACGTGAAAACAGAAACCAGCAACAATGCAAACATGTTTCACAACAAAGACCGTAATGCATCCCCAACTGCTTGCTCCCTATCTGGTGCTGGATGGAGATGTCTGTCACCAAATAAACCTGGAACACAAACAAGAGTTATGTCACAATAATAAAACTATCATCTTCCCTTCAAGTTTTCTAACAAGATACTAGAAAAAGTGTCCCAGCATCAGCTTTTGATCTAATTCTTTACCTCTCTGCATTAGTTCCATCTACTCCTATGAGAAGGGTATCACAGAACAATACTCAAGGCTCCAAGGCCAGAAAAGATTGAGATGTAGATATATAGTTTCACTATTTCAAGATCAGAAAGTGTTAGGAACATCATCTGTTCACATCTGCTAGAAGAGTGCTTATTAAATGGGAAGGAAAAATACAACATAACAGCCTTGTCCAAGAAATCTGAAAATCCAAGTCTCTGGTATTCCCCATGGATAACACACAGTATAAAGCTCTTCATTAAAAACGTTCCATGTTTGTCTAGACACGTGGACATCAATATGTTATCATGGATGTTTGCCTGAGAAACCACCAAGAACCAGATTAAAAGCAGAAAATAAAGAAGATTAATTTTGATTGTTTGGGCAGAGTACACTGCCACACATCTGCAACTTGCCTTCTACAGTTACTGGCAGCAGAAGCTCTTTATGTTGTACCACCTCTAGGAATCTTTGTTTCAGTACCTGTAAGTTCTTAAAACTGGGGCTTTCAGTAATGGTATGTAAAGAAGTTAAAATTTAACAGCTATTTTTGATATTTAACACTTCATTAACAGAATGGAAGTGTGGACACAAGGGATTTTTTTTTTTGAAATAAACTCTGGTTGTCCACATTACTGGCAGTTTGTTTGAAACTTCTGAAATCATCCCTCCCCAATGGTATGAATTTGTAGTTCATGGTCACTGTACTTACATGTCACTCATCCAACTCTGCAAGTCCCATTTCTATCAGCTTCAGATGAACCAGGTTTTTGTCATCTCCATACAAAGAAATGGTGACCTCTGGTGACACAGTCTGAAAGTTGACAATTTTGACAGTTACAAATTTACTCCTCAAGCTGATACTGAAAGATTTTACTGGCTGCACTCACTGGCCAAGCAGAACTGTGAATACACAAAGAATACTTCTGTTTTTAAGCAAAGAAAACTGGTTTTAAAGTAACAGGAATGCTCAGACACTTTGTGTTTGCAGGATTAAGAACAACACTGCATCATTTTCTCTTAGTATTCCTTCATGGTAAATGGTTTTTAATTTTGAACTATTTAAACTACTGAGGGTTCACAGTAAAACAAAGACTTAGAGTGCTAGTAAGAATTTTAGGCTCAGCAAGAACTAGGAGGAAAAAACCCAAAAGCACATTTCTTACAAGTATGGAAGCAGAGAGACGCTTTCCTTCAACACAGTCCATCACGGTCCACAATGCTTTCAGGCTCCATTCTGGGGAATAAGGAATTCTTTCCACATTTTTGTCATCTGAAGTAGGTTTAAATCCAGCCAGCAGAACTCGTACTGCTTGAACTGGATACTCCAGCAGATGACAAGGAATGTGACGCAATCTGAAACAGAAATGAGAAGCATTTGCCCACAGCAGTCCACCTGCCCTAAGGACATCAGGATGGCCGAATGGCTCACACAGTACATTTATGGTGTGGGAACTGGGACTGGACTCCCTGCTTGATGGGAACATGCCACCATCAGACCCAACAACTCAGGCAGGGCTAGGCCCTCTGAAGGACTTTGCACAGGAACTATCAAAAAGCAGACCAGCATCAGAGACCCTCCCCCAGTACCCTGCCTGGGGAGGAGTCAGAGAGCTGAACACAGATCTGAGCACAGGAATCCAAGTGCAAATCACAATGCAGCTCCACAAACCTTTGTGGTCCCAAGTGCTTCACGCCTCAATGTGCTCTAGACACACTACTGGGAATAGATACGTGGGGTTTACATTATCATCTCCCCATTCTTCTACCTTTCTATCCCAGAAGCAAGGGAATGGGGAAGCAGAACAGGAAATGCAACTCTGAAATAGAAGACACTGTCTCTCCCAAGACCCTAACAGACTGGGAAGCACAAAATCTATTCAAATCCCCATTTTTGCATCATCTTCAGCAACAAAGTGTGCATTCCCAACAGGCTTGAGAGCAAGCCTATATAGAAAGTACCTATTATTACAGACACACATATGTACTGCATATACAGGTACTATGTATGTACTGTAGCACTCTGTACCATCCAAATACATATAAATGTGTATGTATGAGAAATTCAGACAAGCTCAGGGAACCCTAGAAGCCTGGGATATTTGAGACACTCAGCTGACATCTCTGTTCTTAGAGCATCTCAGAACTGCACAAACAGGGATTTGAACTTCCACTTCTCACACAGGCAGAGCAGGGTGTGTCCCACTCAGATGCTCCCTTATCCATTAGTTTATTCCCCAGCTGCCTTCTGTGCAGACTGCAGTCACACAAACTGTATAGCCTAGTTTTGAGTAAGGTTCTTGGGTGCAGCAGCAGATTAACCTGAGCCCACTCACAGGTTAAGTAACTGGAGATAATGGAGAAATCTGATATTACAATAATGGGCTTCTCAGAACAACCTGAAACAGAGAAGGAGGTGCAAAACCCCACACGCTGCAGACAGGTTTAACCAGCCACCCCACTTTCTCTCTAACTGAAATCCAGTGGTAAATTATGATAAACAATACATATATGCAGTTAGATATAAATTAATAGTAAATATAAATAAATGTATGTATTTTTACAAGTGCATATTTTATAACCCAAGTGTATACATACATACACACAGACATTTTACATGCGTTTTCTTCTTATTTATTTACCTGCTTGTTGGGACAACTAGGTAAGTACCATAGTCAACAAACTGAACCAGAATCTGAACAGGGACAAGCTGTGTAATAGAGAGGAGCTTTGCTCTATACCATAAACCATCCACATACTCTGCAAGGCAAGGCAGGTCTACAAAAGAAAGAAAAAAAAACCCATCACATAACGCCCCAGAGTCCTCAGTGCAGTGCAAACTGACCTTAAAAATCCACTTCACTTTGTGAGCAAGATTAAGTCTCCTGTTCCTTATCAAATTCATGCTACGATTTTGTTCCATGCATCCTCCAATTCTCTCTGAATTCCAATCCCATCACTAGTATACAATTTAAGTCAAGTTTCTCTACCTCACATGGCAATGGTGAGAAGTAATAGCAAATTGCTCAGTGAAAAGATAGTGATCCAGTTTAAACTTTTCTACTTGGACTAATTTGCACAATCCAGTCAGTAAACAGATTGATCTCCAAGAGACTAGATACCAGTGTGGAAGACAGGAGGCAGATGCTGCCTAAAACCTCACCCAGAGTTTTACTAGTTGGTAGAATGAAGTACAAGTGAGAACTGTTTTCTTCACCAAGTTTTAGACAGCCATACTTGTGTTAGTTTAGTCTCAACAGCTGTGGACATGGAAGTGGTGCTCTTTAGGGCTCACACAACTTCCAAACCCTTATAACATGATTTTCTGTACATAACTTTTGTCTTTTGAATATTTAATAAGATTTTCACAGTTACAGCTTCAGTGACAGGTGCTTTTAGGGAAAAGTTTTATTACTGCCAAATGCAATCTGAAGTTAGTTCGTAACTCTAACAGGCATCAGGAATGAGTTCTGTCCATCATTTTCCAGAGGAGCAGAATGACACAAGAGCCTCAGTTTAATGAATAGTAAAAACATATTACAGTGTATCATGTAATTATAGTGTGATGTTACTCCTTACTCTCTTACTGACTCTAAACTTATTTAAAGAGACATAGAAATAGAAATAATAGTATTCTTCAAAAGGAAATTCAGGCTTTTGGAATATCCACATGAAAAAACAGGGAAAATAAACACACAGTGTACCTTTTTTGAAGTTTGTTAGATGAGGAAGAGTCTTTACAATTTTATTGCACCACTTCAGGGCTTTACTAAGGCTCTCTGAGTCATGGCTAGCAGCTCTCTCTGTGGCAGACTGCTTTGTAACGTTCCCAGAAGAATCAAGACAAATATAAACCTATTTAAAGAAAGGCTCTGATGTTACTATTTTTGCAGTTAATTTAGAAACCAGGAATTCCAACTGTGATCAACCATTATTAAAAGATTACTCGATCCCATCTTTGAAAGGTTCGGCACCTCCTTGCTCCCCTTTCTTCTCTATTTCATCATTCGACATTCAAAGTCCACACAGGAATCTTTTATTCTCAACGCACATGACATTCTGCCTTTTGCCTGGGAGACCACCAGAACTCCAGGAAGCTGTGTGGGCTTACACAGAATTTGTTATTGTTCTGCCACATTAAAATCCAATGACCTCTTTTCTTATTAAAAAAGCTAAGTACCAGACCGCAACATTGTAATTCTTTAATTTTTCTAGAGAAATGATTAGTGTTTCACTACCCCCACCTATGAGGTTATTTCAACTAAGAGTTCATTCAGAGAGCTGCCCCGCACCACCCCCTGCACCAATAGCTCAGGACCATTCTGCAGCCTCTGATGCTCTAAGATTGCCAGCTGTGATTTCCTTTTCACCAGCCCAATGGGACTGCAGCATATGAGATGTTGACAAGACGACTTACCTCCTTAGGGGACACCAAGTGGGTAACTATGACAGGAAAGGTTTCTCCTGGAAAAGGTAGTGGTGGCAACAGGTACGAAGACAAAAGCTCTCCTTCAAATATCCCCTAGACCAAGACAGACTTCAGCTGAACATCATAATGAGTAACAAAATGGAAACTAACTTAGGTGTGACTTCTGGTGCAAAGGAGTTACCTAAGAAGGTGTATAATAATAAACACATTTTGTTTATCATTAAAAATAAACAGAAGCGTGTCCTTGATGAAAAAAAAAGACATTGCAAGGTACAGAGATGTTCTCAGCAGCACAGCACTATCCAGTGTATCTTCTTTTAGAGCCGTGTATTTTACAGTTTCAATTCTACATGCCATTACGGCATTTGGTTCATCACAAAATAAACCCTGGTGCATTAAATGATACTTTTAGAAACACAGATAGCACACAGCTCAGCTACATCACAGGTCATGAAGAGAGCTCCTATTATCTCTTGTACTGAAAACATGACGCGTAACAAAATGTACAATTTCTCCAAAACACATTTTTACACATTTACTTGACCAACACTTTTCATTATGCCTCAAGCAAAGAGAAAAGCAGAAGCAGCATATGTAACTAGAAAATGAAACAAATTATGACCCTTTCTTCCCCCTGCAGAATCTGACAGAGGATGCAGTATAAAAAATCATTATGTTCCTCAGACTTAACTAGGAAAAAAGAATTTTTTCCATTCAAAGTAGGTACTCCTGCATGTAAAGAAAGGATGTCTAACTAAATCATAGATATATATAAACTGAATGCCTGATTTCTGCAAAACTGTCAGGAGCACTGTGAGTCAGGAGCCACCTGACTACACCTGGACACACACACCTGGAGTGAGAGTCACTGCTGTAAAGCTCAGCACACTTGGAGGTTCTGATGCATTCTCTCACATCCTACTGCCTACCAGGAATTTTTCAGGCTAATGCCTGAGCTAGGATTGTCATATGCTAATGAAGACCAGCTCCCAAACTCATCAGTGCAGCTCAACAGAACTGCATCTCAAAGACAGTGACACACTGCAGCAATGGGTGCAGTGAGCTCTGCATAAGCCACCGTTAGCAGTTGCAAGGCTCACAAAATAGAATAAAGTCCTTATCAGCTTAACTTACCCCAAATCACAGATTTGAAGCTGTGAAATGAAGTTACAAAACTATAGAATAAAACAATACATCATGGTTACGTAAAAACAATGTACTTCAGGTGGCTTGTGAGCATGGCTGCTTAGTCTCTACAGCTAAAACCAGAGTTGATTATGTTTCAACATGTTCAGAGCTGCTTGTTTCCCACTTCTGCTGTTCCTGAGGTTCAGCTCGAGTTCTGGATGCCTCGCCTCTTTTCTGGTCTGCAACTGAACACTTCTGATGTCCATTTTCCTACAGATTTTTCTGAGTCACTTATTCCTGGAATGAACCTACTTAATGCTATTTTTCCTCAAGGAAAGCACTTCAGGCTTTCTGAACTGAAGCTTCTTGCTTGCAACCTTCTTACAGAGCTTTATTTTTGTTTCCCAAATTTAATTTTTATGTTAAAGGTACAAATCTCATTTCCAGATCCGTATTTAGTTTGCTGAAAGCCGTGAGTCATGTGCTGAACTTTATGACAATGCAACAAGAGACTGATTTACAATTAGGTTTTCCATGGTTACTCAGTTCTAATATACACCAAGAGATTTTTTCTAACTGCATCACGAGCCCACTGGCATACAATTTGAGCCTTACACCAGCAGTGACAGCAGCAGACTCTGAACTGGAAAATTATTTTCTGAAGCAATGATGTATGTTGGAAAGAAAAGTACACTGGCAGACTTAAACAGAATTAAGAGAAAAATGCAGTAACAGTCTTAGCAATTTAAATAAACCTGATCTTCAGATTTCAAGGAACAAGTAGATTAAAACAAACACAGAGAAATTACTTATGTAGAGGGTTTTTGTGTTAAGACAATGAAGTTAGGTAGAAATGTTAATCCTCCCCTCAGGAACATCAGGTAAGTGTCCCAGACTGTTGGAATAAAGAACCTAAGTAATTCCCCTAGAAATCACTGGGTTTATGATGAAATACTTGACTTAATTTACTCCATCCTTGGATGTATTTCTGTGGGTAACTAATACCTTGAAGTGATAAAAATATTACCTTTTTCCTAGTGTTTTAGGTTTTAGAGGAACACAAAAACTAATTGGACTTCAAAGAGAAGTGCAAAAATCTCTTTTCATTACAGTGTCCATGAACAAACTCTTGGCAATTCGCTATTCCACAGAGCCTTATTAGCACATTGCAGCTCCCCGTGCTGTGCTGCAGACCTGTGTGCTCAGTCCTGCGGCTGCTTACAGCACAAAACCACACAAATATTAAAAAAGGAACAACAAATCCTCTGAGGTCACAACAAGCAACTGAATAATCTCTCCAGTGTTAGAACAGCAACAGCAAAAGGCACACACACACACGTGTCTCACCAGCTTTCGTATGTCCTGGCAATCTTCAGCAACACAATACTTCTGGTATGCCATGAAGGACGAAAGTGACATCCCCCCAAAATACAGGTTGATGGACAACTTGCCCCATGGGTTATCTGGTAATTCCTATTTATACAGGACAAAACAGGATTGTAATAGTAGTAGTGGGACTAGCAGTTTTAGAAATAGTGGTCAAGAATTCAAACTTCTCATGCTGATGTGCACAACACTCAAAGATACAAGACCAGGATGCCTATTAACATCAGTTATAACACAAATGGGAATATCTCGCTTTCTGAAATGGCAGCACCAGTTGCTCATTATCCCATGTTTGCTCACTCAAACCCTTCTCCTTCTCAATTTACCATTAAACTGTCTGAAATGCCTTGTTTTCAGACAATTCAGATGTGTTTCCCTATAATTTTAATAAATATTCAAGCACATCCACACTTAAGTTACGTCAGAATTTTATCACTTAAAATAGAACAATTTATGCTGTTGATAGGTAGAGGTTACTCGTCCAAATGACAACTCAATATGAGCAGGGTGTAAAAGCAGCACTAACTCTAATGGACATATTTGAGGCCTGAGAACTATAATAAAGGTAAAGTCGCAGGAGAAATAAGTTTAGTTGCGATTTTTGTTTTGTCTAAGAAATACACTTACTGCTATACTCCATCTACCATTCTTAATGACAGTTAAAAGCAAAAAGACAACAAAAAGTTTGCTTCATTCCACATCTATGAATAAATTAGGCTACCTCGACATGAATTTCAACCTCTTCATTTTTGAGGAGTTCTTGAAGGTAATCTACTGCATCCTGCTGCCAAAAATTTCCAATCTATTTGGAGAAAAGCAAGAAACCCACACATTAAGATGTTAACAAGTAATATTCTTCCTATTCTTAGGGCAGATAGAAATACTTCACTACCTTTAAAGAAAAAAATCTGACTTGCAAACACACATCATTAATTTGATTTGTCTACAATCACTTAAATATGATCTGCTATTTGGTGCACTAAAATTTATGTGACAATGCAACCCACAATCTTCAGATCCCGAAATGGCTTAGAAAGAGATGCTGCTTGCCAAATTTAATTGATACTATGTGCTCAATAATGTATGTGTACAAAATTATCTGAAGCATAAACCAAAGAATTACACAATCTAAGATAACGCACAACAAAACACAAAATACCTTAAATACTTCTTTTATTCTTTGCTCTGTTTACTTTCCAACCTGTAGGCTTACAAGCCTTTCATAGAATCATAGAATGGTTTGGGTTGGAAAGGACTTTTAAAGATTGAGTTTCAACCCTCCTGCTTGTAGGCAGGGACACCTTCCACTAGTCCAGGTTGCTCCAAGCCCCCTCCAACCTGGCCCTGAACACTTTAGCAATGGGGCATCAACAGCATCCCTGGGCAGCCTGTTCCCATGTCTCACCACCCTTGTAGTGAAGAGTTCTTCCTAGTATCAAATGTAAACCTGCCCTCTTGTCAGTTTGAAGATATTCCCCCTTGTCCTATCGCTCCATGACCTTGCAAGGAGTCCCTACCCAGCTCTCTTGCAGTCCCCTTCAGGTACTGAAAGGTGCTGAAGGATCTCCATGGAGCCTTCTCTTCTGAAGGATGAACAGCCCTAACTCTCTCAGCCTGTCTTCACAGGAGAGGTGCTCCAGCTCCCTGATCTTCATTGCCCTCCTCTGGACTAGCTCCCGCAGGTGCTGTTCTTCAGGTGTTCTCCTGCTGACTTGCGATCCCTCTCCAGGCTTGGCCTGTCTACGGACCAAAGACGCTCTCCCTCTTTTGAGAGGTGGGCCCTGCAGGACGCCTGCAGACCAGGTTCCTCAAAGTGAGTGCCACTGCCCAAGCAGCCAAACCACTGGCTGTGGCAACACTCCTGTAATGACTTCTTAACTCACCAGACTGGACTGAACCTCTCAACCCCCTTCCCTCTGACAGGCAGGACTGATGAAAAGACTACTGGCAGTCCACAGATCCTTACAAACACTCTTGGAATCTGCAACACCTGCAGACACAGCCAGAGCAGCCTGAGGAGTCTCACTGGTGCTAAGAGGAGTGGATAACTCATGCAGTGGGTAACAGTGGCTGCACTGTATGAGGCCTGGCAGCCTCTCAGTGATGTCCCTGACACAAGCAGGCAGCAGCACCACCTAGGTGACACTAGGGAGTGTCAGGTCAGCACATGGATTCCTCTGAACCTCTCAGAAGAGAGCAGCCACTGTCACCTGCTGCCTTTTGTCAGCTGCAGTGGGGGTTACACGGGGAGTAGACGGTGCTGCCCTCCTCAGCCTCGGCTCTCTCCTGATGTTGATGGCTCTGTCCTCATCAGCCTGCAGAGTGACAAAGCAGTGCTGCAAGTGCACCTCACACTCCGGGGAAAATCTCTTCTTCTTGCAGGTCCCTGCCATTGCAAACTTCCATTCTTCTGCACTATTGCCCCTTCTCTCTTCTACAAGTGCTTCTGGGACAGCTTCTGGCTGTTTGGCTGTGGGTCCACTGCAGACTGCACTTGGAATCAGCTCCTTCTCAGCCTCCCTGATGCTACACAGCCCTCTCACCTGCTGCAGGAGGTTTCCTACCTTTTGCTAGCAAGTCTGCTGCCTGTCCCTGCCCCACATATTGCAGACACCCCCCACCCCTACTGGAGCTGCTTCCTTACTCTATCAGTTTAGCTGTTTCCAGGAATAAAAGTAAGCTGGTAATTTCAGTAATTCACTTTTACTAAGTGCACCATTCAAAGTAAGCAAGGTGTGATGGTATGTGAAGATGTTATTTACACACCAATTACTTACTGACAAAAACCCCTATAACAATTCACCTGTATTAGTTTAGATTGTTTCCTACACAGCCAAGTTCAGAACATTAGAAGCACAGTTTTGCAGGACTTGAAGAGGTCAGATTGTGTGGCCATTCTACATTAAGAAACCCAGGCCTTACTTTCTATTGCTGCTATACGAATTAGCATTTCAGAGTATGCCCCTGCTACCCGTGCAGTGCCCTGTCTCACGAAGGTTTAACTCCACTGACAGCTACCTTTGAAGCATGCTCCCCTCATAAAGCAGATCTGCTGGGTCCTGATAAGGACTTGTTGCAACAATCCTCATCAGCTCCTCTCTGAATCCTTTCAGGCGAGAGAAGATGCCAGCAACTACTCTCAACCTTTCTGACTAAGCAGTGTATTCACTTGGGTAACTCCCTACTAACACACAAGTGTGCCATTACTCACCGGCAGCATCTTGTAGAGCTGACAGGGGATGCAAAATGGAGGAATGCCAGTGTAAAATGTAGTTGGATACAGGTGACACTGAGGAATGCTCTCTATGTAACCATGATCTATGTACCGTACCTATGGGAAATGCAAAGATTTCCTGAAATAACTCCTGGTTTCTATGTTAGGTTTAGTAACAGAATGCGTTCATTTACAGCGTTACTTTTATGGAGGAAAAAACAATGGTTTGATGGTAAGTAGGTGATGTGAAAAAGTGGAAAAAAAGGAAGGATTAAAAAAGTGGTAATGGCAGATTAGAAGTTCAGTTCATAAACTTCTTTTGCAAGAATTCCTACCTTTTGTGGAATAACCAATATCAGCTTAAAATTGAAAGAAAAAAATTTTGTGAACTAGGATAGGGTCAGATTTTGCAAATCTGCACTCAAAAATCATGAGTAGACTCAAGAGCTTAGGTAAGATTAACTGTTAATGAGAATAAGCTCTATACCCGTGCAGCTTTTTACTTAAAGAAAACTTATGACTATGAAAACTACAGGAAAAACTGTGACAACTGGAATAGGGAGACAGATTTGATCTTTAAAATAAATGCAAAAATGAGGACAGTAATCAACACTTAAGCAGAATGAACATCTGCGTAATCAGGTCAGCTGAGTTAAAAAATGTGAAATCCGTTATTTTAGAGGATTGGCTTATTTGCCTTTTTTAAAAACATACATATGCAGATATACATACACCCTCCCTCCCCCACACAATCAAACTTACCTGGAGAGTACTACCACTGACTTCTACAATCTTGGCTCGATACCACACAGTATCTGGTCCTCTTACAACACAAGCTTCTCCCTTCTTCCAGCAGTAGGGTATCAGGAGGCCAAGGCCTTTGAAGGTATTTTGTATTTCAGCCATCAATTTATTTAGTGCAGGTTCTTGGGGGAGAAGCCAAAAAAAAAAAAAAAAAAGATTAAAAATAGTCTCTAACATTCATGCAAAATATTTCAATCACTAAACCTCATCAGATTCAGATGAAGACATGTATGAACATAAAACATGTGCTACTCCAAAATCTATTTTCCAACACTGATATGATACAATAGTATCAGTTCAATATCTAGTATATGCAAAAGAGTTACTACTGGACACAAACAGTAAACTGCATTTCCAATTCTAAAGCCATTAGTAATTCTGAATTCTAATCTCAAAAGAACTTATAGCAGAGTCTATGAGTTTTTTAACTGACACCCAGGCAGCACTAATACCAGAGCCAAACAAAGCATGAAGAAGACACCAACTCCCAAGACCACTGTTTCAGTGGCAGGACACCATGAAACAACACAGAAAAGGCGTCCAGAAGAACCTCTTCTGCTACAGGTACCACCTACAGCAATAACTGCAGGAAAAATACACAGTCTTGTGTAAGTGGGGTTACTGTGCCTTGAATTTTAAAGTTTTATGAATAAAAATAGTTCCATAATCTAGTAGTTAAATGTACTTGTGGAGCAAAAAAGAAAACTAGTGTTCTCATATGTAAATACTTCTCTAAAGCAAAATACACTAACAAGGAACTGAGGAGTGACACTGCATCTGTCAGAAGAAAATGAACCTCTTTCAAACAGTACAAACAGAAAACGTTGTGAGACACAGAATGTAACACAATGCAAATAAAGAGCCTGAAGCAATCTGAGCTTAAACTGAAGGAAAAAAATACAGTAGTATCAGAGAACCAAGCTAACTTCCAAGAATCTTTATTACTATCTTCATCACTTTGAAGTAAATTATTTCATTTACTTTATCAGTCAACATTACAAAATAAAGCACTTGCTACTTTACCCACTACAGCCTAGAGAAGAAAGGCAAGTAATCTGTCCATCCAAGTGCTTTGGGTTTTCGGATTTCTTGGGAGGGTGGAAGGACAGGAAAGCTGATTTAAGGACAGAGAATCCTTGCCCCTCACACCAAAGGATATCATCTCCCAATAGGAATCTCTCAGAACAGGGAACATGTACCAGATAGGTTTCTAGCATACATTCTGATACCCCAGAGCACTCAGATTCATAAATGTATTTTCTTCTATGTAAACTCACCAAATGATTTTGGTATTACATAAATAGTTCCATCACCTCCAATACAACTCACTACAGCCTGGAAAATTTTTGCTTCAGGAATAATGGGAGATTTATATACTTCATCCATTCCTGAATGAGGCAGTGGCTTGTACGTTTTGAGTGATTTTTGTTTGCTCTCTGAAATAGTGGTATTTTCCTCTGGAACAGCCCTGTTTCTTGAACATGTGATTTTGGAATTGCAATCGTCCAGATGTGTGTTCTCCTGCTCAAAATGTACTTCAAGATGTTCCCTGGAGACTGAGCAAGCCCCTTCAGCTTTACCAGTTCTAGAAAATTCAATCAAATATCAATATATTAATCGACAAAGAACTTGCAAAGTATGAAACCGTAAAATAATACAACTAAGAAAACCAAACACACAAAAGTGGCAAAGGCTTCTCAAAATACTGTCAAGCATCTTGTCTACAAACTTAGAGAACTGAAGTGTGCCATGGATACAACGAATAATGTTATACTCAAGTTCACTGAAGACGGAGTTCTGTTGCTAGAACTGTAGAACACAATCCAGATTTTTTAATTTACTTATTAGTTTGATAATAAGAACACCAGAGTCTGAGAGAACATAAAAGGAAAGTATCCAAACCTTCTGTTTCTAAGAGCCAAGCCCTGTGCAATAAGGTATTCAGAAGTATCAGTCATTTTTCCTGTTTCATCTTTGCAAAAAATTTTCACAGGCAACGCACAACCCGCATCATTTTCCTGGAAAAAATGGGAGAGCTGAACAACATATTACAAATATGCATTTCCACTAAACTACAGGCATATTTTTCATTTTATTGCTACTGTCAATCAGACATCCCTGAACAACTGATGCCCACATGAGAAGACACAAATTTATTTAATCCATATGACAATTCCCATCATTTTACCAACTGTTCTTCACACGACATCAAAAAAAGTTGCAGAATAAAAACTTGCTTTTCCCCTCGACTTTTAAAATAGAATCAAGTGCCAAACACTTGTCTTCCAGCAGGAGCTTTAAACCCATGCATAAATAACTTCACTCATCGCTGCTTTTATTTCCACACACACTGTAGAATACCACTGGCAGCTGCCAACAGATACTGAACAAATCAAACCCTTCTAATAATCCTGGTTTGGTTTTTTTTTTTAAACCATGCAAGAGGTCAATTACTAATGATATTCATACAGCACTGGATTAATTCTTTCAGTCTCTGAGGCTTGAAAACTAATAGTGTAGCTGCTGAAATCATTCTCATCAAGAACCTGAGCAGCTTGCTTATCTGTCCATAAAGGCTGTCAGCATCTGGTGATCCCAAAGATACAGCTACTATGCTTAGTAACTAAATATATCAAAGATGAAGTTCTCTCCAAACTGGTGGAGTCAACTGCCTTAATGCTCCAGTGAATAACAAAAGTAAAGCAGAAAGAAGAAAAAGCACCTTTTTCCCTAGAGCAGACAGCTATCCAATCAAAGTTCTACTCAGGACTTTTTGAAAGGTAAAATATTCAGGAAAAACCCCTGAATTAATAGACAGCCTAACAGAAACTTTATAAATACCACTGGTTTTGATTACCAACCTGTACGACTATTTTCACTTGTGCTCCAGTTAGGTAATAGGATAAGCATTCACACACTGTTGCTGTCCACTGCGTGCTTCCACCTGTTGGTCTAACATAGAACAAATTATAATCTTTAGGTACAAGAGAAGTTGGCATCTCCTGAGTGTAACCACCAACTCTTCCTTCTACTAAAAATTTGTTGGTTTTTTTTTTTTTAACTGCTAAACTGTTACAGAAAAAAGAGACAATCTCTATTGCAGGCAAGAGTAAAGTGAAATCACCATTAATTTCTGGATCTCTATGACAGGAAAAATTAAAAACTACAACCCCAGAACTTCAAAATGAGGAGGATTATGAGTTCTAGAAGTTATGACACCTGTCACAACAGTCTAGAAGAGACCTTCTGTACAGTTTCATGTGATCCGATTCATGTCAAATTCTGAGCCAAGGAAAAAAGAATTCAGAGAAATAAATCTGTTCACTATTTTATAACTCATCCTGCAAATCTTATTTATTTCTATAGCACAGTTTTTGCTTACTACTATGCAGTATAATCCTTAGAAAAAACTCCAAACCTTTATAAAATAAATCACAGCCACCACCCCATTTCTTTATTCAAAAAGCAAACCACATCCAAATATTGGATAATCAGTGCTAACAAAGGTATGTCATTACTAGCTTCTAATGCTGCTACTCAGTATAAAGGAAAGGCTACCTTATTTCTGTCAGCGAACATTCTATAGCTAGCATCCTAATATTCTTGATACTTTCCTCAAGTTTTCTTAGACAGCTGACCTCCACTGTTTTTTCAGCTCCAGAATCATAGAGTAGTACCTGTTACATGCAAGAAACAATGGAACAGAAATAAACCCCCTCTCTTACTGTTATCTGCAAGAAATGATAATTCAAAGCACTCCTGAGGAGGTTAAAAAACATTTCAAACATTACCAGGATTCAACAAATGCCTTTTGCACTGAAATACTTCATCACAATACAAGCAATTACCACAGCATCACAACGGGAAAAACCACACAAATGTGCTCAAAGGGGGTTAAACAACTTTACTGAATTCAGTAAACCAAAAAAAAGCTGAAATAGCTCCCCTCCACCCCTTGCTTTTTATTCTGATGGGGTTAAATAGCTGTTTGAAAGCTCTTAGGCTCAGGAGGCAGATGATGCAAACTTGAAGTACACAAAGTCCCATTTCTGCTTCTTACTAAAAAGACCCCTGAGCAAAACCTGATGATGGTGGAGAAGAATCAATGGCAATTCAGTCCTGGATTACCTGTATGACCAAAAAGCTATTCTTACTTTTGAGACACATAAGTATCTAGTCCCAAAATGCTTTTTCTGGTCCCAATTATTTTCAATTTGGTAGAACAAAATGCATGTTTCAAGCATGTGTGAGGCTACCGGGGAAAATGTTATAGCCTCATGGCACAGTGCATCACCATCAGTTTAGGGTTCATGCAACTGCATGACTA
This sequence comes from Corvus brachyrhynchos, assembly GCF_000691975.1. NCBI lineage: Eukaryota > Metazoa > Chordata > Aves > Passeriformes > Corvidae > Corvus > Corvus brachyrhynchos. The sequence continues at coordinate 2,242,154 of NW_008237404.1, forward strand.
CATGGGTTCCTGTGGTGTTGCACTGGGTTCAACTGGCTCCATCTTTTAACAAGGATCATTAAGTTTGAATTACTGTGACCCTCAGTTTCACACACCTTCTGGAACCTAAAAAGAATTGTTAAACTATAGCTTGAGAATCTCTGCCATGTTCCAAAGGGCAGTGTAAATAGAGAGGAAGTCAACCTCATGAGCCTTCCTCAACTACCAGACACATGCTAAAGGAACCTGAGCTTTGAGGAGGCAGTCAACTAATTTGCAGCAATGTACAATGCAACTTAAACTCTCAACAAAAGACTGTGTGAGAAAATATTAACACAGAAGTAAGAAACGAAGATTTGACCTTATTTTAATCAGTGAATGCTTACAAGTTTAGAAATAAAAAGTATGAACCCCGTTATGATAAGAGCTCTACCTCTGCACTTGTTTCAGAGACAATCCTGCTTATCTGACCTCTTTGCCACTGTCCCACATCAGGTACATAAACAGCACAGTGCATCTTACTCTTCCACTTCACAGACTGTGGCTGGGATTCTTTGTAGATGGAAGCCATGTCCTCCTGCAAACTACAATTCAAAAAACTGCTTTTCTAGTGATAAACTTTAATGCAGTAAATAAAGCGCTTATTCAGTCAATCATTGTTTAACTAGCACACAGTGAAGTTTCACTGTTTCAACAGATGCACAGTACTGCAGTTTTTCCTCATGACATGTTAGAAATACATGAAGCAGGAGTTACAACACACGTGCATCCTGATTAAAACCACAAACCTGCCACGTTAACTTAGACACTGGAATTAACGTGAGCAATCCCGAGTGCTTTGTATGGCACTATTTGAAAGCTTCACTGTTTTCTCTTGACAACTTGAGAGTGTGGGACTCAATGTCATGACTATGTAACCAGGTAGTTACAGCCAAAGACGATGGAAAGATAAACTAAAAAATAAGCAGCTTGCACTAAACCATGACATATTCTTTTAACCATCTTCAGAGAGTAGGCACAAGTACCTAAATGTTACCTAAATATCTACCAAAGGCAGGCTGCTACACTATGTCTAAAAACTGCCTTCAAACTTCCTAACGGTACTGGAAGCATCCTGAAAAAACCCCCTGCAACTACGACTAATAGTAAGTTCTACGACTTGGGGTACAGGTTTTATTTAACCAGATTTCTAATGAAGGAATGGGAAGGAGAGAAGAAAAAGCAGAAAGGCCTAATCTTTTTGGACAGTGTTGCATTCATCAGATGCCAATACTTACTACAATAAAATTAATTTGAAATATGAGTGAGATCATGTCCTTAATTTGGAATCAGAACTATTTAATAAGCCACAACGTAGTGCCAACCTCTCTTCTATGCTTTCCTCAACAAAGGCAAGTAAGTCAGCAGCCTTTGAGAAGTACACAGTGTCAAATGCAACTCTAATCAGAGTTTGCTCTAACTATACTTCACCACTTTGTAATAAGAACACCTAAACTGAAGAAAAGTTATTTGAATTTTAGTACCTTTTCTGTATACTTTCTGATGATAGCAATTGGACAAAAATTTTACTAGGAGACACAACATGACTAATTCTCCCATGTAACTCCTTGTTACAAAGTGATCTGAAATCTCCTTCATCCACAGGTTCCATGTCTATAGGAATTAAAGATTCTGAGGTTTTAGAAATTTCTTCTAAAGGATCATCCCATATTTCATTGGGCCTTACTTCAGTTCTTTCAGTGTACCTGTAAAGAGCCCAAAATAATTAGAATGCGAAGTTTAAACAGATTTTAAACAAAGTGAAGAAGCTCAATAACAAAATGACAGAATTATTCAACATGGAAGTGAGTAGTAGCTTAGACAAAAACATTTATAAACGCTACTTCGGAAACACTCATGATAGTAACGTTCTTATTCTCCTTCATAAAGTATCCCTGCACATTCTTCTCTCATCTTGCCCTTATGCAGGCATTCATGAGAAAGTGTGACATATGAGCTCTAAAGAGCTAGAATAAATCAAGCCAAAGCCCCCCAAAGAGCCTTTTGCCTCTACTCCCCAAAAGAAACACCATTCCAACTAAAAGCCACAGTGTGCCAGGCGTAATGTTGGTAGCTGGGGTCAGAGGCTGCAGGGGTGACCTGCGACAGCAGAGCCCAGGTGCTGCCCCACAGCAGACACTGCTCTGCAACACCCCCCCCACCCCCAGGACAGGGCTGGGCTCCTCCTTCAGTGAAGCTGATGGCACCTCTCATTTAAGGAAGGGCAGAAAACTTCAGGGAGAGAGAAGAGGGAACAGAAGAAACAGCATAGGCAACACCAAGATCATAAAAACAGAAGATCTGGAGTGAGCCTCTTGCCCCACAAAATAAGGGACAAAGGCCTGTGGAGGGTCCACTCTAAAGCACAGGAAGAAAAGAAGTGTCCTAACCCCAACTTCCTGCACTACTCACTGCCTCCCTGAATGGACTGAGTGCAACTCAAGGGCAGGAGAGGAAAGAGAGGTGTTTGGAATAAATGTGACCCTGGGAAACAGGGAGGGTAGGTGCTATAAATGTTTGTCTTCTGTGTACCAATGCCTGAATTAGTAATTAAATGTTTATGCTAATTAGTAATAACTAAGTAAAATCAAGTCTGTTTTGCCTGCAACAGTACTTGGTAAGTGATTTCTCTGCCTTTATTTTGACCCATGAGTTTCCTTGCTCATGTTTATTTTCTCCCCAGTCCAACTAAAGAAGGGGCAGTGAGGAAGTGACCGTAAAATCCACCTTAGTCAAGTGATCAGTGTCACACACCAACTTATGTTAAAGGAATATACCCTACTGATTGAAGGCTGGAAGCAGGCATCTAAGTACAGATGGAACACAACAGAATACCGTTTGTGACAGGGAAAAAACAACCTGGCTGTTCAGGTTGCTTAACTTACAAAATCTTACTAAAAATTGTGCCTGTGACAGTATAAGAGTGTTACTAAGATTTAATTACATTTCTGAGCTAAGAGAGGAAATCCACTGACATGCTTCCTCCTGAAAAAAGCAAATTCAGGAATTTCCTTCTGGAATGAAAACTTCCCATCTAATGATCTATTTCCACCAGTATTCAAAAACTATTAATCAAAGAGTAACTACAGATTTTCATGAATACAGCCCATGGATTATCTTGGTAAAAAGCCAGCAAATTAAGAGCAGCAGTGTTACATCCTCATCAGCCTCATCTCCACCACCACACTTCCCGAGACTGCTGTTCTCCCAATTCTCCTGTTGCTGTCATAGCTGGTTACCCAAGTGTTTTCTAGTAAGAGACCTTCCAAAGAGATGACTTACCTTAGGTGCAGGTTAAATACACAAATTCTTTTTCTTACTACCTGGGAATGGGAACCTTGTAATCACTTTGGGAAGATGTGGCACTTAGGGACACCAAAATTACGACGCAAATATTTGATCTCCAATTTTTTCACAGGTACAACTTCATTACATTAGTCAAGATTTAATTTGAGAATTCAGCTGTCAAACTGCAGAGTTACATTCTAAATTACACCAGCTGATGAATGTGATTTGAAAATTAATTTATCGCAGACATGGCAAATTCCAGCCACTGGAGGTGACATACCAGCACCAGTAATTTCAATACACAAACTCTGTATTTCCAAATACTTTAAAAGTTATGCACGGTGTATTTACCCAGGTATGTAGGATGCTAGGTCTTCCTCAACTAGCTGGCAGTTAATACTAAATTCTCTCCCATTATCAGCAGAGGCACTGAAGAGCTCAACAGATAAGATGTTATTATCTAAAATTTCTGTGAATGAATAATATCAATATAATTAGTGCCAATCAGTAACAGTATGAAGGTTATGGTTTTAGAGGAACGAAAAACGGTACTGAAAGACAGAATACTGCAACATTACATTTGATGTACAAAAATGAACATCAACAGTATGTAGAGGCTTAGCTTTGCACATATCTATAAAATTAACTTAAAACACACCAATAATCACAAAATATTTTCGTACAATACCCCCAACTGCTACACAATTCCATTTGTTAGATAGGTTCCAAACCTCCATTCCACAGGGAAAAGTAAGTAGCTACATATGAACAATAGATGGTATTGAGCAAAATCCTACTACTGCAAGTGTTATCTGAAATTTTTATTTTTTTAAGCAGTATTTTAGAGCAGCAGCCATCACACTCCCAGCTACCAATAAAGTCAGTAAACATCAAGGACACCTAGTACTTCTGGAAACAAGCCCATCTGAATAACCATAAAACACTTGTATCATGTAACACTGGTGTCATCTGTAAGAGAAGACATGAACAGAGCTTTTGTAACAAGTTTTATCTGTTTTGTCTTCTCCAATTAGAGGACAGAATTTAGATACTCTCACTCCAGGCTATCTCTAGCAGGTATGAACATAACCATTTCAAATAAATACTATTTTAAATATCGAAGTGATTGTTTCTACATTTGAGTCAACTTAATAATATGTAAATAGAAATCAATACACTCTTGATAGCTTACCAATAACTGAACACAACATAAGCTTATCTTCAGTCATTTCTTCAAATCTTTCCTTGGCTTTTCTGTTCCATTCATTTGCCCCATTAAATGGCTCAATGCAAGCCAGCCTACACCTGACTGCCTGAAAAATAATTCAAGATTATGCAACTAACATCACATACAGATCCAGATAATCTCATTACGACTGAGTCACAGGCTTGGCTTTGCACTCATGCAAGACAGCACGACCTTGGCTTCTGGTTCCACATTACCACAACCTGATTTAGTTTAAAATGATCCCTCCCTTCCCCATAGCTGAGCATGGACCTCAAATTCAGATATCTTGATGAAATACAAAGAGCTTAAAATCTCTTTGCCTCCCTGACTTTAAAGCATAGAACTGGTACAGAGATCAGTAAATACTATTGTACAGACATGATAAAGAAAGTCTACTGGTGCCTACAACTAATTTTTAAAACCCTATCAACAAATAAAGTTTCAAATAAAGTTTCAAAATCTAGCATAATTATGACTGGTAACCAAAACTATCAAACAATGACAAAAAAAAAAAATCCATTTATGTGTGTTATTTATTTGACAGAAATACTTTGCCATTTTCTTTCCCAGTCAGTTTTCCTCCTTGTCAAAAAGGGGAAACTCCAACCATTCCTCAAGCCAGGAAAACACACAACTTTAAATTATAAAAACCATACAAAAATATAATTAAAACACACCCTATTATCAGATTATCATTTAAAAACGAAAACGCAAAAATTCATTTGGCTTATTATGGAAATAAATTTAATTTAAGTGAATTAAATACACATGTATATATAAATTGTATAAATACCTTCTCTGCAGGGCAACATTAAATTTAATTTACACCTGAATGATATTAAAAAAATTAAGGAGTTTTCAATATGGACCCAAAACACATTAAGTGAGACACATCCTAATGGTGGGCAAAAAGGAAGTTCCTTAATATTTTATTTTATGTATTTCAGGAAGTGAACAACCCTCTCTTTCCCCTCTCATTCACTGAGATGCTGTTAATTTTGAGTGTTTAATCCAGGCATTTACCTTTTCTGGAAAGCTCAGAAACTCCTCTTTTACTCTGCGTATGTCTTTATTAGTTAAGTTAGCAACATTGCCATAGTCAACGTATTTTACCAGAACTTCTTGACAACTCGGCAGCCCTTCAAGGAAAACAACCCAAGTTATTGTAACAAAAAATTAGTATCTGATACAGGTTAAAGCACCAGAATTTCAGAGCAAAACCCACATTCATGCCATAGGATAACCAGTATTAATGTTTTCTGCATTTTTATAACACAATTCAAAACGTGTGCTCTTTAGAAGGCAGCTCTTTCAGGTTCCTGAAATGACAGCACTGGCATTTTGGCCCCCTAGCACGTGAGCACTTAGTGAGACACTGGCACACTGAATACACACCAATTAAATGTGTAAGCACACAACCATGCTACACTGCCCAAATATAGGCAACACAGACTCAGCACAAGCACAACCCCCCTCCCCCCAGTCCCTTTGGAATTACTATGGAGAATTATTAACCAACACCAAATACACTCACAGCTTGGCTGGAAGAGCCAAAGCTGCAGTTCAAACCGTAATAGTAAGAGAAGTACTACTTTAAATAGTTACGTAATAGAATTTCAATAACCTCTGGAAAATGGACTACATTGCATCTCTGTTTAAAAAAGGACAGGTATATAAACCAGTCTATTAATAGCAGAGGAATATGAATTAGTACTACTGACTTTATGAAGCTACCTGGTAGCATCAGACTTCCTAGTAAAAATACTGGTTGTATGTTACTGCTCATATCCAACATGTGACTCTGACCTACCAGCACATCTGATTCTGCAACCTAGCATTAGAGCAAAATAATCAATACTTCACCTATAATCTGTGCTCTGTACCAATTCCCATCCTCCTGTTTTGCAATGCAGGCTTGGCCTTCAACAGGGCAGAAAATTTCCAAGTTTTTACCATTCTCATGTTTATACATCTCCTGAATTTTCTCTGGAAGAGCTAAAGATTCCACACTCTCTCTCTGAAGTAAAAGAAACAAACCACATAAACACAGCAGATGTTCTTTTTTAATGTCATTTTTTCCTCTCTAAAGGGATAATTGTTTCCTAGTAGTGTACTTTCCAGTCTTCCCTCCAAAATTAAAGTGGTCACGAATACATAAAGTGAATTAAAGAGCCTAACAATTATTGAATATTGCCCTGTTAAATCACCATTCTAAACAGTAAAATACTGCACACCCACAAAGGAATTAATCATGTAACATAACTGACAAAACTTTCTGTGATTTTAAGAACTCCCAGAATTTAACTGGGATGACTGCTGGAGTTAATCTCAGCTATTAATTCTAGGAATCCTACCACTGGTAACAAGTGACAGAACTTAACAGAAGTTGTAGCTTATTTAGTGTGGACTACAAACAGCTCAACATTAAAATGTTTATTCATAGTTTTACCAAAACAGACTTTATTTCTAAACTTACCAAGCAGAGATAGAAATCACTTGGACTATTAATGTGACAAACCACAACAAAGACCTCTTCTCCTTCTTGTGGAATATTCGGCGGACTGTAGTGTGAGACGGTGCAGTTTTCTAACTGATTGGGAAACTGTAATTTAAACCTAAGGTGAACAAAATACAATTTTGAATAAAGTCAGTCAACATTAACTGAAAAGGAACCCTTTTATATTCAAATGTCAAATTTCCCATAAAAAAAACCCACAAAATGATCTTACAAAAAGAACTTGATTCATGTTTACATGTACAGCTTAAACTTTCCTTCTTGCAGCTGGTGCAGCCAATTATCTGTAGTGCTTCTCCCACCACCTACCGCCAAAATCAAACAGATACCAGGCTCATTTCTATGTGGTATTCTGTGATAGACACCAAGGGCTTCTCCTTTAGCCCCCTGTTATTTAATATTTGTACAGAAATATAAATTTTGCCGTTTTCTAAAATAAAGCTCCCTACCTAAATGAAGCCTGACTAGTGCAAATGAGTATGGCATGGTGCTTATTGGTGAAGGTGAAAAAAGGAAATCAACAGATACTGCTGAAGATTAATACATCATACATTAATATATAGAACACAGCAAAAGCAACCTGCTTGATAAAATTCAGTTGGTAAGCATTATTCTGTTATCAGTTACGGCATACAGGAGCATGAACTAAAGGAAGACACGTACCTTGCCAAATCTAAGAAAACTAATGCATCCTTGACAGACAGTGGTATGTTACCACTTATTTCATTAAATGGAGGTTTTCTCAAATCCACAATAAGAACACCATCCTCTTCTCTAAACACCATCATTGAAACAACTTTATTATTTACCATTTCTAAAAATTTTGTCTTTGCTTCCTCTCCCCAACCTTCATCCTGTATTAGAAAGAAAGAGTTACTGAGGATGTCAGAGAACATTACAACAAAAAATACAAATGGTAATTAAATAGAAGAAAGGAAGAAAGCACAGATGCATCTGAACAGATTAAATACTAAACATGGTCAGACTTGTCTAGTCCGTAGCCAGGACAGCACTGAATACAATTTCTGTTATGGACTACTACGTGTATTTAACTGTACAAAACCAAGTCAGATCGAAGGATTGCAGTTTCCACCATTTTTCACCTGAAGATCTCCTCAGACTGTTCTGAGGAGAACCAGAACATAAACCAGAATTGTCTTACCTGTTTCATTTCATGACTTTCACATGAATTGAGAGAGCAGAAATGGAAGCTTGTCTTCTTGTGTCTTTACACAAATGCACAACATAATTTGATCTGCTCTCCATGGCATCCTGCTGTATGACATTTTATCTACCCTGAAAAAGCCTGTCTGGATTTATTTCTCTGGGATCAAATTAATGCATTTCTCATTTGATACTGCAAATACGTGCCTTTTAGACACAGAAAAAAATGAAAGCACAAATAAGGAAGGCATTTTATCTACACTTGTGAAAACTGTTCCAGAAATCTCCTAAAGTTATTTCAGTCAACATCACACTGATAAAAACCTCTAAAAACTGACCAACAGTTAATACTGTCAGAAATGCACAGCTGTATTGGACTTAGTTCATTCCCATGTGATATGCATCAAGAACAAAGCAAGCCCAAATGAAAAGTGAATACTGAAGAAAATAATACTGCAATATATATCCTTACTTTTGTAATGGAATAAAGGCTGACAGTACTTTATTTGTTGTTATACTGAAAGAGAATAAATAACATTTTTCAATAGGTAGCAAAAATTTTTAAGTAACAAGTACAATCCATGAAGAGATGCGCTTAATAATTTTGAAGCCCTTTATTCTTTGTTAGGATGATTTCTGAAAGTTACTACTTGCATAGTTATCAGACAGACATGAAATAAGAGGATCAGTTTTGTGATCTGTTTTTGAACTTCACAAAAGAGCATGCCTGAAGTATGAGCAGTGAGATGTAAGCCTGAAATATGCGTCTGTAATCCCACAGGCTTTTTTAGACAGACTGCTATAAGCTCTTGTTTTCTTTCCAATGAAAGCAATGCAACAGATCTTTTTACAAAAGAATTTAACTTTAAAAAAAAAATACCCCCTGTACTCTTGAGTTTCCTTCTGTTTATACTGGAATAAGATAATTTTAAATGACATATTTAAGTTCTTTAATATAAATCTTATGAAGAAAGAAGTTCCTGAAATACTTCAAGCAGTTTGTACTTACTTCATTTTTGGGAACAACATCCTTCAGTGAGCACTGTACTGCTAAAGGGGGAATGGCTGCAAGCTCAGCATCAATGTGCTGGTCAGGCTTCCTCACAAACAGACAAATGTCATGTGTTTCAATAGTCAGCAGAGTAGCAGGATCAGGCCTTTCAGTGGGATCACATCTAATGTCAGTAGGAATAAATCCAGCATGAGCTTAAAAATCAAAAAAAATCCAAACCCAATGCCTAAACCCCCCCAAACCAAACCCCAGACTTTTATTTTAAGTCATTATTGCAGTAATTGGCATAATGTCACATCAATAAAACAGAATTTTAAAGTCTCACTGAAATGCATTTTTTTTAAGCATTTAGTACTCACATGCTCTCTTTTACAATGCAAGTCTCAGTTAAATATTTTAATGTATGCAGACTTGTACACTTGTGAACTTAAATATAATGCCACTTTTTCCGTGGGGAATATGCACAAAAAGAAAACCAGAGTCATTTTGTATCTGGTTATCTGCCTGTGTGAAGGCAAGGAAGGACTTGTTTCTCAGTAGAGAACTTGAATAACAACACACAACAAATGCAGACAAAAAATCCTCTCTCCGTAAACATACCCTGAGAAAATCAGAACTACAGAGCTTCCAAAATCAATCAGAAACACTTTCAGCAATGCAACATCACACACTTTGTATCTTATTGGACCACAAGGCTTCTTCCTCTGATTTTTACTTTCTACAGGAATTAGTTCAGTGATAGTTCCACGGCACCACATTCCACTTTCCTTACTCTTAATGAAAGTTCTAGCACCTATATGGAAGCAAATACAAAAGGACTAAATTCAGTATTTTGAAGTATTTCACACTGAAACTACTATTACAGTTCTGCATTATGTTCCCATCCTCCACACAGGGTAACAGTGCTACTGCTACAATAAAGACACAAAGACAGTAAAAACCTTGTCACTGTAGCCACCAGATGTTCCCCCCACATTCCTTTACACAGTGTCTTTAATTAAGGCTAGCAGCTGTTTGGCTTGTATCAAGAAGTCATTTCTGGCAAATTTTTCTATACTTCTGAGTCAAGTGGCAAAAAAACCCCACTGATGTATAAAGTTTACATACTTTCCATCAGTTTTCTAAACTGATTATGGGTAAGATTATCAACATGTGGGTTAGGAAATAATTGTAATGATTTAGGAATGTATTACTATCTTTCATTTTGATTTCTAGAATGGTTTCTATTCAGTCAGAGAATATTATAATGATTGCTTTACTATGTAAAGGAGTGGGGGGAGGAGAGAAAAAAAAAAGAATATGATACTAAGGAATATATATTGCAAGCTAGTATTTTAAGCTGCGTAGACCTTTGGAAATTAACCATTTACCTAGTTCCAAAACGTCTGAAGGCAAGAGACAGGAACTCTTATTACAACAGAAGTTTTCCAATTTCTTCTGCAAAGCAAATGCTTCTTCCTTCTGTGAGTATCTCCGAATATAGAAATGGCATGGATTTATAACATGGCTTACAAACACCAATTCTGTCAAACCTGAGTAAGACATAACACAAATTCTCAAACACCCTCCAAGTGACTCCAACAAATATTATCAGATTGAGTTTATGTTGCATTAATCATGATAACATTACCTCAAATAGATTTTAATCTCACAAGTCTGTTCATACTTGTTTCAAACTATTACCATGTTTGCTTCCTGATGAAATTGCTCTTTTGAACTACCTCCCTTATGCTACCCTCCAAACGAAAAGGCTTGAATTTAAGTGGGTAATTCAGAGTTTTTATTCCCTCTAACAAAGACATAAAAAGCTTCTAGAAAGCAAATTAGAGATTAAGGCTCCTATCTTGAAGAACAGGTAAGCTAAGCACTTTCCTACAGTTATTCAGTGTTAGTGCATGAAGATTGAGGCACTAGCCAAGAGATGACCCTATGTAAGACAGGACTTGTGACTAAGCATCCAAATCCTTTGTGCTGCAGGTACTTCCCTCCATTAGGGATACAAAAAACAGGTTTCTCTTTCTGAAGCTACTCAACAAAGGTTGTTAATAGGCCGGAGGGTTTTAGAAGCCCCACAACCCAATTCTTACAAGAGTATTTTACACCACAGAGCTACTGCAAAGGGTGAACATCATCTAGATTCCGTGTCACCTGCATGACTGACCAGGGCCCACTAAACAGGCAAATTTGCAACATCCTCGAGCACTGCCATCTCTAAACTGTAACACATCACAGGCAAAAGACAAAACACAATCTGGCATCTGAAACAATCTGAGCAGGTATGCAGCACTGTGCTTCCAAGTCCAGGAAATACCACATCCAGAACAGAGGCAAGCTTTCCCTTGGCCATTTCCAGCGTATAAAATGGCATCTGAATAAAAAGTCTGACTTGAAAGATTTTACCTATAAGAGGGACACAGCCTCTTCTGGATCACCCCCGGCCACCACCCCCAATGAGTGATGAGTCAGTTACTTTATCTTACATACCAAATCATAGAATCATTAAGGCTGGAAAGCACCTCTAAGACCCTGAGCACCCCCTGGACACCAACTCAGCAGGCTCTGCTGGACTCCTGCATGACAGTGACTTTCAGTACCACAGGGCCCAATACTGGATACGGTACTCCAGATTCAGACTTCCAACAGAGGGGAAGGATCCCTTTATGGACCTGTCAGCTACACTCTTACTAGTACGATCCAGGGAGAATCTGACAAGCTGAGGAACCTAACTGGTACTGCCAAATATCACAGGACAATGGCCTGGGAGAAGATTCGAGAAGCTGAGCTAACTGACAGGAAAGAAGTCTCCAGGAGCCAATGTCAAACTCTGAGGGGGACTGCAGTAACCACGAGTCAAAGTAAGTCATCAAAGCAGATAGTGCTTTTGACCCTCTCTGAGAGTAAGCTAGAGAACAAAAAAATATCCAAAAGGAACTGAAAGAGACACCATTAAAGAATTCATATGAGCTGAACACACAGCATAATACAAGACTCAAAAATAAGATCCCACCTGACAGTGGAACACTGAAAGTATGAGGTATTAAGAAACTTGCCTTCCAAGTCATCTTCAAGTATTTCTTCTATTATGACATCAGGTGTTTCTTCCTGGTCATCAAGGATGAGAGTGTCTTGTCCATTATCTTCACTATATTTGGGAAAAATTTTATTTGGAGACAAATTAATATAATTCAGTCTGTTTCCAGAAAAGCACGAGTCAAAGCTCATGTTTTATTAAGAATGTATCACTATGTTAAAAGAACACCTCATAAGAGCTGCTAGAAATAAAATGAATCAAGTTTTTTAATACCAAGACAACATAAAACAGTAACATGACTCCTGAATCCTACAAAGAATTGTCACAGACACAGCACATATGCCTGGGCACAGTTCCATGCAAGAGCTAGCCCCCACCTAGATGATCAGAGACCACAAGTACAAACAATTTGAAAAAAATGTCCATAACATGGTAAGATAGCTCATGTGAAAAACAAAAGGCATATCAGATGCTTTTGTACTAACAGACACTATGCACTCTTGTATGTAGGATTTTCAAATATTACAGTATGCAATAAGCCTTTTTTAGCATAATCAGTACTAACCACAACAGCCTAATAGCAACTCCATTCCATTTTCTCAAGTATTAGTTGAAGACCACAGCAAAAAAAAAAAAAAAAAAAAAAAAAAAAAAAAAAAAAAGTGACTAATAAAATAAAAGCAATTGTAATTTTAAAAGGGTTTTTTCTGTTAATCTTAAATTTCTTTTGGCATTTGACACAATCAGTATTTAGACTGTGAACTGGAAATACTACAATTGCAGTATCTGCTGTTCATTTTAGAGATTAATTTACACTTACATGCATTTTCATGTGCTGAAATGACTAACATCTCTATTACATGTACTACATAGTAGAGACAGCACTCAGGGACATGGTTTAGTCGTTGCCTTGGCAGTGTTAAGTTTATGACTGGACTCAGTCATCTTTTCCAGCCTAACAAGTTCCTTGATTGAATCATTAAATGCCAACTGAAGTTGAAAAGTACACAGCATAAATAAAATCTGGATAACTTAAGCGATTCAGCAAAATATACTTGGACAAAACCCAAGTAAAACCAAAACATCAGAACGGAAACACAAACTGGTCTAACTGGAATGCTGACTGAAATACCAGCATATAAAGATCTGCCTTGCTTCAATATACTCTTAGAATTCCATAAGCAACTAGAGTTTTTTTAATTTGATCTCCAATAAATACTTAACCACTAGAACAGGGAAATTACTGTACCTATTCTCTTTCATAGAAAAATACTTACTTCCCTGTCATGCCCCATTTAATCTTGCCCAAATTTTCTAATGAAGATGTAATCTTGAAAGTGTTCAGGAACAATCTCAAGAGAAGAGAACAAGTATTACAGAAGGTGACATGAATACCTAAATCACTTTGACAGTTTGAGATCTATGGTGTTTTTCAGCACAATATTCATGGAGGCGCAGAGTAAGAGATTAATTATCTACTCCAGTTTATTTCTTCCTATAAAAAACAGATTTGGCTGCTCATTTATCTTCATGTTCATACTTAAAGACTCTTGTCTCTTGCTTTCTCCCTCATGCACAGAGTACTGTAACATTCACTTACTCATTTTTCACATCCATACTCAATTTAGTTGAATGTATTATTCTGCACAGAGAACGAGAATTTTCTTTTCTTTGTAAAGAACAAAAGTATAACTCAAGCCCAAAATATATACTTCTGTTTATTGATCACTATTAACTATTTTCTTTACCAATGAAAACCAGCAGAAACTGTTAAGCATTTTTACATTAGGCTAATGGAACTGTGAATATAACTAAAATAAATGCCTTTAGCTTTTCTATCCAGTTTTAATTAATGAAAACTGAAATGTAAACAGTATTGAACAGTTGTCTGTGCTTCTTTCCCACTGCCACTTCAGGAACGCATCCACTCTTTCTTCTACAACATTTATGTCTACAGCACATGCCTTAACTTCTGTGCACCTCCTAGTTGTGATTTTTTTCACTTTTGGTGTGGCACGAGGCATGTAACACTTTCGTATCTATCCTTCATCAAGTCTCCTTTGTCCCCCGTTCAGCTGAAGTTCTTAAAAAATTTTCCAGTACAAAAAAATTGGCTTTTGTTATGTTTCAGCTTTAAGATGGGGGAGAGTTTCAACAGGCTTCTCTGAAACTGTCATTCATCACTGACAGTATCTTCAAATAATGACTTGGTAGGTAGGGCCTAAGTTTTCTAAAAGAGGATTTTATAGATTGCTTTATCCATATTCTAACTCAATAACTCAATTAATATTACAGGAGAGATCCTAATTTTTGTCTAGCATTGGAAAAACCCTCCCAGGGACTGGCTGAGTCACCATCCCTGGATGCATATGGCTAAGAGAGCTACAGCTTGATCCACCTGGAGAAGGCAAGGCACCAGGGCGACCTTACAGTACCTTCCAGAAAGCCAGGCACAAGTTTTCTGGTACAGCCTCCTGCAATAATTTAAAATCATTACCCCTTGTCCTAAGAGAATGTAGATTCAGACTAGATAAAAGGAATTTTTTACAGCAAGAGTGGTGAAACAGCAAAACAGGTGGCCTGAAGAGGTGGTAAATGCCCCACCCCTGGAAAGGTTTAAGGTCAGATTGGATGGGGCTCTGAGCAACCTGATCTAGTTGAGAATGCATTTTCTCGCTGGAGGACACTTGGACTACACAACATATAAAGGTCCCTTTCAAACCAAACCATTCTATGACTGTGATTTAAAAGACATGCAGACATTACACTTAAACACACAGTAAAGGTGGACTTAGTAGAGTTCAGCTGATGGCTGGACTCAGTGATCCTAATGGTCTTTTCCAACCTGAATGATTCTATGATCCTATAAAAACTGTTCACACTTTGCATGCAAATCAACTTGCTAAGCTTCATTTCTCCATGACAGTCAGAATCTGATGACACACCCCAACTCTATTCCCAGAGTGGTTCCACATCCTGAAATATAACGGGATCCCCAATATGTTCCAAAGTAGCACCATCTTTGTTCCATCCCTTCATCATTTTTGAGTGTGGCCTTTATACACCAGGAACTGCAGCACTCTTGACCAGCCTTATGACTAAGTTGCATAGGGTCAGCTGTATTTCAGCTACAACCCCCTTTTTTACTCATTTCTGCTACAGAAATCATCAGTCACTTCCACAGTCATTTTCCACAACTTTTTTCAGACATCAGCACTCCAAAAAGCATTTAATGTTTCCTGAAGGTCAGAAATTGATTCACTAAGAAAATAATTAAGCCCTTATTCTCCCAATTTATTTCTACTTATAAGGGAAGGAGAAGTTTAGAAGTGGCAGAAGTCTGTCAAGAATTTTTTAAATGCATGTGTATTTGTCTACATAGCAGCAAATTGTATGTGCTTTCTTCCTGATGCCTCACATGAAGGCTATTGCCTATTTTTAGTGAGTTTATACTTATGTCTGAAGTAGTAGTTTTTCAGTCAACTGAAAGTGAAGAAGCTCAATTTCTTCTGTTTAACTGTTACATGAACAGTTTTTGTAATTAAGATAACCAGTGCCTCCTTTTACCTCCCTGTATATCTCCCGCTCCAGTAATTTACCTTGAAAGTATTTTTTCCTTTAAATTCTTCACTCTTGAGAGCTCAGCCTCAACTGGCAACTTCAAGTCATAAAGAATCTGAAATCAAGAAGTACAATCTTAGCTTCCATTATACACAAGGTAGATTATACAGACACCCATTATCTATAGCATGACACGTTTTATGGTAAAAACCCAAAGAGTTCAGCCAACAGCTAATTCTCATATATGTCTTCTTCCCCTGCTAAGACCTAATGGTTGGGATTCTGTAATCTAAGCATATAAACAGAAGTCAAGATATTCCTTTTGTTTCAAGATCGAATGAGAAAGTGCCTCTAAGAGGCAGGCCTATGTGAGGAGAGTGGTGGCTGCCAGTTCCCAAAAAATCACACTGGTAAGATGGAAGTACACAGCAGAAAAAAGGGGAGGATTCAACTCTTGCGGGTCAGAAGACCCAGTTTCTTCATATGGAAAGTAACAGAAGGATGCAGGGTGGATGATTCTGCAAAGCACCTTTCTTCAAAGAAAGAAGAGACCAATTCTTTATTCTTTTTCTCAACACAAGGACTACAAAGGCCCCAAATGAAATAACTGGGTAGCACATTTTGAAAGAACAGAGCACAGTACTTTATATAAACCTCATTTTAAATGGTAAAAGGTGGAACTCACTGACACTACCTATGCCTATGTACATATAATGCACCTACAATGCACATTTGTACACACACATGCACACTGCCACAAGCTTTACACTGACATTAAAGGTGTTACACAAGCTTATGACAGAATCAGGAAATGTTTATTCAGTGTAACGAGCCTGATGTATCCTACTGAGACTAAAAGCCTTAACCTTCAACTTCCTATACTCACTAAATACCCAGTTTCTTGGATGCTTCCTCCAAGCATCTTTCCCTCTCTGTTGCCAGAGACAGACTTCACAGGATGGACCTCTGGTCTGATACAGCACGGCAGATAGCATGGGTTTCTACAAACAGCAGATATGATGGGGAGGAAGAACAAAAGTAAAGGCCTGGGTCCAGGAGGATCAAGTGAGTGTGGCTATGAATTCTGGAGTAGTTCAGTGAGAAGGCTGGAGAGCTCTGGAATGGAAAAGGTTTGAGAAACTGAACTGATCCAAACACCACCTTTTCACTGATCACTACTGTGTCACAGTTTTCCTATCCTCCATCCCTCCATCTCCTGTTTCAGATGCTGAGCTCTTCAAGGCAAGAACCACCTTTTATGCTTCACATCAGTCACCAGACTGTAACTTGTGACCAAGACCAAATACAAGTTCTGTGTCTGTGAAGAGGCAGGGTAAGAATACAATGCCCCAAAAATGCCACTACTGAAGTCAGCAAACTGGGATCACGAACTTTCAATCCAAATTTGAACTTATTCCTTAAAAATAAATTATTTCACAGTGCAAGAATGCAACTACCTTAGCAAGATCACAAGAGTTTCTTGGAGAACGTGAAAATTTTAATTCCTTTGCTGTCCTAATGGCACCAATCAAGTGCTTTTTCTTCTCTTCGATGACTTCCTTAGCTTTTGCAATAGTAGTACTGCAGTTGTTGATGTTCTCCTTTAATTCTGCAAACAATTTCCTTTTCCTGTATTAAAAACATTACTTTTCAGAATTCAATATGCACTCGGGTACACACACTCAAACTGGAACTGTAACACACAGCTGCCAGCCACACAATACAAAGTGACTACATCTCACACACAAGGACCATCTTCCCCCAACAGTGCAAAGTAGAAGCATGGGAAATGCACTCTGTAATAGGAGGAACCACAAAAGTTAAGAGTTCACACTGAAAAGACATCTATTAATTAAATATTAGGAGCACTCTTCCATTTAAACCTCCTGATATTTCCAAACACATCCAACTGAAAAATAAACAGTTGGATTCTACAATTCATTCTACTAAAATAAGATCTTAAGACTGCCCTCTCAGAGGCTCTTCTGGAAACCTGAGCTTTAACACCTCTCTCCCTCCAATCTGAAGATATGTTTGTGAAAATCAAGAAATGCAGTGTCCTTGGGCTTCTACCAGCTTGAAAATGTGCAGAAAGTCAATTAAAAAAACCCTGCTATTCCTGCTGTTAAAATTTATCATCCACTAGTAACAGTATTAAAAAACCTCAAAATTGAGCTTTTTCAGAAAACTAACATTATGACTAGTTTTTCTTATTTTTTAAGAGCAGAGGCAGCAAAGCTAGTGTTTTCCAACCATGCACATCAGCTCCAAGATGCCACAATGAAAGGGCAAAAATGACAGGTACTATAAAACAATGCTATGAGAAAATTCTAAACAAAATTTTAATCTTCCACCTGAATTAGAAAGATGTTCTTGATAAAAATAACTCACCCATGCCATACTACAAAACTATATTACTACCTTGACAGAAGAGTAATAAGTTCGTCAAGTGTTCTATCTGCAGCTTCTGTAACTTTTTCTTTTTTATGCTTTATTTTCAACTCCAAGCAGTCCAGCACCTATTTTGTTCAGTATGAAATAACATGCATTATTTCATTATTATTATTCTCACAATACTACTACTTCTAAAATTCACAAGAGAAGCAACAAACAGTAAGATAGTGATGGATACTCTAGCAGACAGAAGGACACTAAACCACTTACATAAGCTCATTATAACCCTTTATTTTCTCTAACTTAAAGTCAGCTGGCACTGTTTGAACCCTCCTCACCTGAAGCCTTTAGGTCTATGAGTCAAGAAACAAATCTCAGGCCCACTCTATCACTTTCCTTATTTGACATTCAAACACAGCACCATACACACATAACCCAGCATGCTGAGATTTCCATTGTTTTTTAAAACTCACTGTGAGCATAAACTGAAAATACAAAAAAATTCTTCCTCTGGCTAAGCATCTGTTTTGTCACTATAGCTACATTTAATAAAAAGACTATGGAAAAAATCTCAATAGGACAATATTGTTTTGGCAATTCTCAGTCTTAGCTGAAAAGCTGTTTTAAGACCACAATTGTACCCATGAGTTATTACGTTATAGCTGCTGAAATGAGAGGTTTTTACAAGATGCTATTAGTTTAGGAATTAGGAATTTAACACAACTTTGCTTAACAGAAAGACTGGCCACTGCAACAGAACAAGTTAGAAAGGGAATGGAAAACAGGCCTTAATGACCCTTCATGCCATACTCAACAGAACAAAGCTTCTGAAATATTAAATACACAGTACAGAAGTATCTTACAAGTAAAAGGCAAATAGACAGCAAAGACAGAATTGCAAGCTTTTCTACAGCACATTTAAGAAGTGTTAAAGTTTAAATAATTATCACTGATAAAAAGTTCCTCAATAAAACCTATTAACAGTCCTATCCAGTATTTTAGGATTCTTCCAATGTTATATGGTTTGCATATAAATGTATTACTTGATTTACAGTTTTCTGCATATTCTGTTGCATTTTTTACTTCTGTTGCCCACGTAACATCTTTTCTACCTTTAAATGCAGAGGCACATCAGAATTAAAAAGTTAGAGTACTTGCTACAGCAAAAACAAGTTTGCTTGTTTCAGCTAGAACTGAATTTTACCCTCATCTAAGGCAACACAAACATAGTACTTAAAACCTGGCTTGCATATGGTTCTGCTAAACGTATGCATTGACCTATTAACTTTAAGTTATGCAAAAGCTCACATACTCCTTTGCAGACTACTTCTCAGGCTGTACCTAGACTTTAAAGCTCTATATTCACAGAAGTAACATGACCAGCTGAAGAACAGGTATCAAAACAAAGGTAGGAAAAGCACACTTAAATAGTGTGTTAACGTGTGACTACTCATAATAAAAACCTTCAGTTCTAGGAGAGGACTTAATATTTCATGATTTAACTGATTTTCACCCACCTTGCTTGCCTCATGGAAGTGGCCAAGATTACTAACAGCTATGCCCAAAGCTTCATCAATATCTTGCCCAGTGCTGTTCTCCTGAGGAAAGGTTTGCCAAAAAACATAAAAGTTGCTTGCACAACTACAAAAGAAGATGGTCTATAATCATTTGCCATTTCGACAGAGGCATTTGATGTGAGTGACTGATGAGCCATGTGAAGACTCTGAGCAGCTCCATAGTGGCCATCAGGCACAAAATACTTGGCTCACCTGAATTTCACGGAGAACATTTACACTGTAGTATTTCTGAAACAGATTCTAAATTTGGTTTTTTAAACAATTTAATTGCATACTCACACGTACAAAAGCCGTATCAAAACAGTACATGAGAAAGCAAAATAAAGTTACTGATACAGAGAAAAGAAAACATGGAAGATTGAAGAATGGGAACACTGCAGCCTAGAACAAAAGTAAAATATTTAGGAATATCACTTGGGGAACCCCCGCCCCCCCAATGTAGCTAGCTCCCAGAATTACACCGATACAAGAAAACCACTTTCAAACTTTAATGGGCACTGTAACAAAACTACCTAAGAAATCACATCAGACATTTGCAAGTTCTGATTTTTTCATGGTCAGTATACAGGGCAATCTCCACAGAAGAAAACACAACTGGCATTGGATGTATAGTTCCTTTCCAGTCACTTTAAGATATCCACAACTTAAATCTCCTGGTCTAAAACTTCACAAACCTCATGCAGAAAGACGAGGTTAGCAAACTTAATAGAAGGTTTAAAGAGAGATCCATTTATCCAACAACCTTGTTGCCCTGAATTACTGCTTCAAGGAGGTAAGCATGAGCCTTGCAGATGCCCCAAATTTAAAAACAAAGAAGTCCCCAACTCAAATGTTGTGAAGGGGTATCTTTTAAGAAAAGCTAAATTCAAAATACATAGTTTCACAGCAGCTGAACAGAACTAACAGTCTTCAGCTATGACCTCATTGGGGGGTCTAAGCTGCACTCATTTTGTCAAGTTATTTTATGAACACTGTAGCTGCACATCAGTTCTGTGATGAGACAGAACAACAGCACAACTATTAAGGCTGCAGGGTTTAGTGTTTTACAAAGTGTACTATTAACTATGCATATACAAACCCAAGTGAGAATTTAAGCAAATTTCATGTTAACACACCATGTCAGCTGATGGAGCTAGAGCTGATCCATCACTCAGCCCATTGTTGGAAGAAAACGGGTGCTGAACATTTTTTCCTTTGGTATTGTGATTGAAGGGCCTGCAAACAAAAAAATTTTAAAGACAAGACCAATGCATTTTAAATAAAGTATCCAACTTCCTACAAATACTTTACACACAAATATTTCAAAATCTATCATTAAGTACATACACACCTATTTTTGTAGTAGTTGAATTCACACATACAGCAGAAACCCCATTTAAAAAAAAAAAATCTTTTACTATAATCCCCTTAAAAGTAGCTATTTTTCATTTGACAGTTTTGGCAAGGCTGAACAAAACCTTAGTAGCTGGTAGTGGTTCTTATCCTCAGTGAGAGTAAATGTGCAACTATGAATATTCCAGGATTCATTTGTTGCTGTTAAAATCTTTAGAATACATGACAAATGATACCAAAACCATTTAGTTAAGAAGGCTCTTAAATTCTATTGTATGATCACCCACAGCTGCTCTTCTGCAACAGCTGACAAGACTCTCACAAAACCACTCTGCAAAAACCAGACTTATTCCAGGAAAGAAGCCTTATGTTGTTCTTCCTTGGCTCAGTTTGTTGCATCTGACCAACCAGGAGAGGATCTGGAGAACACTGCTGCAGAGACTGACAGGCATACATGAAATCTTGAGTTTCTATTTCACTTTGGGCAAGGTTAGCAGTGCACATTACATGCACCAAACTTGTAAGATAAATTTCCTACATCTTCCTTTCTGAACAGGTTCCTTATAAAACAGATCTGAAAGAATTATCTGTGACTATCCTTATTTGCATGGACATTAATCTCCACAGCAGTAACACTGCAGGGGGAAAGACACCCAGTCGAACACTTCCTGCAGGTTCACACTGCCTAGGCAAATAAACAAGTGAACATAATTTAGATTTGACAGTACCACAATACTCCTGGCATCTAATCTTTAGATAGTTGTGACTGGTTATCGAAACAGAAGGTGCAGTGGGATCAGCAGGTGGTGGTGGGAAGGAGGCACAGTCCTCCTTACTACAGCCTGGCATTTCAGCAGATCTCTCTCCCTCTGAGCCCTTATCAGCCATCTACTACAGTGCTTAAAACTTTCAGTTTCATACATTTTCAAGCCAAACCAATTTGTTTTTTGCTGCCTCTCAATGAAACAGTATTTGTACTCAATGTGTTCCCACAGTACCAGACACGCATACCAACAACATGTTAGTAAAGGTTAAAGAACACACTAAAAAAACAACAGCCCAAGGAAAATGTCTGGAATCACTTACTTGGTCAAGTCTTCCCCCAGGCTGGCATTTAAAGACATGAAAAGATTTAATAAAGGTTTACCTTGCTTGTCTTTCTGAGCTGCTGCCACACAGCCCAAGCTTAAAGTCTGTCCTGGTCTAAATTCAGAAGTGAAAAGGAAAGCAAGTTCAAACACAGGGTTACAACCAAGTCCCAGGAAAAGGTGTTCTATAAACCTGTTTTCACCTTCAGCACCCACCCCTGCCCATCATTTCAACGAGACCAAGCTTCAAAGTAAGTGCTGTCAAATTGTACAAGAGGAGGTCCAAGGAAAGAGCTTCCAAGTAGAGTATCTATAGCCATAAGTGCACCTTGGTGATAAATAAAACACATTCCAAGTAAAAGGAATCCTGATTTCCTGTTTGCACTTAGTATTTTCCACATTATTATGCAAAACTTGTAACATACTGGATTGCTGAACTGGATTCTACATTGTACCTTTTCAACACAGCTTAACTGCAGGGCTTAAATGCCAAAGATCTGACTCATTTGTGTTTTGTGACAAAGGCTGAATCTGAATTTTGTAACAGAGAAAAAGGCATTTCATGCTTGTCCAAAATACTAGTTTCTGTGAAACAATGGCATTAATGTGTCACATGCCAGAAAGCACAGAAAAGTCACATGGAAGGCATTTTTTTTAAATGCAGAAACAAAAAAACTCGTAACTTATGCACTACTGGGCAAAGTGAAGTTGGTTTTTTTGGTATCTTTTAGTCTTCATGTGGGAGCTGACAGAAAATGTACGTATTTATGAGATGCTTTCTTGCACACTGTGTGCACACAAGAGGGTGGAACAGATCTGGCAACATGGGGCACTAATGAGAATTGTGAAAATACACCTTCCTAACCGAGGCTTTGGAGATCTGACATGCACTACACAGCAACACTGTGTAATGAGAAATGCTAGCAAGCACTTGCTGGGGATGTACGTGGTCATAAAGCGTAGGCCTGGAGCTCAGAGGGGACCTGAGCCTGCTTTAATCACTCTCAGTGAAAATGCACAAGATCCTATAATATTGCTACTTCAACCACCACAGTGACTATTGAACTGAAAGCTTTAGATCAACTTACTTCTGGAGAAGAGAAACAAAACAAATCAGTGTCTTCATCTTTCCCATCACCATGCAACACTGTAAAAGCAAGCAAAGAAAAAAACCACTCCTGTAGGGCCATCCTAATCCATGAGACAATAGGAATACACGATCACCAGTGTAGTCTTCTAAACAGTATTCATTGAATCAACAGGAATTAGAACCCTGACTTTTTTTAATGAGAGAATTTAAGAGCTAGGAACAGAAGTCCAGATAAACAGAAGACTTACCTGAGAATTACAAAGACTGACTTGTGTGTGCTGATTAGGGCATTATCTGTTATCATTAGCTATACTATGCTGCTGCTATATTCAGTACAGGATAAACATACAAAAGGCAAAAAGGCAAAATCCCACACACATTCAAAAAGCATAGTTAAGTACAGGAGAAAACTGCTTCATAAACACCCATAAATACTGTGCATCCCATACAATTTTTCAACTCCTAGAAAAAGTTACTCATGCAGAAAAACACAGAAAAATAAGGTTTCTTTTAGAACAAACTTGTCAATCACTTTGTCAAGAAAAAGAGCAGGAAAGGAATCAAAAGGTACTGATTATTCTTGCTAACTACTGGGTAAGTAGTAAATAAACAATGTATTAATCAAATCTAGGAGTCCATCTACTGTCCTTAACAGACAATATAAAATAAAAATTAACAGTGGCTAGTGCACACAATAAAACTGCTGGTAAAAAGATCCCAAAGCCTTACCTTCTGCACTAAGAGCTTTTGACATACAACACAAATCACCATTTCTCTGATGTGGTTCTGTAAAATGCTCTTCTAGTACCTTAGGAGATTGCCTTCAGAAGTAAAAGCAAAGTTTTAGAATCATAAGGAATATTAGTAGGAAACTGATTCTTATTTCCAGCTCTCTTAGAATGAAGCTCATCCACTTTTACCAAATGACATTATGAAGAAGCTGCAATTAACAAAACACACCACAAAAAATTTGTTACCTTCTCTTAACTGGAAAAGTAGTTTAGCTCTGTGACACTGAATTCATCATACATAAAAGTGATGCTACAACTGTTAGGTATGCCGTATTTCAGCTAACTAAATCGTTATGTAATTAGTTTTAATCACATTCACGTTATCTAAAATATATTGTATAAATTGACAGTGCCAGCTCGTAAAAAATACATACAGACCAATATGATACAGTATCTGACAGCATACCAAATTGCATTTAAAATTTCTCTTTCCAAGATCCTACTCTAAATACTGAAACTTTTCACAAACTGCGTGTTTTACTCACATATGTAACACATAAAAACAGAGTCACTTGCAACCCTGCAGAATACAAACATTACTTTCTACATTTTCTCACTTCTATTTCCTGGCAATTGCACTACCAGAGCTTAAAAATATTAACATCAAAATTCACACACCTGACGTGTTTCATTCTACTTCTGGGAAGCTCTTTATTACTACCAGCCAACAAGGAGAACTCTTCCTTCCCACTCATGGTGCCTGACCTTAAAAAAAAAAATAGACAAAGTCTTTACAACACAGTCCAGTTCATCCCTTGAGCCAATACTACAGGTTCACACCACTTTGCGAACAGCAAAATGAAAGCGGCAGACACAAATATCATATAAAGGATGCACCTATTTCTTCCCTGAAAAGCCAATCTCCTAAATGCAAGAGACCAGCAGCGTGCTCTGCACTGCTCAGCTGCTCCCCCCGACCCACCTGCCACTACTGCTCCTCAAGCCTCCTTCCTGATCACGTATCCCCAGTACGGTGGTATCTCCATACTGTAGGATCACGCCCTGTCTGCAATCCCCCACATATCCCGACCCCGACTCCATTCCTTGAGGACTGCTACCGACCTCACCACCTTCCGTGGGCTGCGTTTTGGTTTTTTTTGGCGACTGTCCGAGAGGTGCCCTTTCCCCGCTGCGCTGCGGGCGGGCGC